>NC_138555.1:79223253-79348253 GCF_964273705.1 Natrix helvetica | reverse complement strand
GGCCGGAGCTCTGCCAGCGGGGGGTGAAGGGGCAACACCAAGAAAGCTCAGATCACAAAAATGAATAAGAAAACCACAATGTTATAAACAGACCGAAAGTAATAATGAAATTATATCTAGACTATATATCATAACTATATAAATTGATTGAAAACTATTTTTCTAGAATTAATATGCTGATTTTTTATGATTATGTATTAATGTTTGATATTTAGATGTAACCTATGAGTTTGGAGGGAGGGGGCGTCTGCCACACTTGCAACTGCCAAAATTTGTAACCATTCCACTTACCCTTTTCCTTATAAATGTTTTAAAAAACCAATAAAACTTTTTGAAAAAAAAATGGTAATGAATTGGAGCAAACATATCATTTTTTCTTTCTTTCTTAGTGGAGAAGTTCCAGGTAGCCCGGCTTTTCCTCCCCAGCCACAGGTTGATGGTGGGTGGGAAATAATGTCATATAAAGAGGAAGGTTAGGCCTGTATTTACATACACTTCAGGATAAAAGAGAAATGGATTTGGCTGATAATAATACCACCAAGAGTTTTTGAAAAACATGAAACGGCACCATGCTGTAAGGATTAATTTTATGACAAGCTCCCCTCTTTTTAAAGACCAGTTTGTACTAATTCCACCTAAGCGTCAATGGACTTTTGAAAGGGATTTTCCATTTACTGTGATGTTTGTTGCTCTAGCACAACACTAATGTTATGCATGTTTTCAATCTTCATATATTAAAAGGTATTTCATGCACTAAGATAAACACATGACTTTTTATATTAGTTTCTCGTATTGACCTGTATTGAAGAATTGCAAAAAAATGGGCGTTGGTAAGAGCACCTGGTTTTACAGGTTAGGTTATGCCCTGCGATCAACATGGAATCATTGATGTGAGCACAATATATAAAAAAAAGGTAAACAAAGGAATTTGTCAACTTCTAAAAGTGCAATAAATTATTAAATACAGAATCATACTGGGTTAATACACGATCACAGCCTATTTATAGTCTATAGATTTCTTTGATTGTTTCAGACAATGTGAAATTAATGCAGATTGATTAGGTTGAAAATTGTTTTCTGCTCCAACTATAGATTTAAATTCCCAGGAGGACCTTTAAAAAGGAGGGGGGGAAGAGGGGAAGATCATTTAAACAAATAAGGGATAACTACTGTGGATGCAACACATTCATCAATCTCAATAATAAAAAGTTGACAGCAGGACAAGAAACAATGGATGGAAACTAATCAAGGGAATATCCATTCTGGAACTAAGGAGAAATGTCCTGATAGTGAGAGCAATTCATCAGTGGAACAACTTGCCTCTAGAAGCTATGAATGCTCCAACACTGGACATGTTTAAGAAGATGTTGGATAACCATTTGTCTGAAGTGGTGTGGGGTTTCCTGCCTAAGCAGGGGGTTGGACTAGAAGACCTTCAAGGTCATTTCCAACTCTATTCTATTCTATTCTATTCTATTCTATTCTATTCTACTCTATTCTATTCTATTCTATTTTCTCTACTAGTGATCTAGAGAAACCACTAATATTGAAGTAATTGACAGAGTGATCATTTATTGCCCAGTTTTTGTTTGTTAGAACTGTTTACTCACAGGAAAACAAAAACAAATCATGTCTGGCATCACTTTTGTTAGCCATGGAGCATTATTTGGAAGTCACACATGTTAGGTCTCCGTTAGCACGGAAAGATGGAGGGGACTCTTATTTGATTTGTAAAGAGAACTGCCCAATTTTTCAAGAAAAACTGAGGAAAAGATTTTTTTTTTAAAAAAGTAGTGAGACTCAATGAGATTTAAAGAGACACCTGCCTTTTAGTGATAAGCAGATGGAGCAACTTTAATTTCACTTCCAGAGACATAGTTTAGTTTAGTTTAGTTTATTAAATTTATAAACCGCCCCCTCTCCCCGAAGGGACTCGGGGCGGTGTACAGACAATAAATATATAATAGACAACAAAGCAAAACACAAAACCCCAGATAAAATAACTTAAGCACACAGTCTGTATAGTAACCAAACTAACTGATAGTTAAAACCAATTAAAACCAATTAAAAACCCCAGAATTTAAAAATTTAAAATGCCATCCAGGAAGGTCAGGATTAGATTATCCTATACTTATGATTGCAATTGGGCCAGGCCAGCTAATTGGAACAAGTGGGTCTTGAGTTTCTTACGGAAGGAGCGGAGATCAACAGTAGTTCTAATATCGGGGGGGGGGGGGGAGGTCGTTCCAGAGGGTTGGGCCCATCACAGAGAAGGCCCTACTCCTGGGCACCGCCCGCCCGCATTGCTTAGCGGATGGTACCCGGAGGAGTCCCTCTCTGTGAGAGCGGATTGGTCGCAGGGATGTGTGGGGTAGGATGCGATCCCGCAGATAACTAGGTCCTGAGCCATGAAGCGCTTTAAAGGTGACAATCAACACCTTGAAACGCACCCGAAAAGCCACAGGCAGCCAGTGCAGCTCGCGCAGGAGCGGTGTTACATGGGAGTACCTAGTACTCCCCATAATTGTCCGCGCGGCTGCATTCTGGACCAGCTGCAGCCTTCGGGTGCATCTCAAGGGGAGCCCCGTGTAGAGAGCATTGCAGTAATCAAGGCGGGAAGTCACCAGGGCATGAGTGACTGTGCGAAGGGCATCCCGCTCTAGTAGGGGGCGCAATTGGCACACCAAGCGAACCTGGTGGAACGCCCGCCTAGCCACGGCCGTCACATGGTCATCCAGCGACAGCCGGGAATCTAGGAGGATGCCCAAATTGCGTGCCCTATCCACCGGGAGCATGAGCCTGGGGAGTTTGACTGAGCTTCAGGAGATCTACAAAGATGTCCTAAGAAGAGTAGAGCCAAAGCTGATTTTGACATTGCTCACAGGAAATTGTTTTGATTAGGAACTCTAGCATATTTTTTTATGGAGAGGGAAAGGTTGTTGTGTCTCCTGTGTTTCCTTCAAGAAGCTATTTTAATTCTCCAGTAAGCAGTTGAGGGAGCAGTCAAGTTCACAGCCGAAACCATACATTTTATTTCAGTCATGGTGAAAAATGATGTATGTCTGACTCTTGCACCTCCTTTGCAGGTACAGAAGGCAGTTGGATTTGTCACTGGACATGGAAAATAACCCTTTCATGGATTCTACATCGACGTTTTCACTGGCATCTCACAATCCATTCTAATCCCTTCCCTGGAGCCTGTTGCAACTCCGTTTTGTGAGCTCTGATTCTTTGCAACAGTAAATGCAGAGGTTCCCTGCACCTTCAGTTCAAGAAGATTCTTCAGTTCTTTGGGCTTCTATTTTCAATAATTTATGTTGTCTCCCTTTTTAAGTCTTAAAATATTGTATTGATCCATGGATTAGTCTACTGCTATGATGTAGATCAATCCCCTGCTCCTCAGTTCAAAGACTCAAATTCAACTTCCTGGGACTGAATCCTCTTGGAGATCTGCTTTGAGGGAGAGAAAGTACGTCTCTGGTTTTAGATTCACTTCCTCTCACTGTGCCTCTCGCACAATAATAGACAGCTGTATCTTCTGATTTGAGGCTGTTCATTTGCAGATACGCCTGGCTTTTGGCATCATGCCTGGAGATGGTGAAGCGCCCCTTCACATTGACTGAGTAGGACGATATTCCATCATTACGCATCCATGCCAGCCATTCCAGGCCTTCTCCTGGGGCCTGTCTCACCCAGTTCATGATATGGGTACCAAACCTGTATCCAGAGGCTTGGCAGGAGAGACGGAGGGACTCTCCAGGTCTTCTCACATCCCCTCCGGATTCCACCAACTGGACTTGAGATTGGACACCTGGAAAAAAAAAGAATAATTTCCAAGATTTCCTACAGATAAAAAGAGAGGAAAGGGAAGACTGTGGTGTATGAATAAGAATATTTACCTCTGAGAACTGCTATTAAAAATGTCAAATAGAGACAAGATGACATTTTGTTCACTTGTATGGAGAGCTTTTGGCCCACAACCACTCTTTATACTTCTCCTTACAACCTGAGGGCAAAAGCAGTGTGTCTTATTTAAAGAGGAAGTTGTTCCTCAATTTACATAACCCTCAAAATAAAAGACCTCCTTGCTCCTTTCTTCTCCTCAGTTCCTTGGAAGAGATATTTTGTTGATGGTTAGCATGTGTCTCCAGTATCAAAGAGACAAGCAGATGAATATTCATGCAGAATGAAGGGGAGATTTAGCCAACTTACCAAAACTATCCAAAGGAAACCCACCCACCCCTGCCCCAGAAATAAATTGCACTTTTCAAAGCCTTGTGGAAAAATACTAATTTAGTACATTTTACTTGGAGGAGGAGAACTTTGACATAAACAAAAATGCTGCAACTGGGTTTACAAATTTAGGACTTTTTTTTAAAAAAGATAAACATGACTTGTTTTATTAGATACAGGGAATGGATGTTTCATCACCTCCAGGAATAATTCTTATATCTGTAAATGTACTGCTATATAGAATCCCTACGACCAATCCGCTCACACAGAGAGGGACTTCTCCGGGTGCCGTCCACCAAGCAATGCCAGAGGGCGGCGCCGAGGGGCAGGGCCTTCTCTGTGATGGGCCCAGCCCTCTGGAATGACCTCCCCCCCGACATCAGGACAACAACCGATCTCCGCTCCTTCTGCATGAAACTCAAGACCCACCTGTTCCAACTAGCCGGCCTGGCCTGAATTATAGCTATTCTATTCCCTCTGGATAAAATTTTAAATTAGGTTTGACTTTGGGTGTTTTAATTGTTTTTTAATTGCTTTTTGCTGTTTTTAATTAATTGATTATTTATTTATTATGTGTTGTATAATGCTTTTTGTATATCTCCTCCTTGTTATTTATTTGTTGTGTAGTAAATTGTACGCCGCCCCGAGTCCCTTGGTGGAGAGGGTGCGGCATATAAAATGGATTAAAAAAAATCACCTCCAGGAATAATTCTTATATCTGTAAATGTACTGCTATATAGAATCAACTAGACAGAAATATTTATTTATTTATTATTTATCTATTTAGTTTTATTTGTTTATTTATATTTATTTATATTTATTTGTTTTTATTTTTTATTTTTTATTATTTACTTATTACTTTCAATTTTCAATTTTTATTGATTTATTAATTTATTAATTTATTAGCTATTTTCTCTTTACGTACAATGTGCTTGGTGAATATCGTACTGCAGGGGTGGGTTTCAACCAGTAAGGACCGGTATGGCCTACCACATGGTGAAATTTTGCATGCCTTCCCGTACCCATTGGTCAGGAGGCCCCATAACAGAATGCTCCCTCCCTTTGTTCACTCTTTCACTTGCCCCACCCATCCGCACCATGCTGCCAAAAAGTTCTCAGAAGAAGAAAGAACTGGTGAGTGGGGTGGGGTGGGGGATGCTGGGGAAGAGGGAAGGGGCAGAGGGGCTGCTGGAAGAGTTTGTGCATGTGCATAGGCTGTGGGTTTAAAAAAAAACATCTGAGAGAACCTAGGAAGTGGGAAGAGGCAGAGGGGCTGGAAGTGTGTGTGCTGTGCACAGGCTGTGAGTTTTAAAAATGTCTGAGTGAATCCAGGAAGAGGGAAGAGGCAGAGAGGCTGGGAGTGTGTGTGTAAGGTGGTCAGTAATGTTGGAGACCGGCAAGGACAGCCATATTTCCTCTGTAAGTAGCTGTTTTATTGTTTTGTGTACTTATTTTATTCTTATTTAAGTAGTAAGTGTACAAAATAATACATTTCCTTTTTTTATATCTTCTTTTTGTAGGTCATTCTTTGGGGCAAAGAATTCAGTGACATCGATTTGGCCACTCCCACACAGTCACATGACTGCCAAGCTACTCCCACCTGGTCACATAACTGCCAAGCCACTCCCACTCAGTCACATCACTATCAATCTACTCCGACCCAGTCACATGATCACCAAGCCACTCCCACTCCATCACATGAACACCAAGCCACTCCCACAAAACAGGCCATGCCTTCAGAATAGGTTCTAAAAAAATTGAAACCCACCACTGGTGTACTGTCTGGGTCAATTTATTTTCATAGTAATACTTATTAAATTCTTGATATTTATCCCTTTGATCCAACCATTGATAAAACAAATCACAAGTTGGAAAATATTTGGTGTCTTCTTTTTCTTTTATATTCTGTGCTAATCTGTCCATTTCTGCAGAAGCCAATATTTTTTTTAAAAAAAATTAGATTTTCTTCCGTAGGTGCTTCCCCACTTTTCCAATGTTGTGCAAATACAATTCTTGCTGCTTTTAAAACATGCAATATCACATACACATTCGCTTTATCATATATATTTTTTTGGTATTATGCCTAACAAAAATAGTGTTGTCTTAAAATCTATATGGTATCTTAACTTTTTTAAAAATCAAATATGCATTTTCATTCATTTTTTTTTCCCTTTTGGGCACATCCATTACAGGTGATAATATGTTCCCAGTTTTTTTTTAATTACATTTCCAACATTTAGTAGACACATTTTTAAACATGTTTTGCTGACCGTGCCTTTGAACAGTACCACCTACAAAACATTGTATGCAAGTTTTCTTTATAAGTGGTTGCCATTGTCATTAATAGTTTCTTTCACAAAGTTTTTGGGAAAAGTTTTAGACAGAATTATTTAGGTAGACCCAATTATATACAACCTTACAGAGATAAAACATCTGGGTTTTCAAGGTTTCTTATGTGCCCCCCCTCTTTTTTTAGGATTCTCAACAATGGGGAATAGAGTTGTCCTTCATTTGTCCTTGATCTTAACACACAGCTAGTCCTCGACTTACAATCAGTGTCATAGTCACTGTTTGAAGTTCCTCCACTCAAACCCAAAGCTACCTGTGACCTAGGTAGTGGAGTTTGCTCACAGAACTTTGTGGAGGGGAGTGGCTAAAAGGGAATCTCTCTTTGAGCTTTTATTTCCCCTTATTTATATTGGGTCTCATTTTTTGTCTTTAAATATTCTCCTACTCCTACTGGTTCTGTGTGCGTGGCTTGGTGAGCATGGTGTGGCTTGGTGGCCGTGGCAGGGGAAGGATACTGCAAAATCTCCATTCCCACCCATTCCATGGAAAGGATACTGCAAAATCTCCATTCCCACCCCACTCTGGGGCCAGCCAGAGGTGGCATTTGCCGGTTCTCCAAACTACTCAAAATGTCCACTTCCAGTTTTCCATAACCTCTTCAGAACCTGCTGCAAAGTAATAGACTGCCATGTCTTCTGGTTTGAGGCTGTTCATTTGCAGATACAGCTGGCTTTTGGCATTGTCCCTGGAGATGGTGAAGCGTCCCTTGACTTTGTCTGGGTAGTATGTGGTAGGAGATGAAGCTATATTTATTGCGGCCACCCATTCCAGTCCTTTTCCTGGAGCCTGTCTCACCCAGTACATCCAATAGCTGCTGATGGTGAATCCAGAGGCTTGGCAGGAGAGATGGAGGGAGTCTCCAGGTCTTCTCACATCCCCTCCAGACTCCACCAATTGAACCTCAGACTGGACACCTAAAATGAAAGTTGTGTGAGCGAAACTTCTGGTATACAAGAATTAAAATGGAAGAATCTGAATACAGAGGAAAGAACTACCTCTGAGGGTTTTTAGGAAGGACTCCAAGTTCAGTCACAGGATCATTTTCGCTCCCTCTAATGAATGGAGGAGAACTGATAGTAGAGAATTTGGGACAGTGCACAAAATTTTGTGGGTGGGTGTAGCCTGAAAAGAGAAACCATGCAGTTCCTTTAAAGGGGAAATTGTGCCCTGATTTACATATTTCTTGGGATGTGCATTCCCTTAGAGATATTTTTTTTGCACAGACCTGACGTGTGAATTTCCATTTATGTTCTAGTCCTAAGAAAAGTGATGTCAGACTTCATATAATTGTAACTGTGAGTGGGTCTTTGGAGTCCTAGTAGACAATCACTTAAACATGAGTTAACAGTGCGCAGCAGGAGCCGACAAAGCTAATACAATCCTTGGCTGTATAATCAGAGGCATAGAATCCAAATCACATGAAATATTAGTACCCCTTTATGCATTGGCATCCTTCCGTCTCAAAAGACTATGGTATTGTGCTCTGGAAAGAGATCAAAGCTGGAGTATCATCTCCAGGGCATGAGGCCTGGGTAGATTAATATGGAGGATCAACTATTACCCAAGCAGCAGATCCGCCCCCCTCTCCACATCACTGAAATATTCCAATGGAATGGCAGAGCTGATATGATTGGTTCCAGCTGTGTCGCAAGAGTTACCAGAATGTGGTTGTACACAGTCGTGAACTGCTTCCAAGGCTCTGGCTCCAGATTTTGCCTCGAGGTTGACTCCTGAAGCCTTTTCCAGTAGTGGATGTGGCCCCAAGGCAGTGAAGATTTGAAATCAGAGTTTCCCTTCTCCTAAAAGATGGTTTTGCCGCTTTATCTGCTGTTGGGGCGTAGAGCCCTCTTCCGCCTTCAAAACCGTTAACCGTCTTCTCCTGTAACCCTAGGAAGGGCCCCTTACGAGGTGCTACCAGCCGGGCCAGGTGGACCAAGGTTTTTTTAAGGAGCTGTTACTCCTCCATCACTCACCCTTTGTCCTGGCTTGTGACAGGCAGAGCCTGGCTTCTTAAACGTTGGGCCCCAGATTTCAGGCTTACTCCTTTATAAAGCCTTCCTAAGACCACACCTAGAATACCGCATCCAGCTTGGGTCACCACATATAAAAGAGATGTTGAGACTTTGGGAAAAGTGCAAAGAAGAGCAGCTAAGATGATGAAAGACATGGAGACTAAACCAGGAAGAACAGTTGCAGTATTTGGAATTGGCTCGTCTAGAGAAAAGAAGGACTGTAGGGGGGAGGGGGTACATTTTAGCAGTATTCAAGTATTTGAGGGGCTGCCATGAGGAAGAGGGGCTGAACTTATTTTCCAAACCACTAGAAGGCAAGACAAGAAACAATGGATGGAAACTAATTCTGGAGAGAAGCAACTTGGAATGAAGGAGAAACTTCCTAAGAGAGAGGACAATTAACAAGTGGAAGAGCTTGCCTTCAGACATTGTGGGTCCTTCATCACTGGAGGGTTTTAAGAAGAAATGGACAATCACTTGTCTGAAATGTTATAGGGTCTCCTGATTGAGCAGTGAGGAGCACTAGAAGACCTCAAGATCCCTTCCAGCTCTATTTTGATTCTGGATCCTGAATGCTTATTTTTTTGTTTTCCTATGCATACATAGAAGAAAGGGCACATTTACTTCATAGTAAGTAAAACAAAGACTTGAATAATTCCATCACTTCTCAAAAATGAGTCAATGAGAGAACTTAGTGTCCTAACTACTGTGCATCAAATTAAGAGATTGTAGGTTTCAGAAATCCATCACGCAGTTTGTGTCCAAAATATCTGTCTGCCTCTCGCAGAGTTTATTTGGCTTTTATAAAGTTTTTACAAGCAAAGCACAGAGCAACAACACATTACTTTCGGTTTTACTACCCCAAATCTTCCCTAGAGAATCAAGAATGCTATTCAGGCCAAGGCCAAGGTTAACTCATGCCTTTGCTCTGGTGAATTAATGAGCTAATAGATAACGGCTGTGCATCACCTTTCCTTTATTCCAGCATCTGGTTCTGCTAATTAGGTGAGCTTGTAGGTTTCCAAGATAAACAGCCACTGAGATCATGGTAATTTCTACGCATGTCTTTACATAGCTTTACCTCTCATTCCTACAAGAGATTTCCTTCCTTTCTTCCTTTTACAACAATTTGTGTCCAGGATGCGACATAAATATTTTCGCAGCCCTCTTTTTGACTCGTGCAGAGTACAGGTCCTCAATGGAAGGCAGGATGGCAGCAATTGTTTTTTTTCTGCTGTTCTAATTATCCGTTGAAGTCTTTGTCGGTCTTGTTGGATTGCAGAACCAAACCAGACAGTTATAGAGGCGGAGATGACAGACTCAACAATCCCTCTGTAGAACGGAACCAGCAGCTCCTTGGGCAGTTTGAGCTTTCTGAGTTGGTGCAGGAAGAACATTCTTTTTTGATGAAGTTTTGGATGTTAGGTGTCCAATTTAGGTCTTGAGATATTGATATTGTCTCTTGGTTCAACATTCATCATTTGTTCATTTCCATTGGGTGAATGTGGTTTGCATTTGACCATCTAAAAAGGGTTTCTTTTTTCTCCCTTCCAAAAGATAACTGGACTTTCTTGGTGTTTTCTTTGAAACCATTTAGCTTCTCGTCCAAGATAAAATACATGAATTCAAATGTCTGAATCAATTTGGGGAGCTGCTGAGAAGAAGAGAAGGTTTTTGCTTCACTTTCTGTCACTGTGCCTCTCTCTCCCTGTGTGCCTCTCGCACAGTAATAGACAGCTGTGTCCTCTGCTTTGAGATTGTTCATTTGTAGAGCTAGCTGGCTTTTAGCATTGTCCCTGGAGATGGTGAACCGTCCCTTGACTTTATCTGGGTAGTACATATAGGGAGATGCGCCTATACTTATGCCGGCGACCCATTCCAATCCTTTCCCTTGTGCCTGTCTCACCCAGTTCATTGGAGTGATGCTGAAATCGAAGCCAGATCCTTGGCAGGAGAGACGAAGAGACCCTTCAGGTCTTCTCACATCCCCTCCAGACTCCACCAACTTGACTTGAGATTGGACACCTAAAAAGAAAGATGTTTCAATCAAATCATAGATAGATAGATAGATAGATAGATAGATAGATAGATGGATGGATGGATGGATGGATGGATGGATGGATGGATGGATGGATGGATGGATGGACGGATGGTGGATGGATGGATGGATGGAGGATGGATGGTGGATGGATGGATGGATGGAGGATGGATGGTTGGAAGATAGATAGATAGATAGATAGATAGACAATAGATGATAGATAGATGATAGATAGATAGATAGATAGATAGATAGATAGATAGATGATACATAGACAATAGATAGATAGATAGATAGATAGATAGATAGATAGATAGATAGATAGTAATAGATAGATAGATAGATAGATAGATAGATAGATAGATAGATAGGTAGGTAGGTAGGTAGGTAGGTAGGTAGGTAGGTAGGTAGGTAGGTAGGTAGGTAGGTAGGTAGGTAGGCAGGCAGGCAGGCAGGCAGGCAGGCAGGCAGGCAGGCAGGCAGGCAGGCAGGCAGACAGATGGACACATAGATGGAAAAATGGATAGATAGATGATACATAGACAATAGAATGATAGATAGATAGATAGATAGATAGATAGATAGATAGATAGATAGATGATACATAGATGATACATAGACAATTGATAGATGATAGATAGATAGATAGATAGATAGATAGATAGATAGATAGGTAGGTAGGTAGGTAGGTAGGTAGGTAGGTAGGTAGGTAGATAGATAGATAGATAGATAGATAGATAGATAGATAGATAGATAGATAGATAGATAGATAGATAGATAGATAGATGATAGTGGATAGAGGATTGATGACAAATGACAGATGACAGAAAGACAGATAGATGATAGGGGATAGAGGATTTGTGACAGATGACAGATAGATAGATAGATAGATAGATAGATAGATAGATAGATAGATAGATAGATAGACAGACAGACAGACAGACAGACAGACAGATGTGTGTTTGTGTGTGTGTGTAAATTCTTTAAAGAGGGGGAAATTACCTTGAAGGAGCACTAACCAAAGTCCCATATTCATCCAGGGGATCATGTTTGCTTCCTTTATTGAATGAAGGGACAGAAAAGGAAAGGATTCAGGAAAGGGCACACACTTTCTGTTGGTGGGTGTAGCCTGAAAAGATAAATCAAGTGGCTTCTTTAAACGGAAATTCTGCCTTGATTTACATGCCTCTTCAGATAAAAGGGCCCCTCCGTGCATTAATTTTATCGTTTTCCTGGTTTCCCCATTCTATGGGTGACTTTTACATCCCATTGCGTTATTAATAAAAGTGAAGGTAGACTCTATTTTTTTCCTTTTATCCTAAATTCAAATAACGCAAATGGTAGGTTTATATTAGAGTAATTAAAACAATGGGAGAAAGTGAAGAGAAACTTAAGAGCTTCTGGATGCGGGTGAAGGGAGAGAATGCAAAAGTTGACTTGAAACTCAACATTAAGAAAACTAAGATCATGACATCCAGCCCTCTCAATTCCTGGGGAAGAAATCGAGATGGTGACCATTTTTATTTTCTGTGCTCCAAGATCACCGCAGATTGGAACTGCAGCCAAGAAATTAAAAGATGTTTGCTCCTGGGAAGGAGAGCTATGGCAAATCTAGACAGCATCCTAAAAAGCAGAGACATCCCCCTGCCAACAAAAGGACGTATAATCAAGGCTATGGTTTTCCCAGTTGCCATGGATGGCTGTGAAGGTTGGACCATAAGAAAAGCTGAGCGCCCAAGAATTGAGGCCTTTGAACTAGGGTGCTGGAGAAGACTCCTGTGAGTCCCTTGGATTGCCAGGTGATTAAACTGGTCAGTCCTAGAGGAGATCAACCCTGACTGCTCTTTAGAAGGCCAGATTCTGAAGATGAAACTCAAGTACTTGGCCATTTAATGAGAAGGAAGGACTCACTGGAGAAGAGCCGAATGCTGGGAAAGATTTAGAGCAAAAGAAGAAGGGGATGGCAGAGAATGAGGTGGCTGGATGGAGTCACCAAACCAGTAAGCTTAAATGGACTCCAGGGGATGATAGAGGACAGGAAGGCCTGGAGGAACATTGCCCATGGGGTTGCGATGGGTTCAGACATGACTTTCCAACTAACAACAATAACAAATTAAAACAAAGATTTGCAAAATGTCTGTAGAGATTCTCAGTTATCCAGGTCATGGTTGTCCCAGAGGTTCTTTTTTCAGAAGGCAACTGGACTTCCATGTTTCTTTTTCTTTTAAGACTTTTTGCTTCTCATCCAAGAAGCTTCTTCAGCTCTGATAATCCTATCGTAAATCATTCCATGGGGAATGGGATGATTTATATTCCGACCAGGTTCCTATAGTCTGAGATTTTTTTTTCCTCCTCTCTGGAAATCGATTCCTAGTCCCACACCATTCAAAGGATGTTCATCCCAAATTGTATAAGAGCTGAAAAAGCTTCCTGGATGAGAAGCAAAATGTCTTCAAATAAAAAAACAAGTCCGGTTGCCTCCTGAAAAAAGCACCTTTGGGACAACCAGGATTTGGACGACCGAGAATCTCTACATACTTGGAACTGTACAAATTGGGATGAACATCTCTTGAATGGGGTGGGAGTAGAAATGGATTTCCAGAGGGGGAAAAATGCAGACTACAGAAACAAGGAGCCCCACTTAGGTGGCCCTGAGGACACAGAAAGACCTCCAGGTGGCCTCAATGACCCTCTAACAGGATGCAAATGACCAGCTGTCTGCAAGGAATATAAATCCTTCCATTCCCCACATTCCTATCAGTGCAAAAGATTCTTATACAATACAACACAATAGCAGAGTTGGAAGGGACCATGGAGGTCTTCTAGTCCAACCTCCTGCCTAGGCAGGAAACCCTACACCATTTCAGACAAATGGATATCCAACATCTTCTTAAAGACTTCCAGGATTGGGGTGTTCACAACTTCTGGAGGCAACTTCTGTTCCAATGATGAATTGTTCTCACTGTCAGGAAATTTCTCCTCGGTTCTAAGTTGCTTCTCTCCTTGATCAGTTTCCACCCATTGCTTCTTGTTCTACCCTCAGGTGCCCTGGAGAATAGTTTGACTCCCTCTTCTTTGTGGCAACCCCTGAGATATTGGAACACTGCTATCATGTCTCCCCTAGTCCTTCTTTTCATTAAACTAGACATACCCAGTTCCTGCAACCGTTCTTCATATGTTTTAGCTTCCAGTCCCCTAATCAGTTTTGTTGCTCTTCTCTGCACTCTTTCTAGAGTCTCAACATACAATACAATACAATAGCAGAGTTGGAAGGGACCTTGGAGGTCTTCTAGTCCAACCCTCTGCCTAGGCAGGAAACCCTATACCGTTTCAGACAAATGGCTAACCAACATCTTCTTAAAGACTTCCAGTGTTGGGGCATTCACAACTTCTGGAGGCAACTTCTGTTCCACCGATTAATTGTTCTAACTGTCAGGAAGTTTCTCCTCAGTTCTAAGTTGCTTCTCTCCTTGATTAGTTTCCACCCATTGCTTCTTGTTCTGACCTCAGGGGCTTGTTCCATGAGAAGTGAAATGTCTTCAAGAAAGAACACGAAAGCCCAGTTGCATTTTGAAAAAAGCACCCCTGGGACAAAGATTTGCAAAGTTTCACCAGTTCTCAAAACGGATTCAAAATAACAAGAGATGAACAAGCAATTGCAATTTTTGAAACAGCCACACTGGAGATAGAAAAGAACACATCTGAGTCCAGTAAAAGCTCTCCACATTTTCTCAAATGTTCTTCTGTACTATTTATGCCCTTGTTTTCCAGAGTGGAAAGAGCTTCAGGATCAAGGGCATTGGATATACAGTATATTGATATAGAAAGAATCGAAAAGGGGGCCACGTGTCTAAAAAAATTAAACCAGGGAGACTTGGCAATATGGAGAATAAGGACTCAGAACTGCAAATATACCAAGGAAGATCTGAAGGACATCCAATACAATACAATACAATACAATACAATACAATACAATACAATACAATACAATACAATACAATACAATACAATACAACACAACACAACACAACACAATACAATACAATACAATAACAGAGTTGGAAGGGACCTTGGAGGTCTTCTTATCTAACCCCCTGCCTAGGCAGGAAACCCTATACCGTTTCAGACAAATAGCTATCCAACATCTTCTTAAAGACTTCCAGTGTTGGGGCATTCACAACTTCCGGAGGCAACTTCTGTTCCACTGATTAATTGTTCTCACTGTCAGGAAATTTCTCCTCAGTTCTAAGTTGCTTCTATCCTTGATTAGTTTCCACCCATTGCTTCTTGTTCTACCCTTAGGTGCCTTGGAGAATAGTTTGACTCCCTCTTCTTTGTGGCAACCCCTGAGATATTGGAACACTGCTATCATGTCTCCCCTAGTCCTTCTTTCTCTTAAGCTAGTCATACCCAGTTCCTGCAACCATTCATGATCCATCCATGATCCTTCCTGTAAATAAAGTTTAACTTTTCAAAAGCTGCCTAGCTTATTCCACAGCGTGGAGATTCCCTTCCCCTCTCCTCCTCTGCCAAAGTGCAAACCAGGCTAAAACACTGCTTCTTTGACGATCAGACTTGAGGTTCCACAACCTGTTATGTTTCGTTTAGTTTACTTGATTGTCATTGCACACGGTACAACAAAATTAAATGCCGTCTTCAGTGTACAAATGTTATGAAGATTTATCTTGCGCTTCATGTTATGTGTTGGGTATAGCTGTCAGTTGAAGTTCTCATTCTGGTCCTTTCTTGGAGTGGGAAAATACTCTCTCCAAATTGGTTGTTGGATTAATCAGTTTTGAATAAAAGGAACCCTGTCAACCAGGGAGTTCTGTTGTCTCTCAGGCAGTATTGACTAAAGAGCTGTTAGGAATCACTCTGGCCTCACCTCCATTCTTCGCCAAGAACTTAACACTTCCCTTCAACTTCCTGTGACTGAGTCATTTTGCAAAACTGCTCAGAGGAGGAGAAGGTTTTTGCTTGGCATCAGATTCACTTCCTCTCACTGTGTCGCTCGCACAGTAATAAACTGCCGTGTCCTCTGGTTTCAGATTGCTCATTTGCAGATACAGCTGGCTTTTGGCATTGTCCCTGGAGATGGTGAAGCGTTTCACTTTGTCTGGGTAATATGTGGTAGGAGATGAAGCTGTATTTATTCCGGCCACCCATTCCAGTCCTTTCCCTGGAGCCTGTCTCATCCAGTGCATCCAGTAGCTGCTGAAGGTGAATCCAGAGGCTTGGCAGGAGAGACGGAGGGACTCCCCAGGTCTTCTCACGCCCCCTCCAGACTCCACCAACTGGCCTTGAGACTGGACTCCTAAAAACAAAAGCATTTCAATGAAATCTTCATTGAAAAAAAAAAGAGAAAATGGAAAGAAATTCTTTAAAGAGGGAAAAAAATTACCTTGAATGAGCACCAACAAGGATGCGAAATTCATCCAGGGGATCATTTTTGCTCCCTGTAATGAATGGAGGGAATGGAGAGGAAAGGATTCAGTAAAGTGCACAAACTTTGTGTAGGTGGGTGTAGCCTGAATAGATAAATCAAGTGGATCCTTTAAAGGGGAAATTTTGCCCTCATTTACATATCACTTCAGATAAAAGATCCCCTCAGTGCATTAATCTCACATTTTTCCTTGTAGTCTCCTTACACGGGGGACTTTCAGAAAATATTCCAGTCTTAATAAAAGTGAAGTCAGACTCTTTTTTTTAGCAGAAATGGGAGATTTATATTATTGTAATTAACTGTTTTGTTTAAAACGTCAAAATAATCTTTCCCTAATCTAATTGCAGTTTTCTGGAACAAATATAAAATCCTGGGTAAAATATTCATCTTAGATGTTGATATTCTCCTTATTAGTGATAGTTGTACATTTTCCCATTTTGTCAAATCTGTCGCAATCTGTTGTTTGCGTTTATGATAATTGTTCTCTTTAAGTGTACTACATCTTGCTGTCAAATATATCACCAAATACTTGACCTTATTCGTGACCTGAATCTTCAAAGCTTCCACCAATTCTTCTTTTTGTCTTATTAACCTGTTCTTTGTCAAAATCTTTTGTTTTATCTTTATTTATTTTCAAACCTGCTATTTTTCCTGTATTTTTTCTATCAATTTAAGTGCAGTTTCTAATGGATCCTCTAAGATGTAGACCAGATCATCTGCAAATGCTTGCAATTTATATTCTTCCTTTTGATTTTCATTCCTTTTACTTCTTTTTCTTCTCTAATATTTATATTTAGGACTTCTAATGTTAACACAAACAACAGAGGTGATAGTGGACAAACTTATTCCTTTCCTTATTTCAATAGAATCTGTCAGTTCTCCATTTATCATTATCTTTTCTGTTTGTTTGTGATATATAGTTTGTATGGCTTGAATGAATTTCTTACCAAAGCCCATCTGCTCCAACTGTAACAATATAAATCACCAATTCACATTGTCAAAGGCTTTCTGTGCATCTAAGGACATCAAAGCCATTTGTTTTTCAGGATGTGTCTCATAATATTCCAAAGTGTCCAGAATTACTCTCATATTTTCTTTAATTTGTCTCTTTCGCAGAAACCCATTTTGATAAGGGTGAATAAAGTTATTTAAATATTTTTGAGTCTTTCTGCCAATATTGAAGCAAATAACTTATAGTCTGAATTTAGCAGGGAAATAGGTCTATAGTTCTTAATTTGAAGTGGATCGGCCTCTTCTTTTGGTACAAGTGTATTATATGCTTCTGACCATAATTTGGATATCCTCATCTTTAACATAACTTCATTCATAACATCTAGTAGTGGAAGACACAACGATTTCTGCAGTGTCTTATAAAATTCCATGGGCAGTCCACCGAGGCCTGGAGCCTTTCCATTATTTTCTTTTTTAAGTGCTTCAGTTAACTCCATCATCGTTATATTGCCTTCTAGCATCATTTTAGTTTATTTAGGTATCAGGGGTAGATTCACTTTCTGCAGGTATTGTTTAGCTCTTCCCTCTTCTATATTCTCTTGTTCATACAGTTTTCCGTAGTAATCTTGTATTTTTTTTTTCTTCTCTCCATTTCCATGGCAAATTTGCCTTTGGTCATCTATTAGCTGCAATATTTTTCCTTGATTCTCTCTCTGTTTTCAATTTATACGCTAATAATCTGCCTGGTTTATTTGCATCTTCAAAATAATTTTAGTCAAAAATTGTTATTCTTTTCATATCTCTCTCACTCTTGGTATTTGTTTCAGAACCAGATTTTCTTATCTTTATATTTCAGTCTTTTGTCTCTTGCCATCTGTAGTATTTGTGTCTTAAATGCTTTCTTAGTAAATGGTATATGGACTTCTCTTGGGAGCTTGTTTTTCATTGCATATCTTGTAAAGACTTGAAATACCTCATCTATACCATCCATTGTCTTCTCGTTGGTTATCTCTAGGGCATCTGCCAGAATTTCTATCATTATTTCTCCCAAATTTTATCCCTTTTCTTCTTCTATGTTTTGAAATCTAAGATAAAATTCTGATCTATTGATCTCCCATCCCGATATTCCACTTTTATCTTTTTCCACCAAGTTCAATCTGGTTCAACAGCTCCACTTTTCTTATCTCTTTAATCATCCTTTTCTTCATTTTTTTGATGTCTGTCCTCATATGTCATCATCATTTGGTGGATATTCTCAATTTTTTTCATCTGTTTTTCCTGTTCTTTGTTCAAAATTCTCTGTTCTTTGTTCAATATTCTCTGTTTTCTTTTCAATATTCTCTGGAAAGTAAGGAAGTAAAAAAATGGAAAAGGAAAACACTGCCACTGTATAAAATCCAAGGCTCTTATGTTAAGTTCCAAACAAAATTGGCAAATCTCTTTTTCAAGGTAAATGCAATCTTCTTTCTTTAAACTCCAAGTTTTCTTTCAAACCCAAACTCCATGCACTGATAGTATCCCAGAAGAGCATTTGTATAAACAATCATATGTGCTCCTCCCACTATCATTCAATAAACAGGCTCAGTGTCATTGAAATGTAACACAAAGTATTAACTTTTCTCTAAACACTCATACTAAAAAAAGAAAACAATGTTTCCAAGCCTCTGGGTGACAGTATTACTTATTTTCTTCCACTTTCCCTTCATTTCCTTATACTAAAAAAAAAAAGGAAAAAGAGATTCAAAAAAGAAATACAATAAGTATTGAAAAAAAGTGGAGGGAAAAAAGTCTTAGACAATAAAAATTATTATGCAAGTATTTAAAATAAATAAGGAAAAAAAAAACCCAGTCCAGTTTAAAAAGTAGAAAGCATTTGTAAAAATCCAGCCAAATTCCAGCAATAAAAAGGAAAAAGAACACTCAGTTTGACTCTGGCTTAATCTCACCACTTAAACTCTTCAGTCTTCAATTTGAACTATACATTTAGTCTTTTAGGGTGCTCTCTCAAATAATAATGAAGAAAAATTCTCTCACCAAATCGACACACTTCCTCTCCTGCTTTCTCTTCCATTCTGGAGCTGTCCCCAACTTCAGCAGCTTTTATGACTGCCTTGCAACTGCCAGAAAAAATGGCTTCTCCTGGATCAACCAGGGATATTGTGATGTCCCTGAGATCAGCAGGATGCACCCTTCTCTATCACCATCTCTACGGGATGGTTTAGGTCCAAAAGGACTGTCCAGTGGCAGAGATATCAATGGCGATCTTGTCAGCCCCGCCTCCCCGATGTCTTCAGCTTTGAAGCTGTTAATTTTATAATGCAGCTGGCTTTTGGCATCGTCCCTGGAGACGGTGAAGCACCCCTTGACTTTATCTGAGTAGTATATCCTACTGGAACCAGAGTTTATGTCAGTCACCCATTCAAGTCCTTTCCATGGAGCCTGTCTCAACCAGCCCATGCTATAGTTGCTGAAGGGGAATCCAAAGGCTTGGCAGGAGAGATGGAGGGACTCTCCAGGACATATCACATCCCCTCCTGACTCCACTAACTGGACTTGGGATTGGCCTCCTTAAAAGAAAAACATTTCAGTGAAACCTTCTATATGCAAAAATGAGAATATGGAAGGAAATTCTTTAAAGAGGGGGAAAAAACTACCTTGAATGAACTCTAAGGACACCAAATTCAGCCATGAGGTCATTTTCACTCCCTGTAAAGAATGGAGGGAATCGATAGGAAAGAATTTAGAAAACTACCTAAACTTTGTGTTGGTGGATACAGCCTGAAAAGGGAAACCATGCAGCTTCTTTAAAGGGCAATCATGTTCTGATTTACATATTGATTGGGATAAAAGAGTCCCTCAGTGCATTCACTTAGAGATTTTTCAGACAGAATTTACACATGTGGTTTTCAAATCATTTTGCTGTTAAGCAAGATAGATGATGGAAGAGTTCCGGTTCCGGCGACAGACGGCGACGGGCAGCTCCTTGCCCGCTCCGGCTCCCCGGTGGGCTTCCCCAGTCCTTGGGGGGCACAGGACGCCCCGTAGAGGTGTCCTGCCAGAGGGGCGGCATCGCGGAGGACCCCTGCATCGGCGGCGGCCGGCGGGAGGTCTCCCGCCCGCCCAAGGCACCGGGGAGCGGTTTCGGAGGGCGCTTCGTGATTCCTCGCCTCGCGCCTCGCTACAGGCTGACCGGAGAATGTAGCAATAGAAGGAAGCGGCTGCGGTGTGGTGAGGTTGCTTCCCCTTTCATTCCCTTCTCTGCTTGAAAGATTTAATCAGCTTTTGAAAAACTAAACTTTCGGTGCACTTTGGAGGCGCGGCTGGAGGGAGGGGGCTTCTTCCCCCCCCCTTGGACAAGCGGCGAGGAATAATTCTGCTCTCGGCCCCGGGGAAGGAGGAGGGGGGAGAGCCAACAAATGAAGTCTCACCCAGACTAAATGATTTTCTATACAACTTAACTCTACAACTTGCTGATGATTTGAGAACACTTGGAACTTTTTAAAACTTTGTTATGCCTCTGTGCCCAAAACTGGCAGGGCAAGATGGCACACTTCCGTTGTCTTTATGAACTGTGAAACCTGACTACACCTTTAAAACTCAGGCTTCTGGTCTTTGTCTCCGTGCCTCCCAGAGGAATCTCTTGTGGATTGGTATTTGCTAGAACTTCCTAGGGAAAAATTTCTGTCTATTGCCAGATCTACTAGAGAAACTCTTTTCTGCCTGGATCTTCTGCTCCCTGAATTCACCTGGCCACCCCACCATCCTAATTGCTCATCTTATATAAGGACTGAACTTCAAACGTTATATATGATGCCACCCAAAAGACCACCTCCTGGAAAACCTGGCTTTGCCACTTCTGCTCCAACATCTGCAACATCCAGTCCTGCCACACAGTCAAAGATAACAGAACTGATGCAACCTAAGACTACGGAGATGGATTTTCAACAAATGCTTCAACAAATCTTACAAGGCCAGGAGGAAATTAAGAAACAGCTAAGGGAAATGAAAGAAGAGATTAAAGAAAATCAAGCCCAAATATATAAGAACTCACAAAGACTGAATCTTGTAGAGGGTGGGGTGGAGGAGGTGAGGGGGGGGGTAGAAGCTGTGCAGAAACGGAATAAAGATCTTGACACCCAGCAGATGAAAATAGAATTTGAGAGGATGTCCTATTATCTTAGATTCCAAAATGTTATAGAAGAAGATGGGGAAAATATAAGGGACATCATTTTATTTTATTTATTTATTTATTTACTGTGCTTCTAGACCGCCCCCTCTCCCAAAAGGGACTCGGGGCGGTGTACAGTCCGCGCAAAGAATATGTCAAAATACAATAAATAGAAGAATTAAATTAAATATGTACAGTTAGATATGGAGGAGGTTAAAAATAGAGTTAAAAGAACTGTACAGTTAGCCAGTATATATAAATATAATTTTAAAACCCCAAGACACACACAAATTAAGTTAAAAACAATACCCCTAAAATAGCCCGTTAATAGTACGTTTACCAGGAGGAACAGATGTAATTATGCCAGGCCCGCTAATCGGAACAGGTGAGTCTTCAATTTTTGCCGGAAGGAGCGGAGGTCAGTAGTGGTTCTGATGTCGGGGGGGAGGTCATTCCAGAGGGTTGGGCCCATCACAGAGAAGGCCCTACTCCTTGGTGTCGCCCGCTGGCATTGCCTAGTGGACGGCACCAGGAGAAGCCCCTCCCTGTGTGAGCGGATTGGCCGCAGGGATGTATGTGGGAGGATGCGATCCCGCAAGTAACTAGGTCCTGTGCCATGGAGCACTTTAAAGATGGTAATCAAGACCTTGAAACGTACCCGAAAAACCACAGGTAGCCAGTGCAGCTCGCGCAGGAGAGGTGTTAAGGGGGAGTACCTAGTACTCCCCATCACAGCCCGCGCGGCTGCGTTCTGAACTAACTGCAGTCTCTGGGCGCGTCCCAAGGGCAGCCCCATGTAGAGAGTGTTGCAGTAGTCCAGGCGGGACGTCACCAGCGCATGAGTGACCGTGCGTAGGGCATCCCGGTCCAGTAGGGGGCGCAATTGGTGCACCAGGCGAACCTGGTGGAACGCCCCCCTTGCCACGGCTGCCACATGGTCATCCATTGACAGCCGGGCATCAAGGAGGATGCCCAAATTGCACGCCCGTTCCACAGGGGGCAGTTGTTCGCCCCCTATGGCCAGCGATGGAATCAGCTGGCTGAACCGAGGTGCCGGTAGCCACAGCCACTCAGTCTTGGAGGGGTTGAGTTTGAGTCTGTTGTCCCCCATCCAGACCCCGACGGCTTCCAAACACCGGGAAATCACTTCGGCAGCCTCATTGGGGTGGTTTGGGGTTGAAATGTACAGCTGAGTATCATCAGCGTAGAGGTGGTACTCAACCCCAAAACCACGGATGATCTCGCCCAGCGGCTTCACATATATGTTGAACAGGAGAGGCGAGAGGACTGACCCCTGTGGCACCCCACAAGTGAGTGGCCTCAGGGTCGACCTCTGCCCCCCCGTCAACACACATTGCTTCCGGTCGGAGAGGTAGGAGCCGAACCACCGCAAAACGGTACCTCCGACTCCCATCCCCTCCAACCGGTGCAATAGGATACCATGGTCGATGGTATCAAAAGCCGCCGAGAGGTCTAATAGGACCAGGAGAGAGGAACAGCCTCTATCTCTGGCCCTCCAGAGATCATCAACCAACGCGACCAAGGCTGTCTCCGTGCTGTGCCCGGGTCGGAAGCCGGACTGGCGTGAGTCTAGATAATCGGATTCGTCAAGGTGTCGTGGAAACTGCTGCGCCACCACATTCTCAACAACCTTCACTAAAAAGGGAAGGTTGGAGACTGGACGATAATTAGCTAGCTCCGATGGGTCGAGTGAAGGCCTCATAATTAAGGGACTCACCACCGCCTCCTTCAAGGCGGTTGGTAAGGATCCCTCACCCAATGAGGCATTCACCAGGCCCAGAAGCCAGCCTCGGGTCACCTCCCAAGATGCCAGTACCAACCAGGAGGGACACGGGTCCATTAAACATGTGGTGGGTCGCAGCCGTCCACGCAACCTGTCCAAATCCTCGGGGGCAACAGAATCAAACTCCTCCCAGAATGGTCTCACAAGACTCACGGTTGGCGGCCCGTCTGGACAACTGAAGGGGGCCCACCCGCTCCGGATCTGAGCGACTTTGTCCTGCA
Organism: Natrix helvetica; assembly: GCF_964273705.1. NCBI lineage: Eukaryota > Metazoa > Chordata > Lepidosauria > Squamata > Natricidae > Natrix > Natrix helvetica. Next base: position 79,325,034 of record NC_138555.1, on the reverse strand, counting down.
GATATTCCCCAAACTCCTCTGCCCTGCCCTGCAAGGGCGCCCCCTGCGTCCTCTGTGATAAGAGGGAGCGGGTCACCCTAAACAGGGCGGCAGGGCGGTTATCCGCAGACGCAATAAGAGCGGCACAATATCTACGTTTGGCCGCTCTTAATGCCACAAGGTAAGTCCGCAAATAGGCTCTTACCTGTGTTCGATCAGATTCGGAGCGTGAGGACCTCCACCTGCTCTCCAGACATCTCCTATGGCGCTTCATCACCCTCAACTCCTCGGTATACCAAGGAGCTCGGGTGGGTCGCTGCCGCAGGAGAGGTCGCAAAGGCGCAACCCGGTCTAAGGCCCCAGCCGCCGCCCTATTCCAGGCGGCCGCTAGGTCCTCCGACCGAGCGCGGGTCAGGGCTACAGGTAATGGCCCAAGCTCCGTCTGGAACCTATCCGGCTCCATCAGGTGCTTGGGGCGGTACCAGCTTGGACCGTCTGGTCCCACCTCCTCGTGGTGGGGGGTAACGCCAGGGAAGTCCAGCCGGAGACATGAGTGATCTGACCATGACAGGGGTGTAACAGCTATGTCCCCTATTCCCAGATCACTCGTCCACTGCTCAGATACAAAAACAAGGTCCAGTGTGTGGCCACCTTCGTGTGTGGGGCCCTGAATTAATTGGGTCAGGTCCATGGCTGTCATGGAAGCCATGAACTCCCGAGCCACCTCGGATGCTGTTCCCGTTGACGGCAGGTTGAAATCCCCCATAACCACAAGCCTGCGGATCTCAACCGCCGTCTCCGAGACCAGCTCAAGGAGCTCGGGCAGGGCCGATGATGTATAGCGAGGAGCCAAGTATACAATCAGCAAACCCCACTGCCTCCCTGGGCCCCATTTCACACCAAGGGACTCACACCCGGGTATCTGAGGAACAGTGAACTCTCTCGGCTCTAGACCCTCCCGTATAACTACCGCCACCCCATCACACTTACCCAGGGCCCGAGGCTGATGGAATGCACGGAAACCTGGTGGGCACATTTCCACGAGGGGCAAACCACCCTCGTGGCCCAATCAGGTCTCCGTTATCCCTGCAAGGTGCAGCTCCCCCTCAGAGATCAACTCATTAATGAGGGGGGCCTTGTTGGTCACGGACCTTGCATTGCAAAGCATCAGCCGCAGGCCCCGGCTCTGTAGTTCCTGGCCACCTAGGTTGCGGGGGTTGGTACAAACGACCGGGCGTAGCCAACAGCCACGGTCTCCCAACCGACCTTGTGGGTTCATGACAAACATTCTGGCTGACTACACACATAACACACACAATCATGACAAACATTCTGGCTGACTACACACATAAAGAAAAACAACAGATGGGCTGGGACATAGATCTGGCCTATAGAGTTAACTCAGCATATGCTAGAACACACAATGTACCCAGGGAGGTTCATATTAAATTTCTTAGAAAAAGCACAAGAGATGAAATTCTGGGTGTGCAAAGGGGGCAAGCATTGACATACCACGACAGGGAGATAACCATTCTGAAGCAGATTCCTAAAAAGATTAGAGAAAAAAGGAAAAACTATTCGCAATTGGCGAATAAATTATACCAGAAAGGGGTGTGGTTCAGATGGTTATTGCCTGAGGGTATGCTGATATTCTGGGAGGAGACAAGAACCAGAATTAATACACCCATAGAGGCTCAGGCCTTTATGGAAAAAAATAAAATACACCTAGAAAAAACAGAAGATACTACATCGGATACACAGGACATGGGAGGGGCCAGAGCCCTGCCAGCGGAGGGAGAAGGGGCAACTGCAAGAAAACTCAGATCACAAAAATAAATAAGAAAATCATATTATTATAAATTGACCGAAAGTGATAATGGAATTATACTTGGATTTTATATTATAATGTTTTAACTAACTGAAAATATTAATAGAACTAACATGCTGATTGTAACTAACTATATATTAATGCATTATATAGAAATGTATACCATGAGAATGGAGGGAGGGGCACCTGCCACACTTTGCAACTGCCAAAATTTGTATACCTGTCCACCTCCCCTTTTCCTTATAAATGTTGAAAAAACCAATAAAATTTTATTAAAAAAAAAAAGATAGATGATGGATGGATCCAAGTTTTATTTACTCTCCAAAGGTTATTAGGGAGTAAGTCAGTTCAGCCCATCCATTACTTTGATATGAAATTGTGGCAGGAGCAAACAAGTGACAACAACAAGGCAGGAAGGCAGTTGAAAGTCTGGAGTCTCAGAGGGATTCTGGGAGAGGAGTTTTTCAGTAACCAATGTTTACCTCCCTTGGCTCAATCCTACTGAGGCGAGAGAACTTCAGGATTGAGGAGGTTGAATACATATATTGATATAGAATGAATTAAAATGGAGGAACATGTCTAAAAAAATAAAACATCGGGATTTAGTAATACTGAGAATCAAGGGACTCAGAGTTTCCAAGACATCAAAGAAGATCTGTGGGACATCAATCTGTATTTCTTATTACACAACCTGGAAACTATCTTTTTTCCCAACATCAAAGTGTTAACAAGGTTCAACACTGCTTCTACAAAGATCAGATTTGAGGTTCCATCACATGTCATGGAGATTTATCTTCAGCTTTTAAGTTCAAATACACAACTTCCTTTGATTGAATCGTTTTGGGGGGCTGCTGAGAGGAAGAGAAGGTTTTTGCTTGGCATCTGATTCACTTCCTCTCACTGTGTCTTTGTACAGTAATAGACAGCTGTGTCCTCCAGTTTGAGGCTGTTCATTTGCAGATACAGCTGGCTGCGAGAATCATCCCTAGAGATGGTGAAGCGTCCCTTGACTTTGTCTGGGTACTGAGTGGAAGGCGATGATCCTATACATATGCGAGCCACCCATTCCAGTCCTTTCCCTGGTGCCTGTCTCGCCCAGTCCATGCAGTAGGTGCTGAAGGTGAATCCAGAGGCTTGGCAGGAGAGATGGAGGGACTCCCCAGGTCTTCTCACATCCCCTCCTGACACCACAAACTTGACCTCAGATTGGACAGCTAAAAACAAGAGTTTTTCAATGAAACATTATATATAAAGAAAAATTATGAAGTTAATTCTTTAAAGAGGGGGGAGGGAATACCTTGAATGAATACTAACAAGGACACCCAATTCAGCCATGGAATCATTTTGGCTCCCTGTAATGAATGGAGGGAATTGAGAGGAAAGAATTCAGGAAAATGCACAAACTTTGTGTGGGTGGGTGTAGCCTGAAAAGAGAAATCAAGTGGATCCTTTAACGGGGAAATGTTGCCTTCATTTACATATCACTCCAGATAAAAGGGCCCCTCATTGCAATAATCTCACATTTTTCCTTGTAGTCTCCTTACATGGGGGACTTTCAGAAAATATCCCAGTCTTAATAAATGTGAAGTCAAACCCTTTCTTTTTTAAACTGTAAATTCTTAGCAGGAATGGCAACTTTATATTATTGTAATTAAAACAAAGGCTTGCAAAATTTCACCGCTTCTCCAAAGTGATTCAAACACAGAGGCAAGGAACATGCGATTGTAATTTTTGAAAGGACTACGCTGGAGATAGAACATGAAAGGAAGGACATATCTATATTTAATAGAACCTTTCCACATTTTCTACCCTTTCCATGGCTCTTTGAAAATAACCCCCAAACCCAATGTTTGTTGAAGTCAGAGTTGGAATGAGAGAAAAGATTGATGGAGAAGATACTCATCTACTACAAATTAATTATTTCTACAAATACATAACTTTATATTCTACAAGTTTCCTCTCTATTTCGCAAAGCACATCCTCTGGTAAATGAAACTAGGGATCGGTTACTCATTGCTGAGAGTTGATTCACCCAGATGGATAAAAATTGAAATAATCGTAGTACAGATTGACATCTAGCCCACAATATGCCTGATATTACTTTTATGGAAAAGAGAAAAATAAAGACTAGTTCATTAATATTGCAATATCAGGGGATGCACAAATTGAGGCTTTAAGTACTAACAGATTAACAGAGTTGGAAGGACCTTGTCAGTCATCAAGTCCAATTTCCCACAAGCAGGAGACCCTATAGCATTTCTGATAGATGGCAGTCCAGTCTCTTCTTGAAAGCCTCCAGTGATGAGGCTTCCACAACTTCTGAAGGAAACTTCTGTTCCATGGGTTGATTGCTCATAGTGTCAAGAACTTTCTCCTTATTTCTAGGTTGCTTCTCTCCTTGATTAGGTTCCACCCATTGCTTCTTGCTCTACCTTCAGGTGCTTTGGAGAATAGTTTGGCTCCCTCTTCTTTGTGGCAGCCCCTGAGATATTGGAAGACTGCTATTATGTCCCCCCTAAGTCCTTCTCTTCATTAAACTAGACATATCCAGTTCCCGCAACTGTTCTTCATATGTTTTAGCCTCCAGTCCCCTAATCCTCTTTGTTGCTCTTCTCTGCACTCTTTCTAGAGTCTCAACCTCTTTTTATAATGTGGTGATTAAAACTGGATGCAGTACTTTAGGTGTGATCCTACTAAGGCTTTATGGAGTGGTTTTATTAACTGACGTGAAGTTTTTGGGTGCCACCATACACTGTTGGCTAATATTTAATTGTCAACTCAGACATGGCTTCACAGTGAGGGATATATACTCTCGGGGTGTGTTTGTGTGTGTGTGTGTGGTAAAATGTTCCTCCGTGTAGTTTTAATTTTCAGCAAAGGTCTGAAGTACCTTTATACATTCTAGAAACTTCCTCCACCAATGATACATCATTTTACCAAAATTTCTGAGCTTCACGTTGTGGATTATAACATACTGATATGATAAATTTTCCTGGGAGATTTCAATGAACTATTATGGAAACAGTAATAATAATAATAAAAAACATGTATCTGAAATGACACAATATCTAATGACACTTGCTTTATTCCCTAACCCATCCCCCACTGAGTGCAGAGGCCATGGAGATCCATGTGACAACACTGCCCCCCAGTGTCCAAAGTGAGGAGGGGAGGCATCTTCCTAATATTTCCTCAATATCTATATGGCAGTTTGGATATTTAGAACAATTATGCTTTAGTTTCATTTCCTGTTTTCTACAATGATAGTAAAGGACTATTTTTAATTCCAGTTTCTTTCTAAAACCAGACACACCTTGTAATCAATGAAGGTAAAACTGGAGTTTTCCACCTTTTTTTTTCACTTTTTGTTTTTTTCCAAGAAACTCTGCAATTGGATTCCCAGCACAAAAAAAGTCTAAAGTTCTCTCTGGATTGGGGCGAATCCTAATTCACTAATTGTTTTCGGCTGATAAAAGTAATATTTAGTAAACAGCTTAGAGGTTGCTGTAAGCATTATAGAACAATAAATAAGCATTATTCCTATTGATACTGTAGCTTCATTTACCAAAATTCTTTGTGTACCAGTTTTGCACTTGTTTTCTAGGATAATTGTTCTACTCCATCTCTTGTTCAACCCCTTCGTTTCCATTGGGTGAGTGTGGAATTCATTAGGATCAGACAGGAAATCAGTATAGCATCATACTTGTAGCTCCTTGTCGGTTACTTTTCTTTATTTCTTCAAACTCTATTCCTCTTTTCCTAATACAACAGCTATTCTCTTCATTGACATAATATAACTCTTTGCAAGAAATTTGAGATTAGGGGCAAGTCCATATGAGAGTCAAGAGAGAGATGTTTAATTATTAGCACAGAGGAAAATAGAAATTTAATTTCATTAAATTTTTACGTGGATATTGTGGTGGTGATTCAGTCAAAAACTAAAGCTGCACAAAATGACACCATTGGATTTGTATTTCCACTTTAATTTCCCTGCTAAGGAAGATTGTTGATGGCTTCAACTTTTATTCATTCTCCAAAGGTTATTAGGAAGTAAGTCAACCTACCCCATCCATTTATTTGATATGAAATTGCAGCAGGAGTAGCCAAGCGACAACATAAAGGCAGGAAGACATTCCAAAATGCGAATTCTCAGAGGGAATATGGGAAAGGAGGCTTCCAGTGACCAATGTTTACCTCCCTTGGCTGAATCCTATTGAAGGAAGAGAATTGAGGATTGAGGTGGTTGAATATATATATTGATATAAAAAGAATAAAAATGGAGAAACATTTCTAAAAAGAATAAAACACGGAGATTTGGCAATGCTGAGAATTTAAGGGACTCAGATTTGCAGAGATATCAAGCAAGATCTATGGGACATCAATCCATATTTTTCATCACACAATGTGGAGATAATCTTTTTTTCAACATCAAAATTCTAACCAGGTTTCTCACTTCTTCAAAGATCAGATTTGAGGTCCAAGACATGTCATGGAGATTTATCTTCTGCTTCTAATTTCAAATACACAACTTCCTTTGACTGAATCACTTTGGAGAGCTGCTGAGAGGAAGAGAAGGTTTTTGCTTGGCATCCGATTCACTTCCTCTCACTGTGTCTCTTGTACAGTAATAGACTGCAGAATCCTCTAGTTTGAGGCTGTTCATTTGCAGATACAGCTGGCTGCGAGAATCATCCCTGGAGATGGTGAAGCGTCCCTTGACTTTGTCTGGGTATAAAGTGGAAGGAGATGATCCTGTACTTATGTGGGCCACCCATTCAAGTCCTTTCCCTGGAGCCTGTCTAACCCAGTGCATGTAGTAGCTGCTGAAGGTGAATCCAGAGGCTTGGCAGGAGAGACGGAGGGACTCCCCAGGTCTTCTCACATCCCCTCCAGACTCCACCAGCTGGACTTGAGATTGGACCCCTAAAACCAAAAGCATTTCAATCAAACCTTCTATATGCAAAAAGGAAAAAAAAATGAAATTAACTCTTTAAAGAGGGGGAAAATACCTTGAATGAACACTAACAAGGGCACCCAATTCAGCCATGTGATCATTTTTTGCTCCTTGTAAGGAATGGAGGGAATCAATAGAAAAGAAGTTAGGAAAGTGCACAAACTTTGTGTGGGTGGGTGTAACCTGAAAACGGAAACCATGCAGCTCCTTTATAGGGGACATTGGTCCCTGATTTACATATTGCTTGGGATAAAAGAGCCTCTGAGTTCATTCACTTAGAGATTTTTAAGACAGCAATTACATGTGTGATTTTCACATACCTTTTGAATCGTATGAAAACTCTTGCCAAATATGGTTTGTTGTATGCTTCCGTGTGACTGTTAGGAGAAAGGGAATATTTATTTTAAAGTAAATAAAATAATGTCTTGAATGATCCCACAACTTTTGAAAACTTTATCAAGGGAGCAGAGAATATATTCTCTTTACTGCATCCGAGTTAGAAGATTAGCTACAGTTCCTTCCTGACCAATGTTGTGTCTGGCTCAATGAGGGGACAGGGCTGCAGGATTGAGGGCATTGAATATATATATATATATATATATATATATATATATATATATATATATATATATATATATATATATATATATATATATATATATATGGAAGAAATATAAATGGAGCAACGTTGGCTGATATTACTCTGTACAGTGAGGATTGTATGAATATTTTCCTGGTGGCGCAGTGGTTAGAATGCAGTATTGCAGTCAAAATCAGCCCACTGCCAAGAGTTCGATCCTGAAAGATTCAACCTTTCCATCCTTCTGAGGTCGGTGAAATGAGGACCCAGGTTGTTGGAGGCAATATGCTAACAGTAAACAACTGGGAGACTGCTGTAAAGCATTAGAGAGCAATATATAACTGTTATTCCTTTTGTTACTCCTGCTTCATTTACCAAAACCGAGTGTGTACCACTTTTGTGCTTGTTTTCTAGGATAATCGTTCCACCCCATCTCTTCTTCAACCAAAGTTTGGTTTAGTTTCCATTGGGTGTGTGTGGATTTCATTAGGATCAGATAGGAAATGAGTACAGCATCATAGTTGTAGCTCCTTGTCAGTTACTTTTCTTTATTTCTTCAAATTCTATTCCTCTTTTCCTAATACATCCGCTATTCTCTTCACTGACATAATATAACTCTGTGAAACAAATTTGAGATTAGGGGCTAGTCCATATGATAGTCAAGAGAGAAATGTTTAATTATTAGTAGAGAGGGAAATGGGAAGGGTAGCTTTTCGGTAAACATTTACATGGATATTGTGGGGCTGTTTAAGTCAAAAAGTATACCTGCACAAAATGAGACCATTGGATTTGTATTTCCACTTTAATTTCCTTGTTAAGGAAGATAGTTGATGGCTTCAAGTCTTATTTACTCTCTAAAGGTTATTAGGGAGTAATTCAGGTCAGCACACACATTTCTTTGATATGAATTTGTAGCAGGAACAATCAGGAGCTGCTGTAGAGCAGCTGTACAATACTGTGATCAACAATATTAAGTATCTGGGGGTGCAGATGACTAACAATCTGAATTGGTCTCTCCACACATCATCCTTAGTGAAGCGTGCAAACCAGTTTCTGCATTTCCTGCGTTCGGATGAGGAGAGCGTATCTTTCATCATCTGTACCTGGTCCCTTTTTACAGAGGGACAATTGAGAGCCCTTTAAACAAACTGCATCACTGTTTGGTTTGATGTGCCTCTGTAGAAAGTCCATACGGAGAGTGGTGAGGACAGCTGAGAAGATAACAGGATGCTCACTTACTGTCGTGCTTACAAGTGCTGTGTGCTTAGAGCTCAAAGAATTATTGGAAACCCCACACACCCACTTTACGGTCTGTTTCGGTTGCTGCCCTTTGGGAGGAGGATTGTAACAGCTTCGTTCCCTATGCCATCCATCTGATAAACTCACAGGTTCTTCCTGCCATGTACATGTACATATCTGAACTAGACTGTGTTGGTTCTCTGTGTCATAAGATATGTTGTGTTTCCCTGAAAATAGGACCTTCCCCTAAAATAAGCCCTATTCGGATTTTAAGCAGGTGCCTAATATAAGCCCTACACCAAAAATCAATTTGCAGTGAAGGGGATTGGGTGTAGCCAGCACAGAAGTGGTGAGCATACCCTTTAATTTCCCTGTTAAGAAAGACAGTTGATGGCTTCAAGTTTTATTCATTCTCCAAAGGTTAATAAGGAGCAAAGCAGATTAGCACAACTGTTTCTTTCATATGAAAAAATGTAACTATATCAGAGAAGGAGGATAGTCCAAAATATGGAGTCTCAGAGAGATTCTGGCCTACTGAGGGGAGAGAACTCCAGGATGAAGGGCGTTGAATCTATATTGATATAGAAAGAATTTAAAAAGGAGCAACATGCCTAAAAGAATTAAACCAAGGAGACTTGGAAACACTGAGAATCAAAGGATTCAGAGCTGAAATCATGTCAAGGAAGATCTGCAGTCCATCAACCCATATTTCTTATCACACAACTGGAGATTCCCTTTTTTTCCCCACATCACAGTGCTAACAACGTTCCTCACTGCTTCCTCAAAGATCAGATTTGAGTTTCCACCACATGTCATGGAGATTTATCTTCTGCTTCTAAGTTCAAATACACAAATTCCAATTCATGTGACTGAATCGTTTTGGAGAATTGCTGAGAGGAAAAAAAACGATGTGTTTTTGTCTGGCATCAGATGCGCTTCCTCTCACTGCATTTGATCCGGATTGGCTCAAAGTTGACCCCGTCTTCCATCCTTCCGAGCACGGTAAAATGAGGGCCCAGATTGTTGGGGGCGATGCGCTGACTCTCTAAACTACTCAGAGAGGTTTGCAAAGTGCCATGAAGTGCTTTAGAAGTGCTTTTTCTATTTCATTTATCAAAATCGGTTCTGTACCACTTTTGTAATTTTTTTTCTGAGACAATCATTCTATTGTTCAATGCCAATGATTTACTTTCATTGGGTGAGGGTGGATGACATTAGGATTAGATAGGAAGCCACCTTTTACAATTTATCCAGTTTATTTATTTATTTATTTATTACTTGAACTTATTAGTCGCCCCCTCTCCCCACAGGGACTCGGGGCGACGTACAAAAGTATTATATAGCGTACAGAGGAGGTAAGAATAAATAAATAAGTTACAATACCTAAAAAAGTTAAAACCCCAGTGAAATTAACCCTTAAAAACTAAAATTACCAATTAAAAATGCCCTGGGCTGGAGAGGTTGTAGTATTATGCCAGGTCAGCTAGTCGAAACAGGTAGGTTTTCAGCTTCATACGGAAGGAGCGAAGGTCAGTTGTTGTCCTGATGTCTGGGGGGAGGTCATTCCAAAGGGTGGGGCCCACTACAGAGAAGGCCCTACTCCTGAGTTTGTTCCAGAACCTGGGGACTTCCTTCTTCTCACCTATCAAAAGGTTAATCAGTGACGTGCGGTAAGGTTTATGGCTGGTGAGGTACTGACACAGTGGTGGGTTTCAAATTTTTTTAGACTTGTGGACTTCAACTCCCAGAATTCCACAGCCAGGCATGCTCAGTTCCTATTTAAAGCGACAGCATTTGTTTTTCTCCTTTGCGAAAGAGATTTCCTTCTTTCTTTTTCTTTTTCTTCTCCCTTCCCCTCCTTCCTCCCTCTCTCCCTCTCTCCCCCCTCTCTCAAAAACACACACACATACAGAAGTTGGATTGGACTATCTCTCCTACCCCTTTCCCTCTCTCTCATTCACTCTCTCTCAAACAAACACACAAACACACACACACACACACAAACACAAACACACACACACTTGGATTGGAGGGAAGAGCACCAGCAAGGAGACCACAGGAGGAGACAGGAAGCCAGTCAAAGAGCCATACTGGAGCACACACACTTTCCCCCAGCCCCGGAAGGATCCAGCCCAGCTTCACTGATTACAGGTTTGAAAAGGCAACGTGGCCTTTTCACTTGGGGAGGGAGAGCAGCACAAGAGAGCCAGAGTCCTTCCCTTCAGCCTTTGCCCAAAGCCCCGCACCAGTAGGATGAAGTTTCAATTCCTCCTCCTCCCTCTGACCCACCCATACCTTTTCCAGATGTTTCAGAGAGGATTTCAACTCTGCTCTTGCCTCGGGTCCTCTGAAGAAGCCCGGCCCAAACGAGCTTCCTCTACTATGAGGCAGGAGAACTGCGTGCCTCACCTATGTCAGGAATTTTTAGGCTTTTAACCCTGGCTTAACTCTGCTCGAGTGATCATAAAATGCCTAAAGTCAGACTAAATGAGGCATTCAGTTCTCCTGCCTCATAGTAGAGGGCGGTTTTTTAGAGGCTTTATTAAACCGTTAAGCAGAGTCATCCATGGTGAGGCAGCAACTAGCTCAGCCTGACCTCAGCTCTCGCCCTTTTCCTTTTACATTTTTGTTCTTTTCATGATGACAGTGGTGAGGCTGTGCCTCCCCTGCCTCCCCTGACTGCACGTCGCTGATGTTAATCATCTTCTACACATTTTCTTAGAAGATCGAAGGTGGAGATTTATTTCCCACTTCTCACTTCAAATATGCAGATTTGATTTTTTTGATTCAATTTTGAAAACTCAGAGGAAAAAGTGGTTTTTGCTTGGAATCAGATTCACTTCCTCTCACTGTGCAAGACGCACAGTAATAGGCAGCTGTGTCTTCTGGTTTCAGATTGTACATTTGCAAATACAGCTGGCTGCGGGAATCATCCCTGGAGATGGTGAACCGTCCCTTGACTTTGTCTGAGTAGTAAATTGGAGTTGAGGCTGTATCTATGTTGGCCACCCATTCCAGTCCTTTCCCAGGAGCCTGTCTCACCCAGTTCATCTCAGAGCTACTGAAGGAGAATCCAGAGGCTTGGCAGGAGAGACGGAGGGTCTCCCCAGGCCTTCTCACGTCCCCTCCAGACTCCACCAACTGGACTTGAGAGTGGACTCCTAAAAACAAAAGTGTTTCAATGAAATCTTCTATAAACAAAAAGTAAAAACTGAAGTTAATTCTTTAAAGAGCGGGTGAGAATACCTTGAAGGAGCAACAAGAAGGGCAAACAATTCACCCAAGGGATCATTTTGGCTCTCTGAGGGGAAAGAATTCAGGAAAGTGCACAAACTTTGTGTCATTGGGTGTAGCCTGAAAAGAGAAATCAAGTGGATCCTTTAAAGGGGAAATTGTGCCTTCATTTCCATATCGCTTCAGATAAAACGCCCACTGAATGCATTAATCTCACAGGTTTCCTTGTAGTCTCCTTAGATGGGGGACTTTCACAAAATATTCCAGTCTTAATAAAAGTGAAGTCAGACTCTTTTTTAAAAAAACTGTAAATTCAAAGCAGAAATGGCAGGTTTATATTAGAGTAATTAAAAGAAAGCCCTGCAAAATCTCACCGATTCTCCAAAGTGATTCAAAGGGAGAGGCAAGGAACATGCAATTATCGTTTTTGGAAGGGCTTCACTGGAGACAGAACGTGAAGGAAAAATCACATCTATATTTAGAGAAACCTTTTCATATTTTCTCCCCTTACCATGGCCTTTTGAAAAGGACCCCAGACCTCAATGCTTGATGGGGCATAGTTGGGATTATAATCTCCTGAGATGTGAAATTTTCCTGAGAGTTTTCAGGGAACCATTATGGAAATAATAATAAACTAAGCATGTCTCAGAAATGAGGCAATATCTAATGACACTTGTTTTATTCCCTGCCCTATTCCCCCACAGAGTGCAGAGGCCATGTAGCTTCATGTAACAATACTGCCTCCCAGTGTCCAAACTGAGGAGGGGAGTCATCTTCCTAATGTTTCCTCAATATCTATATGGCAGTTTGGATATTTAGAAAGATTATGCTATAGTTTCACTTCCTCTTTTCTACCATGATAGTAAAGGACTACTTTTAATTCCAGTTTGTTTCTAAAACCAAACCAAGTTATAAACAATGATGTTAAAACAAACGATTTTTTTCCACTTTTCATTTTCTTCAAACTCTCTCATTGGATTCCCAGAACTAAATAGTCCAAAATTCTCTCTGGATTGTGGTGAATCCTAATTCATTAATTGTTTTCAGCTGATAAAAGTATTATTTAGTAAACAGCTTCTATATTGATATAGAAAGAATAAAATTGGAGAAACATTTCTAAAAAGAATAAAACATGGAGATTTGGTAATATTGAGAATCAAGGGACTCAGTGTTGCAAACATATCTAGGAAGATCTGTGGGACATCAACTGTTATTTCTTATTACACCACCTGGAAACGACCCTTTTTTCCAACATCAAAGTGCTATCAAGGTTCATCACTGCTTCTTCAAAGATCACATTTGAGGTTCCACGAAATATCTTGGAGATTTATCTTCAGCTTTCAAATACACAACTTCCTTAGACTAAATCATTTTGGAGAGCTGCTTAGAGGCAGAGAAGGTTTTCTGCTGTGCATCCGATTCACTTCCTCTCACTGTGTCTTTCACACAGTAATAGACTGCAGAATCCTCTAGTTTCAGGCTGTTCATTTGCAGATACAGCTGGCTTCGGGAAAAATCCTGGGATATGGGGAAACGTCCCTTGACTTTGTCAGAGTAGTACGTGAATAAGCCTGTACGTATGTTGGCCACCCATTCAACACTTTTCCCAGGAGCCTGCCTCACCCAGTGCATCCAATAACCGCTGAAGGAGAATCCAGAAGCTTGGCAGGAGAGACGGAGGGACTCCCCAGGTCTTCTCACATCCCCTCCAGATTCCACCAACTGGACCTCAGATTGAGCTCCTAAAAACAAAAGTGTTTCAATGAAATCTTCTATATACAAAAGAGAATATGGACAGAAATTCTTTAAAGAGGGGAAAAACTACCTTGAAGGAGCACTAACAAGGGCACTAAATTCACCCACGGGATCATTTTTTGCTCCCTGTAACCAATGAAAAGAATGGATAGGAATGGATTGAGGAAAGTGCACAAAATTTGTGTTGTTGGGTGTAGCCTGAAAATGGAAACCCCCCTTTAAAGGGGAAATTTTGCCGTCATTTACATATTGCTAGGTATAAAGATGCCCCTTAGTCCATTAATCTCACATTTTATATGACTGATTTTCACATAGCAGGCCTCTCTCAATAAAAGCGAAGGGATACTCATTTTCTTTAAACTACAATATCATAGGAAAAACAGCAGGTTTATATTAGAGAAATTAAAACAAAGACTTGCAAAATTGCAGAAATTCTCAAAAGTGGTTCAAAAGGACAGGTTGAGAATGTGCAATAAAAAGTTTGGGTGGAGAAATTTTGGGATAGAACATACGCTACACCATTTGTGACAGGTGGCAGTCCAGTCTCTTCTTGATAGCCTCCAGTGATGAGGCTCCCACGACTTCTGAAGGAAACGTCTGTTCCATGGGTTGATTGCTCTCACTGTCAGGAACTTTATCCTTATTTCTAAGTTGCTTCTCTCCTTGATTAGTTTACACCCATTGCTTCTTGTCCTGCCCTCAGGTGCCTTGGAGAATAGTTTGACTCCCTCTTCTTTGTGGCGACCCCTGAGATATTAGAAGACTGCTATCATCTCCCCTAGTCCTTCTTCTCATCATACTAGACGTACCCAGTTCCTGCAACTGTTCTTTATATGTTTTATCCTCCAGACCCCTAATCATCTTTGTTGCTCTTCTCTGCACTCTTTCTAGAGTCTCCACATCTTCTTATAGTGTGGGGAGAAAACTGGATGCAGTCTTCTAGATGTGGTCCTACTAAGGCTTTATAGAGTGGTATTATTACCTCATGTGAACTTGGTTGTATCTCTCTGTTAATGTAATTTAGGATTGCGTTGGCTTTTTTTGGCTGCCGCCACACACTGTTGGCTTATATTTAATGTTCAACTCAGCCATGGCTTCACAATGAGGAATAAATACTCTCGGTGAGTGTGTATCAGTGATGGCTTTCTCCCGGTTTTGACCGGTTTGGCTGAAGCGGTAATGGTTTGGCGACCTGGGTGGCTGGAACTGGCAGCGACCCAGGCCTGTCACGCCCCTGAACTGGTTCTCGGGGTGGCGTCATAGGCGCTGTCATCGTGTTTTCTGTTTCTGCTCATGCGCAGGGCAAGTTTTATTGTACTGCACATGCGTGCAGAGAGCACATCAAGTGCGTACAGAGCATGTCCATGTGTAAACCAGGCAGTAGTGCCTGCGGAACCCATCCCTGGTGTGTGTGTGTGTGTGTGTGGTAAAATGTCCCTTTGTGTAGTTTTCATTTTCAGCAAAGGCCTGAGGTACTGTTATACCTTCTAGAAACTTCCTCTGGATACAAACACCAAAGATGCATCATTTTAACCAAAATTCTGGGCTTCACGGTGAAGATTATAACCTCCTCATATGTAGAATTTTCCTGAGAGATTTCCATGATTATTATGGAAACAGTAATACAAAAAAAACATGTCTAAGAAATAACACAATATTTAATGACACATGTTCTATTCCCTAGCCCATCCCCCACTGAGTGCAGAGGCCATAGACTTTCATGTGACAACACTGCCCCCCAGTGTCCAAAATGAGGAGGGGAGGCATCTTCCTAATATTTCCTCAATATCTATATGGCAGTTTGGATATTTAGAACAATTATGCTTTAGTTTCATTTCCTGTTTTCTACCATGATAGTAAAGGACTATTTTTAATTCCAGTTTCTTTCTAAAACCAGACGACCTTGTAATCAATGAAGGTAAAACTGGAGTTCTCCACCTTTTTTTCACTTTTTCTTTTTTTCCAAGAAACTCTGCAATTGGATTCCCAGCACAAAAAAAGTCTAAAGTTCTCTCTGGATTGGGGCGAATCCTAATTCACTAATTGTTTTCGGCTGATAAAAGTAATATTTAGTAAACAGCTTAGATGTTGCTGTAAGCATTATAGAGCAATGAATAAGCATTATTCCCATTGATACTGCTGCTTCATTTACCAAAATTCATTGTGTACCACTTTTGCACTTGTCTTCTAGGATAATTATTCCATCCCATCTCTTGTTCAACCCCTTCGTTTCCTTTGGATGAGTGTGGAATTCCTTAGGATCAGACAGGAAAACAGTATAGCATGATAATTGTAGCTCCTTGTCAGTTACTTTTTCTTTATTACTTCAAACTCTATTCCTCTTTTCCTAATACATCCGCTATTCTCTTCATTGACATAATGTGGAGATTACCTTTTTTCAACATCAAAATGCTAACAAGGTTTCTCACTTCTTCAAAGATCAGATTTGAGGTTCCATCATATGTCATGGAGATTTATCTTCTGCTTCTAAGTTCAAATATACAACTTCCTTTGACTGAATCACTTTGGAGAGCTGCTGAGAGGAAGAGAAGGTTTTTGCTTGACATCAGATTCACTTCCTCTCACTGTGTCTCTTGCACAGTAATAGACTGCTGTGTCCTCCAGTTTGAGGCTGTTTATTTGCAGATACAGCTGGCTGCGAGAATCATCCCTGGAGATGGTGAAGCATCCCTTGACTTTGTCTGAGTAGTAAATTGGAGTTGAGTATGTACTTATGTAGGCCACCCATTCAAGACCTTTCCCACGAGACTGTCTCACCCAATCCATCCAATAGCTGCTGAAGGTGAATCCAGATGCTTGGCAGGAGAGACGGAGGGACTCTCTTATCAGTTTTGTACTTGTTTTCTAGGATAATTATTCCATCCCATCTCTTCTTCAACCCCTTCGTTTCCATTGGGTGAGTGTGGAATTCATTAGGATCAGACAGGAAAACAGTATAGCATGATAATTGTAGCTCCTTGTCAGTTACTTTTCTTTATTTCTTCAAACTCTATTCCTCTTTTCCTAATACAACAGCTATTCTCTTCATTGACATAATATAACTCTTTGCAACAAATTCGAGATTAGGGGCAAGTCCATATGAGTCAAGAGAGAGATGTTTAATTATTAGTAGAGAGGGAAATGGATTGCTTTTTGTTAAATATTTATATGGATATTGTGGGGTTGATTCAGTCAAAAACTAAAGCTGCACAAAATGAGGCCATTGGATTTTTATTTCCACATTAATTTCCCTGTTAAAGAAGATAGTTGATGGCTTCAAGTTTTATTTACTCTCCAAAGGTTATTAGGGAGTTAGTCAAGGTAGCCCATCCATTTCTTTGATAAGAAATTGCAGCAGGAGTAACCAAGCGACAACATAAAGGCAGGAAGACATTCCAAAATATGAATTCTCAGAGGGAATATGGGAAAGGAGGCTTCCAGTGATCAATGTTTACCTCCCTTGGCTGAATCCTAGCGAAGGGAGAGAAGTTCAGGATTGAGGTGGTTGAATGTATATATTGATATAGAAAGAATAAAAATGGAGAAACATTTCTAAAAAGAATAAAACACGGAGATTTGGCAATACTGAGAATTTAAGGGACTCGGAGTTGCAAAGATTTCAAGGAAGATCTTTGGGACATGAATCCATGTTTCTCATTACACAATGTGGAGATTATCTTTTTTTCAACATCAAAGTTCTAACCAGGTTTCTCACTTCTTCAAAGATCAGATTTGAGGTCCAAGACATGTCATGGAGATTTAACTTCTGCTTCTAAGTTCAAATACACAACTTACTTTGACTGAATCACTTTGGAGAGCTGCTGAGAAGAAGAGATGGTTTTTGCTTGGCATCCGATTCACTTCCTCTCACTGTGTCTCTCACACAGCAATAGACTGCAGAATCCTCTAGTTTGAGGCTGTTCATTTGCAGATACAGCTGGCTGCGAGTATCATCCCTAGAGATGGTGAAACGTCCCTTGACTTTGTCTGGGTAGTAAGTGGAAGGAGATGATCCTGTACCTATTGCTGCCACCCATTCCAGTCCTTTCCCAGGAGACTGTCTCACCCAGTGCATTGCATAGCTGCTGAAGGTGAATCCAGAGGCTTGGCAGGAGAGACGGAGGGACTCTCCAGGTCTTCTCACATCCCCTCCAGACTCCACCAGCTGGACTTGAGATTGGACCCCTAAAACCAAAAGCATTTCAATCAAACCTTCTATATGCAAAAAGGAAAAAAAAATGAAATTAATTCTTTAAAGAGGGGGAAATACCTTGAATGAACACTAACAAGGGCACCCAAATCGGCCATGGGGTCATTTTTGCTCCTTGTAAGGAATGGAGGGAATCAATAGAAAAGAAGTTAGGAAAGTGCACAAACTTTGTGTGGGTGGGTGTAGCCTGAAAACGGAAACCATGCAGCTCCTTTATAGGGGACATTGGGCCCTGCTTTACATATTGCTTGGGATAAAAGGGCCCCTGAGTTCATTCACTTAGAGATTTTTAAGACAGAAATTACATGTGTGATTTTCACATACTTTTTGAGTCGTAAGAAAACTCTTGCCAGATGTGGTTTGTTCTTGCTTCCCTGTGACTGTTAGGAGAAAGGGAATATTTATTTTAAAGTAAATAAAATAATGTCTTGAATGATCCCACAACTTTTGAAAATTTTATCAAGGTAGTATAGAATATATTCTCTTTACTGCATCTGAGTTAGGAGATTAGCTACTGTTCCTTCCTGACCAATGTTGTCCCTGGCTCAATGAGGGGACAGAGCTGCAGGATTGAGGGTATTGAATATATGTGTGTGGGGGGGGAGGGGGCTAGCCATACCCTTACTGGGATTTGAACCTGGGCTGTATTACATATTAGGCAGGTCTCTTAGCCACTAAGCCACAGGCTCTCCTCCAAAATACAATTCACCATGGAAATAGAAGCAAACTACCAACTTCCCTTTCTGGATGTCCTAATCTACAAAAAAACCAATGGCTCCCTAGGACACACTGTCTACCAAAAACAAAACAAAACACACACACCAACCGCTACTTAAATGCACAATCCCATCACCACCCTGCACAGATCAACTATGTAGCCAAGACCCTCATCTCCAGAACTAAACACCTAGCTGACAAAGACCACCTGAAAACTGAATTACACAAACTCACAAATGTATTAATCTCCACTGGATTCCAAAGAAAAACAATCACCAACCTAATCCAAAAGGAGACTCCCCCAAAAAACCAAGACACAGAACAGGACAATGGCATCGCCCTCCTCCCTTACATCAAAGGCACCACAGATAAAATCAGCAAAATTCTCCACAAGCACAATATCAGGACAGCCTTCAGCACTGACCAAAAAATAGCCAACCCGAAAGACAAAATCCAGCTAGAAAACCAAGGAGTCTACAAAATACCATGCAAAATCTGCCCAGCAATATACATAGGACAAACAAACAGGAGGATAAATGCACGCATCACAGAACACAAGAATGCAGTAAGAAAAAAAGAAAAAAACTTCCTCCCTTTTCCAGCACCTTAAAGCTACAGGACATGAAATCAACTTTGAAGGAGCCAGGTTAATCTCCAAAACAGAACACCTCAACAAGAGAATAATTATGGAAGCCATCGAAATAGAGAAACACCCCCACAACATGAATAAACATGATGATACCTCCCGCCTACCAAACATCTGGAAACCAGCCCTAGTCAACAAACGAACACCACCCACCACCCAGGCCGTTACAATACAAAACAACAATGCACACACAGCCAGCACCAATCAGCACCAATCTACCAATCATGATACAACCACACAACGAATCATTCCACTTACTGAAACAAAGCCAGCACCCCATCCCCTCCCAACAAGATTTACAGAAAGACGGCAGCTCCGATTGCATTTTAAGCCCAAGCCTGAAGATGGCAAGTGAGATCTTGCTGAAACGTTGCCAAGACAATCTCAATCCTACATGGGAAAAGACCCGAATACAACAAAACCAGCATATATACAGAAATATAAATGGAGCAACGTTGGCTGATATTACTCTGTACAGTGAGGATTGTATGAATATTTCCCTGGTGGCTCAATGGTTAGAATGCAGTATTGCAGGCAAAATCAGCCCACTGCCAGGAATTCGATCCTGAAAGATTCAAACTTTCCATCCTTCTGAGGTCGGTGAAATGAGGACCCAGGTTGTTGGAGGCAATATGCTGACAGTAAACAGCTTACAGAGTGCTGTAAAGCATTAGAGAGCAACATATAACTGTTATTCCTTTTGTTACTGCCACTTCATTTACCAAAACTGATTGTGTACCACTTTTGTACTTGTTTTCTAGGATAATCGTTCCACCCCATCTCTTCTTCAACCCCAATGTTTAGTTTCCATTGGGTGTGTGTGGATTTCATTAGGATCAGATAGGAAATGAGTACAGCATAATAGTTGTAGCTCCTTATCAGTTACTTTTCTTTATTTCTTCAAACTCTATTCCTCTTTTCCTAATACATCCGCTATTCTCTTAATTGACATAATATAACTCTGTGCAACAAATTTGAGATTAGGGGCAAGTCAATATGATAGTCAAGAGAGAGAGAGATGTTTAATTATTAGTAGAGAGGGAAATGGGAAGGGTAGCTTTTCGGTAAACATTTACATGGACATTGTGGGTCTGTTTAAGTCAAAAAGTATACCTGCACAAAATGAGACCATTGGATTTGTATTTCCACTTTAATTTCCCTGCTAAGGAAGATAGTTGATGGTGTCAAGTTTTATTCACTCTCCAAAGGTTATTAGGGAGTAAGTCAACCTAGGCCATCCATTTCTTTGATATGAAATTGCAGCAGGAGCAACCAACGACCACATCAAGAAAGGAAGACAGCCCAAAATATGGAATCTCAGAGGGATTCTGAGAGAGGAGTTTTTCAGTAACCAATGTTTATCTCATTGGCTCAATCCTACTGAGGGGAGAGAACTTCAGGATTGAGGAGGTTGAATATTGATATATTGATATAGAAAGAATTAAAATGGAGAGACAGGTCTAAATAAAATCGAAACACTGAGATTTGGAAATACTGAGAATCAGGGGGCTCAAACTTTCAAACATATCAAGGAATATCTGTGGGACATGAATCCATATTTCTCATTACACAATGTGGAGAGTACCTTTTTTTCAACATCAAAGTGCTAACAAGGTTTCCGCACTGCTTCAAAGATCAGATTTGAGGTTCCAGGACATGTCATGGAGATTTATCTTCTGCTTCTAATTTTAAATACACAACTTCCTTTGACTGAATAACTTTGGAGAGCTGCTGAGAGGAAGAGAAGGTTTTTGCTTGGCATCTGATTCACTTCCTCTCACTGTGTATGTCGCACAGTAATAAACTGCAGAATCCTCTAGTTTGAGGCTCTTCATTTGCAGATACAGCTGGCTGCGAGAATCATCCCTAGAGATGGTGAAGCGTCCCTTGACTTTGTCTGAGTAGAATGTGGAAGGAGGTGAGCCTGTACGTATTCTGGCCACCCATTCCAGTCCTTTCCCTGGAGCCTGTCTCACCCAGTCCATCCAGTGGTTGCTGAAGATGAATCCAGAGGCTTGGCAGGAGAGACGGAGAGACTCCCCAGGTCTTCTCTCATCCCCTCCAGACTCCACAAACTGGATTTGGGATTGAATTCCTAAAAAGAAAAGTGTTTCAATCAAATCTTCTCAATACAAAAAAAGAATATGGAAGGAAATTCTCAAAAATGGGAAAAATCTACCTTGAATGAACATTATCAAGGACACCAAAATCAGCCATGGGATCATTTTCACTCCTTGTAAGGAATGGACGGAAGCGATAGAAAAGAAGTTAGGAAAGTGCACAAACTTTGTGTGGGTGGGTGTAACCTGAAAAGGGAAACTATGCAGCTCCTTTAAAGGGGACATTGGTCCCTGCTTTACATATTGCTTGAGATAAAAGGGCCCAAGAGTTCATTCACTTAGATATTTTTTTGGACAGAACTTACATGTGTGGTTTTCACATAATCTTTGAGTCGGAGGAAAACTCATGCCAGACATGGTTTGCTCTTGCTTCCCAATTAGGAGAAAGGGAAGATTTATTTTAAAGTAAACAAAATCATCTCTCGAATGATCCAACAACTTTTGAAAACTTTATTAAGGTAGTAGAGAATATATTCTCTTTACTGCATCTGAGTTAGGAGATTAGCTACAGTTCCTTGATGCATTGAGGGTCGCATGGCTATTTCTCTGGTGGCACAGGAGTTAGAATGCAGAATTGCACGTTGACTCTGCCCACTGCCAGAAGTTCGATCCTTACTGGCTCAACATTGACCTGGTCCTCCATCCTTCCGATGTTGGTAAAATGAGGACCCAGATTGTTGGGAGGAATGTACTGCCTCTCTAAACTGCTCAGAGAGGTCTTCAAAGTAGCATGAAGTGATATAAAAATGCTTTTGCTACTCCATTTATCAAAATCTGTTCTATACAACTTATATATATATATTAGGATAATCATTCGTGCGGTATCTTGTTCAACACCCATGATTTATTTCCATTGGGTGAGTGTGGATTATATTAGGATTCGATAGGAAACAATTTTATTTGCAAACTCCCCAGTTTGTTCCACAGCCTGAAAATTTCCTTCCTCTCTCCTATCAAAATGTCAATCATCTTCGACACGGCTTCTTAGAACACGGAACCTGTTCCTGTCTTTAGTTCCTCTTACCCCCAGACCTTTTACCTTAAACTGACTACCATGGACCTTCCACATTAATTAAGAGGTCCACATTTATTAAGAGGTCCCTAAGGGGATGTGCATAAGCTCACCAGCATGCCTACCGTCCCTGTCCTAATGTCCCCATTTATATGTACTCTTTATATGTGTTCATGGCTATGCTTTGCTTATTGATATCCATTTATTTGTGCGATTGTTTCATGTATTTTCATACTTATTTCCTTGTACTTTTTGACAAATAAATAAATAAATCAAAGAAAAAAGGATCAGATCTGAGGTTCCATATTACATATGGAAACATATATTCCATTTCTCACTTTCAATATTCAAATTCGACTTTCTGATTCAATTTGGAGAACTGCATAGAGGAAAAAACGTTTTTTCCTTGGCATCCGATTCACTTCCTTTCACTGTGCCCCACGCACAGTAATAGACAGCTGTGTCCTCTAGTTTGAGGCTGTCCATTTGCAGATACAGCTGGCTGTGAGAATCATCTCTGGAGATGGTGAAGCGTCTCTTGACTTTGTCTGAGTAGGGGATTGGAGTTGAGTATGTACTTATGTAGGCCACCCATTCAAGACCTTTCCCAGGAGACTGTCTGGCCCAGTCTTTGGCAGGAGAGACGGAGGGACTCTCCAGGTCTTCTCACATCCCCTCCAGACTCCACCAACTGTACTTAAGATTGGACTCCTAAAAGCAAAAGTGTTTCAATTAAATCTTCTATATTCAAAAAGAGAATATGGACTCCTAAAAACAAAAGTATTTAGATGAAATATTCTATATACAAAAAGAGAATATGGACAGAAATACTTTAAAGAGGAGAAAAAATACCTTCAACCACCACTAACAAGGGCACCAAATTCAGCCACAGGATCTCTTTTTGCTCATTTTCATTTTCTCCCTGTAACCAAAGAATGGATAGGAATGGATTGAGGAAAGTGGACAAACCTTGTGTTGTTGGGTGTAGCCTGAAAAAGGAAATCAAGTGTCTCCTTTAAAGGAGAAATAGTGCCTTCATTTACATATTGCTAGGTATAAATATTTCCCTCAGTGCATTAAACTCACAGCTGATTTTCATATAACATGCCACTCTTAATAAAAGTGAAAGGATAGTCCTTTTTTTATATACTATAATATCATAGGAAAAAAACAGCAGGTTTACATTAGAGTAATTAATGCAAAGACTTGCAAAATTGCAGAAATTCTCAAAAGTGATTCAAAAGGACGGGTTGGGAATGTGCAATGAAAATTTTGGAGGGAGATATTTTGAGATAGGACATGAAAAGAAGATCAATCAAAAATCAAATGAATTCATTAGATTTTTCCTCCCCACATTTCCTCCCTTTAGTATGTCCTCTTGAAGAAAACACCAAAACATGAGTGCAATCCAAACGATGAGGCATCCTTTGATAAGACAACTTGAGTTGAATCCAGGAAAAGACACAGACCGAAGAATTTGATCAAGCCTGTAGGATGTTCTTTGCTTATTAGAGTTAAAGACTTTTTAACTCATAAATAATATTCATTTTACATATTGCTTGTTTGTGGTTGCTATTGATCAGTTATTTATTGCAGAGAGTCGATTCATCAAGATGATAAAAATTGAAATAATAGTAGAGATTGACATCTAATCCAGAGGCTTGGCAGGAGAGACGGAGGGACTCTCCAGGTCTTCTCACATCCCCTCCAGTCTCCACCAACTGGACTTGAGATTGGATTCCTAAAAACAAGAGTGATTCAATGACACCTTCTATATGCAAAAACAGAATATGGAAGGAAATTCTTTAAAGAGGGAAAACAACTACCTAGAATGAACACTAATAAGGACATTAAATTCAGCCTTGGGATCATTTTTGCTCCCTGTAGTGAATCGAAGGAATTGATAGGAAAGAATTTAGGAAAGTGCACAATCTTTGTGTTAGTGGGTGTAGCCAGAAAAGGGAAACCATGCAGCTCCTTTAAAGGGGACAATGGGCCCTGATTTACATATTGCTTGAGATAAAAGAGCCTCTGATTTCATTCACTTAGAGATTCTTTTGGACAGAACTTACATGTGTGATTTTCACATAATTTTTGAATCCCAAAAAAACTCGTCTCAGATATGCTTTGTTCTTGCTTTCCTGTGGCTGATAGGAAAAAGGGAAGGTTTATTTCATAGTAAGTAAAATAAAGTCTTGAATAGTTCAACAACTTCTGAAAACTGTATCAGTGTATTAGAGAATATATTCTCCTTACTACATCTGAGTTAGGAGATTTGCTTCACAGTTCCTCCTTGAACAATATTGTTCCTTGTTCAATCCTATGGTGGGGACAGAACTTCAGGATTGAGGAAGTTGAATATATATTTATAAGGGAGAAATATAAATGGAGCAACGTTGGCTGATATTACTCTGTACAGTGAGGATTGCATGAATATTTTCCTGGTGGTGCAGTGGTTAGAATGCAGTATTGCAGGCAAAATCAGCCCACTGCCAGGAGTTCGATCCTGAAAGGTTCGATCTTTCCATCCTTCTGAGGTCGGTGAAATGAGGACTCAGGTTGTTGGAGGCAATATCCTGAGAGTAAACAGCCTACACAGTGCTGTAAAGCATTAGAGAGCAACATATAACTGTTATTCCTTTTGTTACTGCCACTTCATTTACCAAAAACCATTGTGTACCACGTTTCTACTTGTTTTCTAGGATAATCATTCCACCCCATCTCTTTTTCAACCCCAATGCCTTGTTTCCACTTGGTGAGTGTGGATTTCATCAGGATTAGACAGATGTCAGTATAGCATCATAATTGGAGCTCCTTGTCAGTTTCTTTTCTTTTTGTCTTCAAACTCTATTTCTGTATATCTAAAAGATCAGATATTCTCTTCATTGACATAATAGAATTATTTGCAAAAAAAATTGAGATAATGGGCAAGTCCTTACGATGGTCAAAAAAGAGACGTTTAATTATTAGCACAGAAGAAAATGGGAAGAGTTGTTTTTGGAGAAATATTTACATGGACATTGTGGGGCTGTTTAAGTCAAAAACTCAACCTGCACAAAATGAGACCATTGGATTTGTATTTCCACTTTAATTTCCCTGCTAAGGAAGACAGTTGATGGCTTCAAGTTTTATTCACTCTCCAAAGGTTATTAGGGAGTAAGTCAAGGTATCCCATCCATTTCTTTGATATGAAATTGCAGCAGGAGCAACAGAAATGATTAAGAATAATTATTTTTGCTGTCTCTTGTTCAACACCAATGTTTTGTCTCCATTGGATGAGATTGGATCACATTAGGATTCGATAAGAAGCCACTTTTTACAAACTTCCCAGTTTCTTCCACAGCCTGGAGATTTCCTTCTTCTCACCTATCAAAAGGTCAATAATCTTCCACACGGCTTCTGAGAAGATCAGATCTGCGGTTCCAAATTGTATATGGAGATCTATATACTACTTCTCACTTTTAATGCATAAATTAAACTTTCTGAATCAATTTGGAAAGCTGCTCAGAGGAGGAGAGGGTTTTTTTCTTGGCATCAGATTCACTTCCTCTCACTGTGTCTCTCACACAGTAATAAACTGCAAAATCCTCTAATTTGAGGCTGTTCATTTGCAGATACAGCTGGCTGCGAGAATCATCCCTGGAGATTGTGAAGCGTCCCTTGACTTTGTCTGAGTAGAATGTGGAAGGAGATGAACCTGTACGTATGTTGGCCACCCATTCAACACCTTTCCCAGGAGCCTGTCTCACCCAGTTCATCCCATAGCTGCTGAAGGAGAATCCAGAGGCTTGGCAGGAGAGACGGAGGGACTCCCCAGGTCTTCTCACATCCCCTCCAGACTCCACCAACTGGACTTCAGCTCGAACTCCTAAAAACAAAAGTGTTTCAATGAAATCTTCTACATACAAAAAGAAAAAAAAGTTAATTCTTTAAAGAGGGGGAAAATACCTTGAAGGAGCACTAACAAGGGCACCCAATTCAGCCATTGGATCATTTTTGCTCCCTGTAATGAATGGAGGGAATTGAGAGGAAGGAATTCAGGAAAGTGCACAAACTTTGTGTGGGTGGGTGTAGCCTGAAAGAGAAATCAAGGGGTCCTTTAACGGGGAAATTGTTGCCTTCATTTACATATCGCTTCAGATAAAAGAGACCCTCAGTGCATTAATCTCACAGTTTTCCTTGTGGGGGACTTTGACAAAATATTCCAGTCTTAATAAAAGTGAAGGCAGACTTTGTTTTTTTAACTGTAAATTCATATCAGAAAGGGCAGGTTTATATTAGAGTAATAAAAACAAAGACTTGCAAATTATTGTGCTTCCCCAAAGTGATTCAAAAGGAGAGGAAAGGAACATGCAATTATAATTTTTGGAAGGGCTTCACTGGAGACAGAGCATGAAGCATTGATATGCCCTAAAACCTATTCACATTTTCTACCCTTACCATGGCCCTTTGAAAAGGACTCCAAACCCGAATTCTTGATGAAGCGTAATTGGGATTATATTTCAATTATTAATTTCAGTATTGCAGGCAAGCAATCTCTGCCCAGTGCCAGGAGTTTGATCCTGACAGGTTTGAGGTTGACACAGCCTTCCATCCTCCTGAGGTTGGTGAAAGGAAGATGCAGATTATTGTAGGCAATATGCTGAAAGTGAAAAGCTTAGAGAGTCCTGTAAGGAATAATAGAGCAATATTTAACTGTTATTCCTTTTGTTACTGCCTCATCACTTACCAAAACTTATTGTGCAACAGTTTTCTGCTCATTTTCTAGAATAATCATTCCACCCCATCTCTTGTTCCACCCAATGCTTTGTTTACATTGGGTGAGTGTGGATTTCATTAGGATTAGACAGGATGTCACTATGGCATCATTTTTGTAACTCCTTGTGTGTTAGTTTTCTTTATTTCTTCAAACTCTATTCCTCTTTTCCTAATATATCAGATGCTCTCTTCATTGGCACAATAGAATTCCTTGCAATAAATTTGAGATTACGGGAAAGTCCTTACGATAGTCAAGACAGAGATATTTAATTATTAGTACAGAGGAAAATGGGAAGGGTTGATTTTCCCTAAATGTCTTTTTACATTTCAAAGTGGACACTGGGGGGCTGATTCTCCTAAGTCAAAAAGTATACTTGCACAAAATGGGACCATTGGATATGCATTTTCACTTTAGTTTCCCTGTTAAACAAGACAGTGGAGGCTTTCAACTCTTATTCACTCACCAAAATTTATTAAGGAGTAATCCAAGACAGCACATCCATTTCTTTGATATGAAATCGTAGCAAGAGCAACAGCAATAATAAAGGATAATCATTTTTGCTGTCTCTTGCTCAAGATCAATGTTTTGTCTCCACTGGCTAAGTGTCGATTGCATTAGGATTAGATAAGAATCACTTTTTCAAACATTTTGTTCCACAGCCTAGAGATTTCCTTCCTCTCACCTAACGAAATGTCATTCACCTTCTACACAACTTCTTAGAAGATCAGACCTAAGGCTCCAAACTGTATATGGAGATCTACCTTCTGCTTCTCACTTTAAAATGCCAAAATTTGACTTTCTGAATCAATTTCGAAAGTTGCTCAGAGGAGGAGAAAGTATGTGCTTGGTTTCAGATTCACTTCCTCTCACTGTGCCTCTCGCACAGTAATAGACAGCTGTGTCTTCAGCTTTCAAATTGTTCATTTGTAGATACAGCTGGCTGCGGGAATCATCCCTGGAGATGGTGAAGCGTCCCTTGACTTTGTCTGAGTAGTAAATTGGAGTTGAGGATGTATCTATGTAGGCCACCCATTCCAGTCCTTTCCCAGGAGCCTGTCTCGCCCAGTTCATGGGATCGCTGCGGAAGGTGAATCGAGAGGCTTGGCAGGAGAGACGGAGGGACTCTCCAGGTCTTCTCGCATTCCCTCCAAACTCCACCAACTGGACTTGACACTGGACTCCTAAAAACAAAAGTGTTTCAATGAAATCTTCTATATTCAAAAAGAAAAAAAAAGTTAATTCTTTAAAGAGGAGAAAAAAAAACCTTGAAGGAGCACCAACAAGGGCACCCAATTCAGCCATGGGATCATTTTCACTACCTACAATGAATGGAGGGAATTGAGAGGAAGAAATTCAAGAAAGTGCACAAACTTTGTGTGGGTGGGTGTAGCCTCAAAAGAGAAATCAAGTGGGTCCTTTAAAGGGGAAACGTTGCCTTCATTTACATATCACTCCAGATAAATGGGCCACTCAGTGCATTAATCTCACAGTTTTCCTTGTACTCTCCTTACACGGGGACTTTCACAAATATTCCATTCTTAATAAACATGAAGTGAGACTCTTTTTTAAAAAAATATGCATTCAAAGCAGAAATGGCATGTTTATATTAGGGTAATTGAAAGAAAGACTTGCAAAATTTCACCGTTTCTCCAAAGTGATTCAAAGGGAGAGGCAAGGAACATGTAATTATAATTTTTGGAAGGGCTACGCTGAAGACAGAGCATGAAGGAAAAGTCACATCTATATTCTGTAGAAGCTTTCCACATTTTCTCCCCTTACCATGGTCCTTTGAAAAGGACCCCAAAACCCGAATGCTTCATGAGGCACAATTGGGATTATAATCTCCTGAGATGTGAATTTTTTCCTGAGAGCTTTCACGGAACCATTATGGAAATAATAATAAACTAATCATATCTCAGAAATGAGACAATATCTAAGGACACTTGTTTTACTCCCTACCCCATCGCCCACAGAGTGCAGAGGCCATGGAGTTTTATGTGACAACACTGCCCCCCAGTGTCCACACTGAGAAGAGGAGGCATCTTAAGTAAGTGTAAGTAAGTATAATCTTTATTGTCATTGCACTTAAATACAACGAAATTGGTTTTAACCTCCCTGGTGCAAAATTATAACAGAAATGAAAAAAGAAAAAAAAAAACACTAGTGCGTGCATGGAGTGATTGTGGTTGTATTTAAAAATCTCACGGCCCAAGGATAGAAACTATCTTTAAACCTCTTTGTTCGGCTGGCTATACTTTGATGTCTTCTGCCCAATGGTAAAAGTTCAAAGAGAGACTGACCAGGGTGTGAATCATCTCTGAGTATCTTCCTTACTCTGCTAAAGCAGCGAGATCTGGCGATGTCATCCAGTGGTGTCAGAGGACAACCAATGGTTTCTTGTTCCGAATTGTTCACTCTCTGTAGGGCCTACCATACTGTAATACAATATGTGAGGATACTTTCTATGGTGGACCGATAGAATGAAGTCATCAGCCGTTGTTCCACCTGATTTTTTCACAGGACTCTAAGGAAATGAAGTCTCTCCTGGGCCTTTCCAATCACCAGAGACGTGTTGTTTTTCCAGGTGGGATCTTGACTAATAAGCATTCCCAAGAATTTAAAAGAGGAAACCCTCTCCCCACAGCCCCCCTCGATATATAGCGGGGCAGGTTCCTTTCTGTGCTTCCGGAAATCTAGCACCATCTCCTTTGTCTTACTAGTATTTCTTCCTAATATTTCCTCAATATCTATATGGTAGTTTGTATATTTAGAAAGATCATGCTTTAGTTTCATTTCCTCTTTTCTACCATGCTAGTAACAGACGAATTTTAATTCCAGTTTGTTTCTAAAACTAAACAAAGTTGTAAACAGGGATGTTTAAAAAAAAAACTATTTTTCCCACTTTTCATTTTCTTCAAACAAATCTTCTCCTTCGATTCCCAGACCAAATAGTCCAAAATTCTCTCTGGATTGTGATGAATCTTAATTCACTAATCCATTTTTTTTAGGCTAAAACAAGTTGAAGGGCTGCTCTGAGGAAAGAAAGTTTCTTCCATCACCTCAGATTCCCTTCCCCTCACTTTGTGTCTCTCGCACTGTAATGGACTGCGGTGTCTTCAGCTTTGAGGCTGTTCATTTGCAGAGGCAGCTTTTTGGGGGGCATCCTCACTGTAGATGGTGAAGCGTCCCTCTACTTTGTCAGTGTAGTAAGTGGAAGGAGATGATTCTGTCCTTATGCGGGTCAATCACTCTAGTCCTTTTCCAGGAGCCTGTCTCACCCAGTGCATATAATAGCTGTTGATGGTGAATCCAGAAGCTTGGCAGAAGAGACGGAGGGATTCTCCAGGTCTTCTCACATCCACTCTGGACTCCACCAACTGGACTTGAGTTTGGACCCCTAAAAAGAAAAACATTTCAACGAAACCTTCTATATGCAAAAATGAGACTATGGAAGGAAATTCTTTAAAGAGGGGGAAAAAAAACTACCTTGAATGAACACTAACAAGGACACCAAATTCAGCCATGGGATCTTTTTTGCTCCATGTATCAAATGGAGGGAATCGATAGGAAAGAATTTAGGAAACTGCACAAACTTTGTTTGGAAGGGTACAGCCTGAAAAGGGAAACCATGCAGCTCCTTTAAAGGGAATTCATGTTCTTATTTATATATTGATTGGGATAAAAGAGCCGCTCAGTGCATTCACTTAGTAGAGTTTACAGACAGAATTTACTCATTGATTTTCAAATAATTTTGCTGTTAAGATAGTTGATGCCTCCAAGTTTTATTTACTCTCCAAAGGTTATTAGGGAGCAAGTCAGGTCAGCCCATCCATTTCTTTGATGTGATCAAGAGACTATATCAAGGCAGGAAGACAGCCCAAAATATGGAGTCTCAGAGGGATTCTGGGAGAGGAGGCTTCCAGAGATCAAGGTTTACATCCCTTGGCTCAATCCTACTGAGGGGAGAGAACTTCAGGATTGAGGAGGTTGAATACATATATTGATATAGAAAGAATTAAAATGGAGGAACATGTCTAAAAAGAATTAAACACTGAGATTTGGTAATATTGAGAATTAAGGGATTCAGAGTTCCAAAGATATCAAGGGAGATCTGTGGGACATCAATCCATATTTTTCATTACACAACCTGGATATTATCTCTTTTTCAACATCAATGTGTTAATAAGGTTCAACACTCCTACAAAGATCAGATTTGAGGTTCCATCACATGTCATGGAGATTAATCTTCAGCTTCTAAGTTCAAATATACAACTTCCTTTGACTGAAACACTTTGGAGAGCTGCTGAGAGGAAGAGAAGGTTTTTGCTTGGCATCCGATTCACTTCCTCTCACTGTGTCTCCCACACAGTAATAAACTGCAGAATCCTCTAGTTTTAGGCTGTTCATTTGCATATACACCTGGCTTCGAGAATCATCCCTGGTGATAGTGAAACGTCCCTTGACTTTGTCTGGGTAGTAAGTGGAAGGAGATGATCCTGTAGCTATTGCGGCCACCCATTCAAGACCGTTCCCAGGAGCCTGTCTCACCCAGTGAATCCAAGAGCTGCTGAAGGTGAATCCAGAGGCTTGGCAGGAGAGACCGAGGGACTGCCCAGGTCTTCTCACGTCCCCTCCAGATTCCACCAACTGGACTTGAGACTGGACTCCTAAAAAGAAAAGAGTTTCTGTTAGGTCCCCTGTATGCAAGAAAAGCAAATGGAAGGAAATTGTATGCAGAGGAAAACAATTACCTTTGAGGGACGCAAGTAAGAACGCCAACTGCAGCCATGGGGTCATTTTTGCTCCCTGTAAGGAATGGAGGAAATTGATAGGAAAGGATTCAGGAAAGTGCACAAACTTTATGTGGGTGGGTGTAGCCTGAAAAAGGAAACTATGCAGCTCTTTTAAAGAGGACATTGGTCCCCTGATTTACATATTGCTTGGGATAAAAGAGCCCCTGAGTTCATTCCCTTAGTGATTTTTTGGACAGAACTTGCATGTGTGATATTCACATAATTTTTGAATCCTAAGAAAACTCATCTCAGATATGCTTCTGTTACTGAATGGAGAAAGCGAAGATTTATATTATGGTAGGTATAAAAAAGTCTTGAACGATTCCACGACTTCTGACAAGGTATCAATGCAGTAGAGAATTTATTCTCCTCACTACATCTGAGTTGGGAGATCAGGTACACAGTTCCTTCTTGACCAATGTTGCCCCTGGATCAATGAGGGCACAGAGCTTCAGGATTGAAGGCATTGAATATATATTTATATGGAATATGTATAAATGGAGCAACATTGGTTGATATTCCTCTGTGCAGTGAGGATTGCATGAATATTACCCTGGTGCAGGAGTGGCTTCCTGCCAGTTCTAACCTCTTCTATAGAAGAAGGTTCCAAAAATCTACTGTGACGTTTAGAACCGGTTCCATCTCCCTCCTCCCCCACCCGTCCACACCACGCTTGCCCCGCCCACCGCTCACTGATTGGCTGGCTCACCAATTTCCCCGCCCACCTCTAAGAGTCCTATCTAAAATTCTTAAAGCTGTCAAGTTTGAACATTCCTGGGTTTTTTTTTTCTAAAGGGTTAGGGGTGCAAAGGTCTTGTAACTTGACAGCTTTAAGACTTGTGTGCTTCAAATGCCAGAGTTTCTGAGCCAACATTCTAGTTGCTAAGCAAGAGTGTTGTTAAGTGAGTTTCACCACATTTAACAAGTTGGCCATGCCCACCCAGTCACATGACTGCCAGACCACTCCCTCTTGGTCACATAGCTGCCAAGCCACTCCCATGCAGTCACATGGCTGGTGAGCCACTCCCACAAAGCAGGCCACACCTACAGAAGAGGTTCTAAAAAAATTTGAAACCACCACTGGTTTCAAGTCTTATTCCCCCTCCAAAGGTTATTAGGGAGTAAGTCAGGTCAGCCCATCTATTTCTTTGATGTGAAATTGTGGCAGGAGTAATCAAGCAACGATATCCAGTCGCTGAAGATCCACGATGTAGAAAAGATGTGGAGACTCTAGATAGAGTGCAGAGAAGAGCAACAAAGATGATTAGGGGACTGGAGACTAAAACATATGAAGAACGGTTGCAGGAACTGGGTATGTCTAGTTTAATAGAAAGAAGGACTAGGGGAGACATGACAACAATGTTCCAGTATCTCAGGGGTTGCCACAACGAAGAGGGAGTCAAACTATTTTCCAAGGCACCTGAGGGTAGAACAAGAAGCAATGGGTGGAAACTAATCAAGGAGAGAAGCAATTTAGTTCTGAGGAGAAATTTCCTGACAGTGAGAACAATTAATCAGTGGAACAGAAGTTGCCTTCAGAAGTTGTTGATGCCACAACACTGGAAGTGTTTAAGAAGATGTTGGATAGCCATTTGTCTGAAACAGTGTAGGGTTTCCTGCCTTGCCAGGGGGTTGGACTAGAAGACTTCCAAGGTCCCTTCCAACTCTGCTATTGTATTGTATTGTATTGTATTGTATATCAAGACTGGAAAACAGTTTAAAATATTCAGTCTCAGAAGCAATATGGGAGAGGAGGCTTCCAGTGACCAATGTTTACTCCTTTGGCTCAATCCTACTGAGCGGAGAGAACTTTGGGACTGAGGGTTTTGAATATATAGTGATATAGAAAGAATTAAAAAGGAGATACATGTCTAAAAAGATAAAACATTGAGATTTGGTAATACTGAGATTCTAGGGACCCAGAGTTTCAACCATATCAAGGAAGATCTGAGTGACATCAACCCCTATTTCTTATCACACAACCTGTAGATTACCTTTTTTTCCACATCAAAGTACTAACAAGGTTTCACACTGCTCCTTCAAAGATCAGATTTGAGGTTCCACCACACGTCATGGAGATTTATCTTCTGCTTCTATGTTCAAATCCACAGGTTGAACTTCCTGCGACTAAGTCGTTTTGGAGAACAGCTGAGAGGAACAGAAGGTTTTTGCTAGGCATCAGATTTGCATCCTCTCACTGTGTGCTTTTTACACAGTAATAGGCAGCTGTGTCCTCCAGTTTGAGGCTGTTCATTTGAAGATACAATTGGCTCCGGGAATCATCCCTCGAGAGGGTGAAGCGTCCCTTGACTTTATTTGGGTAGTAAGTGTTAGGAGATGAGCCTGCATTTATGCGGGCCACCCATTCTAGGCCTTTCCCTGGAGCCTGTCTCACCCAGAGCATGTAGTAGCTGCTGAAGGTGAATCCAGAGGCTTGGCAGGAGAGACGGAGGGACTCTCCAGGTCTTCTTGCATCCCCTCCAGACGCCGCCAACTGGACTTGAGATTGAACTCCTAAAAACAAAAACATTTCAATGAAACCTTCTATATAGAAAAAAGAGAATATGAAGGGAAATTCTTTAAAGAGGGCAAAAATAACCTTCAATGAGCGCTAGCAAGGGCACCAAATTCAGCCATGGAATCATTTTCACTTCCTGTAATGGATTGCGAGAAAATAGTTTAGGAAAATGCACAAAGTTTGTCTGGGTGGGTGTAGCCTCAAAAGAGAAATCAAGTGGATCCTTTAAAGGGGAAATTGTGGCCTTCCTTTACATATGGCTTCAGATAAAAGGGCCACTCGGTTCATTAATCTCACAGCTTTCCTTGTGGGGAACTTTCACAAAAGATTCCAGTCTTAACAAAAGTGAAGTCAGACTCTTTATTTTTGAACTGTAAATTCAAAGAAGAAATGGCAGGTTTATATTAGAGGAATTAAAACAAAAGCTTGCAAAATTTCCGACTTTGCTAAAGTGATCCAAAGGGAGAGGCATGGAACATGCAAATATACATTTTGGGAGGGCTACGCTGGAGATGCACATCAGGAAAAGCTTTTCATTGTTTCTCCCCTTTCTCATGCCCTTTTGGGAAAAAAAAAACCCTACAGACACCAAAATCTGAATGAAGATCAACTGATGAAGCACAATTTCTATTTCTGGTTTAGTAGATTTGCTACCGAGTTCCTTCCTGACCAATGTTTACCTCCCTTGCCTCGATGCTACTGAAGGGACAATGCTTCAGGACAGAGGACACTGAATATAGTATATTTCTAAAGAAGGGATGTAAATGGAGCAACATTTAAAAGAATTTAAAAAAGGAGAGTTGGCAACATTGAGTTTCAAAGGACTTAGAATTGCGTATCTATAGAGAGAGAGATGAGGTGGCACATTGGTTAGAGAGCAGTATTGCAGGCTACTTCAGCAGATAGTTAGCTGCAGTTCAGCAGTTCAAATCTCACCGGCTCAAGGTTTACTCAGCCTTCATCCTCCTGATTATTGGGGGCAATATGCTGACTCTCTAAACGGCTTAGAGAAGGCTGTAATAGCCCTATGAAGTGGTATATAAGTCTAAGAGAACTGCGGTTCCATATTGAGCATGGAGATTTACCTTCTGCTTCTCACTTTAAATGCCCAAATTGAACGTCCGGATTCAATTTGGAAAGCTGCTCAGAGGAGGAGAAGGTTTTTGCTTGGCATCAGATTCACTTCCTCTCACTGTGTGTTTTGCACAGTGATAGACAGCTGTGTCCTCCCGTTTGAGGCTGTTCATTTGCAGGTACAGCTGGCTTTTGGCATCGTCTCTGGAGATGGAGAAGCGTCCCTTGACTTTGTCCGAGTAGAATGTGGAAGGAGATGAGCCTGTATGTATGTCGGCCACCCAGTCCATTCCTTTCCCTGGAGCCTGTCTCACCCAGTACATGTAGTAGCTGCTGAAGGTGAATCCAGAGGCTTGGCAGGAGAGATGGAGGGACTCCCCACGTCTTCTCACATCCCCTCCAGACTCCACTGACTGGACTTCAGCTCGAACTCCTAAAAACAAAAGTGTTTCAATGAAATCTTCTACATACAAAAAGAGAATATGGACAGATGTTCTTTAAAGGGGGGACAAAATACCTTCAACGAGCACTAAAAAGGGCACAAATTTCACCCATGGGATCATTTTTGCTCCCTGTAATGAAGTGAGGGAATCAAGAGGAAAGGATTTAGGAAACTGCACAAACTCTGTGTGGGTGGGTTTAACCGGAAAAGGATAACCAAGCAGCTCCTTTAAAGGGGAAATTTTTCCTTGAATTACATATCACTTGGGATAAAAGAGGCCTTCAGTGCATTAATCTCACAGTTTTCCTTGTTCACCTTTTATGGCGCTTATTTTCACATAACATGCCACTCTTTATAAAAGTGAAGGCAGACTCCGTTTCTTTAAACTATAAAGCCATTGGAGAAACAGCATGCCTATATTAGAGTAATTGATAAAAAAACAAAGACTTTCCAAATTTCAGAAATTCTCCGAAATGATTCCAAAGGACACGTGAGGAATGGGCAATGATCATTTTGGAAGGAGATATTTGAAATGGAAGATGAAAAGAAGATCACATCTGAATTCAGGAGATTTTTTCCCACACACATTTTCTCCCCTTAGTATGTCCCCTTAAAAAATCTCCAAAACGTGAGTGCAAACCAATGATGAGACACCAATTTGTAAGACAGTTTGAATCGAAGAAAAGGCACAAAAGAAGAAATTGACACAGCCTCTGGAAGGTTTTTGGTTATTAGATTGGGTTTTAATTTGGCGGTTGTATTCAAACTGTAAGACAATTTGAGTTGAATCAAAGAAAAGACACAGACAGAAGAAATTGATCAAGCCTGTTCTTTGCTTATTAGATTGATTTTTAACTCATAAATAATATTCCTTTTACACATTGCTTCTTTGGGGTTGCTATTGATCAGTTATTCATCGGTGAGAGTTGATTCACCAAGATGGATAAAAATTGAAATAATTGTCGCACACATAGACATCTGGCCCACAACATGCCTGAATATCACTATTATGGAAAAGAGAAAAAAAAAAGCCTGATTCATTAATATTCCAATACCAGACGATGCACAAATTGAGGTGATACAGCTAGAAAAAAACCCCACAAAATTAAATATATTGATTTGCAAATTGAACTTGAGCTATTATTGAGGAAGAAATCAATGGTTGAACCAATAGTAATAGTAGCCCTTGGAGCAATCCTCAAAGGGCTGCCTAGATACATGGAAAGTTTGAACTTATTAAGATCTGAATATTTTGACTTTGCAAAACAAACAAACAAACAAACAGAGTTTACTAAGAACTACCTATATTTTCAGATGCTGCCTTAATAGCTCTTAGTTCCTTGGGTAGATACTTGAAGTGTTGAATTTCAAATCATTCCGTTTCCTCTACATTAAGCACTAATGGGTTAACAGAGTTGGAAGAGACCTTGTAGGTCATTGAGTCCAATCCCCCCTCCAAGCAAGAGACCCTACCCCATTTCTGATAGTTTACAGTACAGCCTCTTCTTCAAAGCCTCTAGTGATAAAGCTCCCACAACTTCAGAAGCTGTTCTAATGGTTGATTGCTCTCACTGTCAGGAGATTTCTCTTTCTTTCTAAATGAATCTCTTTTTGTTCAGTTTCCATCCATTATTCCTGGTCTGGCCTGTAGGTGCTTCTGGAAAATAGGATGACCCCCTCCTCTCTGTGGCAGCCCCTCAAATATTGGAGGACTGATATCCTGTCTCCCCTGGTCCTTCTCTTCACTAGACTAGCCAGGCCCAGTTCTTGCAACCGTTCTTCATATGTTTT
Source organism: Natrix helvetica (assembly GCF_964273705.1). Classification (NCBI taxonomy): domain Eukaryota; kingdom Metazoa; phylum Chordata; class Lepidosauria; order Squamata; family Natricidae; genus Natrix; species Natrix helvetica. The sequence goes on along the minus strand of NC_138555.1, from coordinate 79,287,383 downwards.
AGTCTCCAGTCCCAAAATCATCCTGGTTGCTCTTCTCTGCTCTTTTTCTAGAGTCTCAACAACTTTTTTAGAGTATGGTGACCAAAACTGGTTGCAGTATTCCAGGTGTGGTCTTACTAGGGCTTTATAGAGAGGTATTATTACCTAACGTGATCTTGATTGTATCCCTTTATTAATGCAGTTTAGGATTGCATTGGCTTTTTTGGCTGCTGACACACACTGTTGACTAATATTTAATTGTCAACTCAGACATGGCTTTGCAATAAGGAATGGTGTGTGTGTTTGTGTGTTTATGTGTTTGTGTGTTTGTGTGTCTGTGTTTGCATGATAAATGTCCCTTTGTGTAGTTTTTTTATTTTCAGCAAAAGTATGAACTATCTTTATAGACTCTAGTAGGTTCCTTTGGATGCAAACACCAATGATACATCCTTTATCAAAATTTCTGAGCTTCATGGTGAGGATTATAACCTCCTGACATGTGGAATTTTCCTGAGAGATTTCAGTGAACTATTGTGGAAACTAATTAAAAAAAAACATGTCTCAGAAATGAGACAATATTGAATGACACTTGTTTTATTCCCTAGCCCATCCCCCACTGAGTGCAGAGGAGTTTCATGTGACAACACTGCCCCCCAGTGTCGAAAGTGAGGAGGGGAGGCATCTTCCTAATATTTCCTCAATATCTATATGGCAGTTTGGATATTTAGAAAGAGTATCCCATACTTTCATTTTCTGTATATTGATATAGAAAGAATAAAAATGGAGAAACATATCTTAAAAAGAAAGTACAACACAGAGATTGAGTAATACTAAGAATCAAAGGACTCAGAACTGAAAACATCAAGGAAGATCTGTAGGACATCAGTCGACATTTCTTATTGTACAATCTGGAGATTACTTTTTTTCGACCTCAAAGGTTACGCTCTGCTTCTTCCAAGATCAGATTTGAGGTTCCACCACATGTCAAAATAGATTTATCTTCTGCTTCTAACTTCAAATTCACGGATTCAACTTCCCATCACTGATTCAATTTGGAAAGCTGCTCAGAGAGAGAGGATAAAATGGTTTTTGCTTGGCATCAAATTCAATTCCTCTCACGGTGTGTCTTATGCAATAATTGACAGCTGTGTCCTCCAGTTTGAGATTGTTCAATTGGAGGTTGTTGTTTTTTTTTTTGTTTTTTTTTTTGGTAAATATTTACGTGGTTTTAAAAGTGGGCATTGTGGGGCTGATTAAGTCGAAAACTATACCTGCACAAATTGAGACCTTTTCAATTTAGCTTCCATGTTAAGCAAGATATTTAAGGGTTTCAAGTCTAATTCACCCTCAAAAGGTTATTGGGGAGTAAAGCTGGTTAGCACATCCATTTCTTTTTATATGAAAACACCAAGCAACATCAAGGCAGAATGACAGCCCAAATTATGGAGTCTCAGAGGGCTTCAGGGAGAGGAGGCTTGCATTGGCCAATGTTTACCTCCCTCACCTCAATCCCAATGACGGCAGATAAATTCAGGATTAAGGGCATCGAATCTACATTGATATAGAAAGAATTTTTAAAAAGGAGCAACATGTCTAAAAGAATTAAACCAAGGAGAGTTGGTAATACTGAGAATCAAAGGATTCAGAACTGAAAACAAGGAACATCTACAGGACATCAACCCATATTTCTTATTACATAACCTGGAGATTACTTTTTTTCAACAGCAAAGTGCTAATAAGTTCCGACGATGCTTCTTCCAAGATCAGATTTTAGGTTCCACCACATATGATGGAAATTTATCTTCTGCTTCTAAGTTCAAATTCACAGATTCAACTTCCCGTCATTGAATCATTTTGGAGAGCTGCTGAGAGGAAGATTTTTGCTTGGCATCAGATTTACTTCCTCTCAATGTGTGCCTCTTGCACAGTAATAGACAGCTGTGTCCTCTGGTCTCAGGTTGTTCATTTGCAGATGCAACTGGCTGCGGGAATCATCCCTGGAGATGGTGAAGCGGCGCTTGATTTTATCTGCGTAGTAAGTATTAGGAGATGAGCCTGCATTGATGCGGGCCACCCAGTCCTTTCCCTGGAGCCTGTCTCACCCAGACCATCCAATAGCTGCTCAGTGTGAACCCAGAGGCTTGGCAGGAGAGAAAGAGGGACTCCCCAGGTCTTCTCACATCCCCTCCAGACTCCACCAACTGGACTTGACACTGGACTCCTAAAAACAATAACATTTCAATGAAACCTTCCATATACAAAAGAGAACATGAAGGGAAATTCTTTAAAGGGGGAAAACAACTACCTTGAATGAACACGAATAAGGACACCAAATTCAGCCACGGAATCATTTTCACTTCTTGTAATGAATGGAGGGAATCTATAGGAATGAAAGCGCACAAACTTTGTGTGGGTGGGTGTAGCCTAAAAAGGGAAACCATGCAGCTCCTTTAAAGGGGGCATTTGGCCCTGATTTACATATTCCTTGGGATAAAAAAGCCCCTGACTTCATTCCCTTAGAGATTTTTTTGGACAGAACTTGCATGGGTGATATTCACATAATTTTTGAATCCTAAGAATACTCATCTCAGATATACTTTGTTCTTGTTTCCCTGTTACTGAATGGAGAAAGCGAAGATTTATATTATGGTAGGTATAAAAAAAGTCTTGAACGATTCCACAACTTCTGACAAGGTATTAATGGAGTAGAGAATTTATTCTCCTTACAACATCTGAGTTGGGAAATCAAGTACACAGTTCGTTCTTGACCAATGTTGTCCCCTCAATGAGGGGACAGAGCTTCAGGATTGAGGGCATTGAATATATATTTATACGGAAGAAATATAAATGGAGCAACATTGGTTGATATTACTCTGCGCAGTGAGGATAGCATGAATATTTCCCTGGTGGCACAGTGGTTAGAGTGAAGCATTGCAAGCAATATCTGCCCAGTGCCAGGAGTTTGATCCTGACAGGTTCGAGGTTGACACAGCCTTCCATCCTTCTGAGGTTGGTGAAAGGAAGACCCAGATTGTTGGAGGCAATATGCTGAATGTGAAGTGTAAAGAATAATAGAGCAATATTTAACTGTTATTCCTTTTGTTACTGTCTCATCATTTACCAAAACTTATTGTGTAACAGTTTTCTGCTCGTTTTCTAGGATAAACATTACACCCCAACTCTTGCTCCACCCCAATGCTTGGTTTCCATTGGGTGAGTGTGGATTTCATTAGGATTAGACAGGATGTCACTATAGCATCATTTTTGTAGCTCCTTGTCAGTTAGTTTTCTTTATTTCTTCAAACTCTATTCCTCTTTTCCTAATATATCAGATGCTCTCTTCATTGGCACAATAGAATTCCTTGCAATAAATTTGAGATTACGGTCAAGTCCTTACGATAGTCAAGACAGAGATATTTAATTATTAGTAAAGAGGAAAATGGGAAGGATTGTTTTTCCCTAAATGTCTTTTTACATTTCAAAGTGGACACTGGGGGGCTGATTCTCCTAAGTCAAAAAGTATACAATACAATACAATACAATACAATACAATACAATACAATACAATACAATAGTAGAGTTGGAAGGGATCTTGGTGGTCTTCCAGTCCAACCCCCTGCCTAGTCAAGAAACCCTATACAGTTTCAGACAAATGGCTATCCAACATCTTCTTAAAGACTTCCAGTGTTGGGGCATTCACAACTTCTGGAGGCAACTTCTGTTCCACTGATTAATTGTTCTAACTGTCAGGAAATTTCTCCTCAGTTCTAAGTTGCTTCTCTCCTTGATTAGTTTCCACCCATTGCTTCTTGTTCTACCCTCAGGTGCCTTGGAGAATAGTTTGACTCCCTCTTCTTTGTGGCAACCCCTGAGATATTGGAACACTGCTATCATGTCTCCCCTAGTTCTTCTTTCTCTTAAGCTAAACATACCCAGTTCCTGCAACCGTTCTTCATATGTTTTAGCCTCCAGTCCCCTAATCATCTTTGTTGCTCTTCTCTGCACTCTTTCTAGAGTCTCCACATCTTTTTTACATCGTGGCGACCAGAACTGAATGCCGTATTCCAAGTGTGGCCTTACCAAGGCCTTATAAAGTGGTATTAACACTCCACGTTATCTTGATTCTATCCCTCTGTTGATGCAGCCTAGAACTTTGTTGGCTTTTTTGGCAGCTGCTGCACACGGCTGGCTCCTATTTAAATGGTTATCCACTAGGACTCCAAGATCCCTCTCAGAGTTACTACTATTGAGCACGGTACCACCTATACTGTACCTGCACATTTCGTTTTTGTTGCCTAAATGTAGAACCTTACTCTTTTCACCATTGAATTTCATTTTATTAGATAGTGCCCAATTATACTTGCACAAAATGGGACCATTGGATATGTATTTTCACTTTAGTTTCCCTGTTAAACAAGACAGTGGAGGCATTCAAGTCTTATTCACTCTCTAACGTTTATTAATGAGTAATCCAAGTCAGCACATCCATTTCTTTGATATGAAATTGTAGCAAGAGCAACAGTAATAATTAAGAATGATCATTTTTGCTCTTGTTCAACACCAATGTTTGTCACCATTGGGTAAGAGTTGATTGCACTAGGATTAGATAGGAAGCTACTTTTTACAAACGACCTTACCCATTTTGTTCCACAGCCTAGAGATTTCCTTATTCTCACCTATCAAAATGTCATTCACCTTCTACACGGCTTCTTTGAAGATCAGATCCAAGAATCCAAATTCTATACGGAGAAGTACATTCTCCTTCTCACTTTAAATGTCCAAATTTGACTTTCTAAATCAATTTCAAACGTTGCTCAGAGGAAGAGAAGGTTTTTGCTTGGCATCAGATTCACTTCCTCTCACTGTGTATCTCGCACAGTAATAAACAGCTGTGTCCTCCAGTTTGAGGCTGTTCATTTGGAGATAGAGCTGGCTGCGGGAATCATCTCTGGAGGTGGTGAAGCGTCCTTTGACTTTGTCTGAGTAGTAAATTGGAGTTGAGGATGTACTTATGTAGGCCACCCATTCCAGGCCTTTCTCTGGAGCCTGTCTCACCCAGGCCATGCTATAGCTGCTGAAGGTGAATCCAGAGGCTTGGCATGAGAGACGGAGGGACTCCCCAGGTCTTCTCACATCTCCTCCAGACTCCACCAACTGGACTTGAGATTGGACGCCTAAAAAGAAAAGCATTTCAATGAAAGCTTTATATACTAAAACAGAATATGGAAGGAAATTCTTTAAAGAGGGGGGAAAAACAACCTTGAATGAACACTAATAAGGGCACCAAATTCAGCCATGGGATCATTTGCGCTCCCTGTAAAGAATGGAGGGAATCGATAGGAAATAATTTAGAAAACTACCCAAACTTTGTGTGGGTGGGTACAGCCTGAAAAGGGAAACCATGCAGCTCCTTTAAAGGGGAAATCATGTTCTGATTTACAAATTGATTGGGATAAAAGAGCCCCTCAGTCCATTTACTTAGAGATTTTTTCAGACAGAACTTACGAATGTGATATTCAACTTATTTTGCTGTTAAACAAGATAGTTGATGGACGGCTCCAAGTTTTATTTACTCTCCAATGGTTATTAGGCAGTAAGTCAGGTCAGCCCATCCATTTCTTTGATGTGAATTTTGCGGCAGGAGTAATCAAGGGACTATATCAAGGCAGGAAGACAGCCCAAAATATGGAGACTCAGAGGGATTCTTGGAGAAGAGGTTTTCAGTAACCAATGTTTACCTCCCTTGGCTCAATCCTACTGAGGGGAGAAAACTTCAAGATTCAGGAGGTTGAATATATAGTGATATAGAAAGAATAAAAATGGAGGAACATGTCTAAAAAGAATAAAACACTAAGATTTGGTAATACTGATTATTAAGGGATTCAGAGTTCCAAAGATATCAAGGGAGATCTGTGGGACATCAATCCATATTTCTCATTACACAACCTGGATATTATATATTTTTTTAACATCAAAGTGCTAACAAGGTTCCATACTTCTTCTTCCAATGTCAGATTTGAGGTTCGACGACACATCATAGATATTAATCTTTAGCTTTTAAGTTCAAACACGCAATTTCCTGTGACTGAATCATTTGGAGAGCTGCTGAGAGGAAGAGAAGGTTTTTGTTTGGCATCCGATTGACTTCCTCTCACTGTGCCTCCCGCACAGTAATAAACTGCAGAATCCTCTAGTTTGAGGCTGTTCATTTGCAGATACAGCTGGCTGCGAGAATCATCTCTGGAGATGGTGAAACGTCCCTTGACTTTGTCTGAGTAGAATGTGGAAGGAGATGAGCCTCTATTTATGTGGGCCACCCATTCCAGGCCTTTCCCTGGTTCCTGTCTCACCCAATACATGTAGTAGCCGCTGAAGGACAATCCAGAAGCTTGGCAGGAGAGACGGAGAGACTCCCCAGGTCTTCTCACATCCCCTCCAGACTCCACCAACTGGACTTCGGCTTGAACTCCTAAAAACAAAAAGTGTTTCAATGAAATCTTCTCTATACAAAAGGAGAATATGGACGGAAATTCTTTAAAGAGGGGAAAAAACTACCTTGGAGGAGCACTAACAAGGGCACCAAATTCAGCCACAGGATCATTTTTTTGCTCCTTGTAACCAATGAAAGGAATGGATAGGAATGGATTGAGGAAAGTGCACAAACTTTGTGTGGTGGGTGTAGCCTGAAAAGGGAAACCAAGGGGCTCCTTTAAAGGGGAAATTGTGCCTTCATTTACATATTGCTAGGTATAAAGATGCCCCTCAGTGCATTAATCTCACAGTGTATATGGCTGATTTTCACTTAACATGCCACTCTGAATAAAAGCGAAGGGATACTCCTTTTCTTTAAACTACAATATCATAGGAAAAACAGCAGGATTACATTAGAGTAATTAATAAAAAGACTTGAAAAATTGCAGAAATTCTTAAAAGTGATTCAAAAGGACAGGTTGGGAATGTGCAATAAAATTTTTGAAAGTAGATATTTTGAGAAAGAACATGAAAAGAAGATCAGTCAAAAATCGAATGAATTTATTAGATTTTTCCTCCCTACATGTTGTCCCCTTAGGATGTTTCCTTGATGAAACCCTCAAAATATGAGCAGAAACCAAATGATGAGACACCCATCTGTAAGACAATATGAGTTGAATCAAGGAAAAGACACAGACAGGAGAAATTGATCAAGCCTGTGGGATGTTCTTTGATTATTAGATTGGTTTTAACTTGTCAATAATATTTATTTTATATATTGCTTGTCTGGGTTTGCTATTGATCAGTTATCAATTGCTGAGAGTTGATTCACCCAGATGGATCAAAATTGAAATAATAGTAGTACAGTTGTAGATCCTTGTCAGATAGTTTTCTTTATTTCTTCAAACTCTATTCCTCTTTTCCTAATATATCACATGCTCTCTTCATTGGCATAATAGAATGCCTTGCAATAAATTTGAGATTACGGGCAAGTCCTTATGATAGTCAAGACTGAGATATTTAATTAGTAGTACAGAGGAAAATGGGAAGGGTTGCTTTTCGCTAAAAGTTTGTGGACACTGGAGGGCTGATTCTCCTAAGTCAAAAAGTATACTTGCACTAAATGGGACCATTGGATATGTATTTTCACTTTAGTTTCCCTGTTAAACAAGACAGTGGAGGCTTTCAAGTCTTATTCACTCTCCAACGTGTATGAAGGAGTAATCCAAGAGAGCACATTGATTTCTTTGATATGAAATTGTAGCAAAAGCAACAGCAATAATAAAGGATAATCATTTTTGCTCTTGTTTAACACCAATGTTTTCTCTCCATTGGATAAGTGTCGATTGAATTAGGATTAGATAGGAGGCTACTTTTTACAAACTACCTTACCCATTTTGTTCCACAGCCTAGAGATTTCCTTCCTCTCACCTATCAAAATGTCATTCAGATTCTACACGGCTCCTTTGAAGATCCGATCTAAGAATCCAAATTTTATACGGAGGAGTACCTTCTGCTTCTCACTTTAAATGCCCAAATTTGACTTTCTGAATCAATTTCGAAAGTTGCTCAGAGGAGGAGAAGGTCTTTCCCTGGAGCCTGTCTCACCCAGACCATGTCATAGCCACTGAAGGTGAATCCAGAGGCTTGGCAGGAGAGACGGAGGGACTCCCCAGGGCTTCTCACATCCCCTCCGGACTCCACCAACTGGACTTGAGACTGGACTCCTAAAAACAAAAGTGTTTCAATGAAATCTTCTATATTCAAAAAGAAAAAATGAACTTAATTCTTTAAAGAGAGGGGAGAAAGTACCTTGAAGGAGCAATAACAAGGACAACAAATTCAGCCATGGGATCATTTTGGCTCCCTGTAATAAATGGATGGAATTGAGAGCAAAGAATTCAGGAAAGCTGACAAACTTTGTGTGTGTGGGTGTAGCCTGAAAAGAGAAATCAAGTGGATCCTTTAAAGGGGAAATTTTGCCTTCATTTATGTTAGATATTAGCATATATCGTAGTAAGTCTCCCCTCTGGTCCGCTGCTACAGCGGGGAACAGGTATCGTTCTGATTGGTCGAGGGGCGTACCCGATCCCTATAAAAGGGGAACCCTCCGACCACAGAGCAAGCTGGATCACTACTACTACTAATAAAGAGCTGTTAAGTTACTTCGTGTCCGCAGTCTGTTCTCTCGTTGCCCAGATCTAACATTGGCGACGAAGGTGGGATCGAGAGGCAGATAGGACGAAGAACGCTACTCTAGAATCTCCGGATTTGATCCAGGCCAGGAATTCGGCGGAAATTCCGGCAGCCATCTCAGGTCACCGCAGCGCGGCAGATTCAAACGAGAGAAGATGGCGATGCACACTCCCCCCGCTCCATTCGACCCAGCGAACGATGAATGGGAAGCCTTCATGATTCGTTTCGAGTGTTTTCTCGAAGCGAACGAATACACGGGGATCACCGACGCCCGGAAGAAAAACATCTTCCTCGGCTACTGCGGAAAAGAAGTCTTCAATACGGCCAGAGACCTCACCGCGCCCACTCCAATACAGGCAGTATCATGGACGGTGTTGCAACAGGCCCTACAGACTCATTACGCGCCAAAACCTTCCCGCCATGTTTGCAGAAAAGAATTCAACACGCGAAACCAGAAGGCGGGAGAATCTATCAACCAATATGTTGCAGCCTTGCGTAAGGCAGCAACTCACTGCGAGTTCAGGGATCTGGACGAGCACATCTTGGCGCAGCTTATATGTGGGTTAAGAGACATTTCACTACAAAAGAAGCTGCTGGCAAACCCAAATTTAACCCTACAGATAGCCTTAAACGAAGCAAGAGCATCAGAATCAGCGGAGAAATCATCGGTAACCATACAACGCGGTTTCAGAGAAAACCAGCCAATACCAAGACAATCCAGAGTTTACTACGAGGACACAAGCACCGACTACGAGGAGCCCGAGTTCGAGGAAAGTCACCTGATGCGGAGCAGTCACTTGAGGCCTGGGGGGAGACTCGGATCCCGTTTGCCGCCCTGCGCAAGCTGTGGAGGGAATCACCCCAGGTCTACCTGTAGGTTCAGGAACGTTGTTTGTTCGCACTGCAACAAACTTGGGCACATCGCACGAGTGTGCCGGAGCGAAGTCCCTGCCTCACGGCAGCCACCCATGTACCGCCAGCAGAAGCCCAACCCAGGGGCTTGGCGAAATCAAAAAGGGCGCCCAGAGAGAAATCCACAAGTGTTTACCCAGAGAGAAAATGCACAAAGAGCTGAGCGAGCGTATTCCCAGAGAGATTACACACAAGGAGCCGAGCGAGCGTATTCCTAGAGAGATTACACACAAAGAGCTGAGAGAGTGTTCTATCAAGACGCTCAACGAGAGTATTTTCAGGAGACAGATCCTGAGATAGAGTTGACCCAGAGAGAGGAGTTGCGAACGTATATCACAACAATAAACCAGGTGCGCACCAAGCGACCTAAAAGGCTGAAAGTCACAGTCCTCTTGGAGGGCTCACCTTGTGAGCTGGAAGTTGACACAGGATCGTCCGTAACGATCATTTCATGGGCATCCATGAAACTGGCTATTCCTGGCCTCAAAAAGAGCCAACTACGCACTCCAGACATCCTGCTACGAGACTACCAGGGGAACCAAGTCCCCCTCGTGGGCCAAGGCACGTTCCAGATCCAATTCAAGGACATCGTAGCCCAGCTGCCCGTGACCATTGCCAGCGCACCATTACAGAACCTCCTAGGACTGGATTGGTTTGAATCCTTGGGGCTAGAAGTTACCGGAATCAACACCGTGAAAAGCAGCAGCGCTGAACAGATATTTAAGGAGTTCGAGGATGTGTTCAACCCCGGTCTTGGTAAGTATGTGGGCAAACCAATCTCATTCAATTTAGACCCCAAAGTGGCGCCAATCCGACTTAAACCGAGACGAGTGCCTTTTGCACTCCGCCCAAAAATAGATAAAGAAATAGATAAGTTAGTGGAGCAAGGAATCCTTGAGCCGGTGGATCACGCGCGCTGGGAAACGCCCATTATGACCCCAGTCAAACCAGACGGATCAGTCCGCATCTGCGCGGACTATAAATGCATAATTAATGTCGCGCTACAACAAAGCGCATATCCTGTGCCTGTAGTACAGCACTTATTGCACTCGTTGGGGCCAGGAAAGGTATTTGCCAAATTAGACATGGCACAAGCTTACCAGCAGTTGCCCGTAGATAGCGCCATAGCGGAGGCCCAGACTATAGTGACGCATAGAGGAGCGTTCAAATGCAACCGGCTACAATTCGGTGTGAGTATTGCTCCAGGATTGTTCCAGAGCGTCATGGAACAACTTTTGCAAGGGATACCGGGAGTCGTCCCCTATTTTGACGACATCTTGGTGTCCGCTGCAAACGAAGAGCAATTAAATAAAAGAGTCAGAACTGTTTTGGCCAGAATCAGAGAAAAGGGTCTCCGCCTCAAAAAGGAAAAATGCCAAATTAACGTGCCTAGCGTAGAATTCCTGGGTTATAGAATCGATGGTCAGGGAATACACCCCACTTCAAAGAAAATTAAGGCGATCCAGGACGCCCCCACACCACGAAATCAGACCAAGTTGCAGGCATTCCTCGGCCTACTTAACTTCTACAGCGTTTTTCTGAGACAGAAGGCGACCATTGCTGAGCCACTACACCGTCTACTCCAGAGGAACACACCATGGAAATGGGGACGATCCGAAGCTGCAGCTTTCGCCGGAGTAAAACGCCTGCTCACCACTGACTCACTGCTTGTCCAATACAGCCAGACCCTACCGCTGGTATTGACCTGCGACGCATCACCCTTCGGAGTTGGAGCAGTCCTCAGCCACAGGATGCCCGATGGAAAAGAAGCACCCATCGCATTCTACTCCAGGACTCTTTCATCGGCCGAGAGGAATTACAGCCAGATGGACAGGGAAGCGTTAGCTGCTGTAGCTGGAGTAAAATGTTTCCACGAATACCTCTACGGCCGCGATTTTGAACTAATTACAGATCACAAACCGCTGTTGGGACTTTTGGCGGGAAACCGTCCCACTCCAGTCTCTCTTTCTCCTCGCATGACCAGGTGGACTGTTTTCCTGGCTGCGTACTCCTACAAGTTAATTCATCGACCGGGCTCCACTCTCGGACACGCAGACGCACTCAGCCGTTGCCCATTACCTGACATTCTGCCAGACCCCACTCCAGAAGTACCGGTATTGCTCATTGACTGTTTGGACTCTGGACCGGTTTCTTCATACGACGTTGCAAGGTTCTCCTCTAAAGACAATGTAATAAAGCAAGTTCAAACTTGGGTTTGGAGGGGGTGGCCGAAGGGAAACGTGGGCCCGGAATTCAAAATGTTTTGGTCAAAACGGGACAAACTCTCAGTGTTACAAGGTTGTTTATTGTGGGGGGATCGAGTTGTTATTCCGTATGTTTTACGTAGGAATGTATTAGATGCTTTACATGTGGGTCATCCGGGGATTGTTAGAATGAAGGCGTTAGCAAGAAGTTACGTTTGGTGGCCAAACATGGACAAAGAAATAGAGGAGTGGGTGGCCACTTGCGACCCATGCCAGGAATCGAGACCAGCACCCCCGGAAGCGCCCGCCACAGAATGGGAGAAACCCAAAGCACCCTGGTCGCGAATACACATCGATTTCGCAGGACCATTCCAAGGTCAGACTTTCCTTATAGTTGTGGATGCATACTCAAAATGGCTAGATGTAGTCCTAATGACTTCAACCACGGCAGAGGCAGTCATTAAGGTTCTACGGTGACTATTCGCCACTCATGGCCTGCCCGACCTCCTAGTCTCCGATAACGGGCCCCAATTCACGGCCATGCAGTCCGAAACGTTTTTAGCAGGTCAGGGAATTCGGCATGCCCTCGTCGCGCCATTCCATCCGGCATCAAACGGACAGGCGGAGAGAATGGTGTGATTCGCAAAAGAGGCCCTCGCTAGGATGGGTCCAGGTGATTGGCAAACACGCATTGACCATTACCTCCTAATTCAGCATATTACCCCAAGCGCAACGACGGGGAGGAGTCCCGCTGAACTACTCATGGGCCGCCGTCTACGGTCTCACCTGGACCGTCTGCACCCAAATTACTCTGCCACAGCTCCCCCAGACTCCACAAGCAAAATTCGGTCTTTCAGCATAGGGGATTCATTATACGCCCACAACTATGCAGGGGGGACATTGTGGATGCCGGCAAAGGTCATTGGCATCACGGGACCACGATCGTATCTGTTGGAACTAGAAGATGGGCGGAACTGGAAAAGGCACATCGATCAACTTCAGGGTCGCCTAGCACACTCAAACCTTCGAAACGAAGACGAGATTTTCCTGCCTACAGAAAGTCAGCCACGCGAGAGCCCCATCATAGAAAACTACGACACCTGCAAACCAAGCTTGGAACAAGAAAACACGCACGAAGCAGAGCAAACCCCAGACAACGCAACTGAGCAGACTCCAGAACGCCCAAGCAACGAAGGCACAAAACCTCCCGAACATGAAACAGGAAAAGCACCCGATCCTGCAACCACTTCTAACCAACCCGAACTACGACGCTCCTCCCGAGCAAGACAAACACCCACATACCTAAAAGACTATGTTACCTACCGCAACGTTCCATCTAGGAGGGGAGGGGTGTTAGATATTAGCATATATCGTAGTAAGTCTCCCCTCTGGTCCGCTGCTACAGCGGGGAACAGGTATCGTTCTGATTGGTCGAGGGGCGTACCTGATCCCTATAAAAGGGGAACCCTCCGACCACAGAGCAAGCTGGATCACTACTACTACTAATAAAGAGCTGTTAAGTTACTTCGTGTCCGCAGTCTGTTCTCTCGTTGCCCAGATCTAACAATTTACATATCACTTCAGATAAAACGGCCTCTAAGTGCATTAATCTCACAGCTTTCCTTGTCGTTAGCGGGGGGGGGGGGGATTTTAACAAAATAGTCCAGGCAACTATTTCTTTCTTTTCTCTTACTATAGAGCCAAAGCAGAAATGGCAGGTTTATATTAGAGTAATTAAAATAAAGACTTGCAAAATTCTACCACTTCTCCAATGTGATTCCAAGGGAGAAGTAAGGAACATGCAATTATAATTTTTGGAAGGGCTACTCTGGAGACAGAACATGAAGGAAAAGTCACATCTATATTCAGTTTTCAATGAACTACTATGGAATTAAAAATAAATTAATCATATCTCAGAAATGAGACAATATCTAATGACATTTGTTTAATTCCCTAACCCATCCCCCACAGTGTGCAGACGCCATAGAGTTTCATGTGACAACACTGCCCCCCAGTGTCCAAAGTGAGGAGGGGAGTCATCTTCCTAATGTTTCCTCAGTATCTATGTGGCACTTTGGATATTTAGAAAGATTATGCTATAGTTTCATTTCCTCTTTTCTACCATGATAGTAATGGCCTATTTTTAATTCTAGTTTGTTTCTAAAACCAGACCACCTTGTAAACAGTGATGTTAAAACAAACTATTTTTTTATACTTTTCATTTTCTTCAAACAAACTCTCTCATTGGATTCCCAGAACAAAATAGTCCAAAATTCTCTCTGGATTGTGGTGAATCCTAATTCACTAATCCATCGTTTTTGGCTAAAAGAAATTGAAGGGTCGCTCTGAGGAAAAGAAGGTTCTTTCATCACCTCAGATTCAACTCACCTCACAGTGTCTCTCGAAGAGTAACAGACTGCTGTGTCTTCAGCTTTGAGGCTGTTCATTTGATGATGTAGCTGGCTTTTGGCATCGTCTCTGGAGATGGTGAAGCGTCCTTTGACTTTGTCTGAGTAGTATATCCTACTGGAACCAGAGTTTATGTCAGCCACCCATTCAAGTCCTTTCCATGGAGCCTGTCTCAACCAGCCCATGCTATAGTTGCTGAAGGTGAATCCAAAGGCTTTGCAGGAGAGATGGAGGGACCCTCCAGGACTTATCACATCCCCTCCAGACTCCACAAACTGGACTTGAGATTGGCCTCCTTAAAAGAAAATCATTTCAATGAAGCCTTCTATATGCAAAAATGAGAATATGGAAGGAAATTCTTTAAAGAGGGGGAAAAACTACCTTGAATGAACTCTAACAAGGACACCAAATTCAGGCATGGGATCATTTTTGCTCCATTTATCGAATGGAGGGAATTGATAGGAAAGAATTTAGGGACCATGCAAACTTTGTGTTTGTGGATACAGCCTGAAAAGGGAAACCATGAGGATTCTTTAAAGGGAAATCATGTTCTCATTTACATATTGATTGGGATAAAAGAGCCCCTCAGTCCATTTACTTAGTGATTTTTCAGACAGAATTTACACATGTAATTTAAAAATCATTTTGCTGTTAAGCAAGATAGTTGATGGATGGCTCCAAGTTTTATTTACTCTCTGAAGGTTATTAGGCAGTAAGTCAGGTCAGCCCATCCATTTCTTTGATGTGAAATTGCAGCAGGAATAATCAGGAGACTATATCAAGGCAGGGAGACAGCCCAAAATATGGAGTCTCAGAGGGATTCTGGGAGAGGAGGCTTCCAGTGATCAAGGTTTACCTCCCTTCACTCAATCCTACTGAGGGGAGAGAACTTCAGGATTCAGGAGGTTGAATGCATATATTGATATAGAAAAAATTAAAATTGGAGGGACATGTCTAAAAAAATAAAACATGGGGATTTGTTAATACTGAGAATCAAGGGAGTCAGAGTTTCCAAGACATTAGGGAAGATCTGTGGGACATCAATCCGTATTTCTTATTAAACAACCTGGAAACTACCTTTTTTCCCAACATCAAAGTGTTAACAAGGTTCCACACTGCTTCTACAAAGATAAGATTTGAGGTTCCACCACATGTCATGGAGATTTATCTTCAGCTTTTAAGTTCAAATGCACAACTTCTTTTGACTGAATCGTTTTGGAGAGCTGCTGAGAGGAAGAGAAGGTTTTTGCTTGGCGTCTGATTCACTTCCTCTCACTGTGTGACTTGTACAGTAATAAACTGCAGAATCCTCTAGTTTGAGGCTGTTCATTTGCAGATACAGCTGGCTGCGAGAATCATCCCTGGAGATGGTGAAGCGTCCCTTGACTTTGTCTGAGTAGAATGTGGAAGGAGATGAGCCTGTACGTATGTTGGCCACCCATTCCAGTCCTTTCCCTGGAGCCTGTCTCACCCAGTCCATGTAATAGCTGCTGAACGTGAATCCAGAGGCTTGGCAGGAGAGACGGAGGGACTCCCCAGGTCTTCTCACATCCCCTCCAGACTCCACCAACTGTACTTGAGATTGAACTCCTAAAAACAAGAGTTTTTCAATGAAATCTTGTGTATACAAAAAGGAAAAAAAATGAACTTAATTATTTTAAGGGAATAAAGGAAAAAAAAGTACCTTGAAGGAGCACTAATAAGAACAACAAATTCAGCAATGGGATCATTTTGGCTCCCTGTAATGAATGGAGGGAATTGAGGGGAAAGGATTCAGGAAAGTTCATAAACTTTGTGTGGGTGGGTGTAGCCTGAAAAGAGAAATCAAGTGGATCCTTTAAAGGGGAAATGTTGCCTTCATTTACATATCGCTTCAGATAAAAGGGCCCCTCACTGCAATAGTATCACAGTTTTCCTTGTAGTCACCTTACATGGGGGACTTTCAGAAAATATTCCAGTCTTAATAAAAGTGAAATCAGACTTTCTTTTTTTAGCAGAAATGGCAGGTTTATATTATGGTAATTAAAACAAACCCTTGCAAAGTTTCACCGCTTTTCCATGATTCAAAGGGAGAGGCAAGGAATATGCAATTATAATTTTTAAAACGGCGAAGCTGGGGCAGGACAAGAAGGGAAACACATATTAGGAAGAAGCTTTTCACATTCTCTCCCCTTACCTTTGAAAATAACCACAAAACACAAATGGTTTTTGAGGCACAATTAGTAAGTCAGAGTTGGAATGAAAGAAAAGATAGATGGAGGAGATATTCATCTCTTATGAATGAATTACTTCTACAAAGAAATAACTTTATATTCTAGAAATAATTCATTTTCCTCTATATTTTGCAAAGTACGTCTACTTCTAAGTCACACATGGCTTACATTATTCTGTGCAGTGAGGGTTGCAAGGCTATTTCCCTGGAGGTGCATTGGCTAGAATGCAGCATTGCAGGCTGACTCTGCCCACTGCCAGGAGTTCGATCCTGACTGGCTCAACGTTGATCTGGTCTTCTATCCTTCCGAGGTTGGTAAAGTGCAGACCCAGATTATTGGGGGGAATATACTGACTCTCTAAACTGCTCAGAGAGGTCTGTACCATGAAGTGCTATAAAAATACTTTTGCTACTCCATTCCTCAAAAATCTGTTCTGTATAACTTTTATAATCATTTTTTTTAACGATGATCATTCTTTCTGCCTCTTGTTCAACATCCATGATTTGTTTCCATTGGTTGAGTCTGGATTACATTAGGATTAGATAAACCATTTTATTTTCAAACTACCCAGTTTGTTCAAACAGCCAGGTGATTTCCTTCTTCTCACCTATCAAAATGTCAATCATCTTCTCCATGGCTTCTTAGAACACGTAACCTGTTCCTGTTTTTAGTTCCTCTAACCCGCAGACCTTTTACCTTAAACTGACTACCATGGAATTTCCACATTTATTTAGAGGTCCACATTTATTAAGAGGTCCAAATTTATTAAGAGGTCCCTAAGGGGATGTGCATATGCCCACCAGGCTGCCTACCATCCCTGTCCTAATGTCCCCATTTATATGTACTCTTTATATGTGTTTATGTTTTGTTTATTTACATCCATTTATTTGTGTGATTTTTTCATGTGTTTTCATACTTGTTTCCCTGTACTTGTTGACAATTTAATTAATTGATTAATTAACTGAACCAAAAAAGATCAGATCTGAGGTTCCATATTGTATACAGAGATATACATTCCATTTCTCACTTTAAATAGGCAAATTTGACTTTCTGATTCAATTCAGAAAGCTACTCAGAGGAAAACAATAGTTTTTGCTTGGCATCCGATTCATTTCCTCTCACTGTGTCTCTCACACAATAGTAGACAGCTGTGTCCTCTGGTTTCAGATTGTTCATTTGCAGATGCAACTGGCTGCGGGAATCATCCCTGGAGATGGTGAAGCGTCCCTTGACTTTATCTGGGTAGTAAGTATAAGATGAACCTGAACTTATGCGGGTTACCCATTCCAGGCCTTTGCCAGGGGCCTGTCTCACCCAGTCCATCCAATAGGTGCTGAAGGACAATCCAGAAGCTTGGCAGGAGAGACGGAGAGACTCCCCAGGTCTTCTCACATCCCCTCCAGACTCCACCAACTGGACCTCAGATTGAACTCCTAAAAACAAAAGTGTTTCAATGAAATCTTCTATATACAAAAAGAGAATATGGACAGAAATTCTTTAAAGAGGGGAAAAAACTACCTTGAAGGAACACTAACAAGGGCACCAAATTTAACCACAGGATCATTTTTTGCTCCCTGCAACCAATGAAAGGAATGGATAGGAATGGATTGAGGAAAGTGCACAAACTTTGTGTGGTTGGGTGTAGCCTGAAAAGGGAAACCAAGGGGCTCCTTTAAAGGGGAAATTGTGCCTTCATTTGCATATTGCTAGCTATAAAGAGGCCCCTCAGTGTATTAATCTCACAGTTTATATGGCTGATTTTCACATAACACGCCACTCTTAATAAAAGCGAAGGGATACTCCCTTTCTTTAAACTACAATATCATAGGAAAAACAGTAGGTTTATATTAGAGTAATTAATACAAAGACTTCCAAAATTGCAGAAATTCTCAAAAGTGATTCAAAAGGACAGGTTGGGAATGTGCAATAAAATTTTTGGAAGTAGATATTTTGAGATAGAACATGAAAAGAAGATCATTCAAAAATCGAATGAATTGATTAGATTTTTCCTCCCTACATTTCCTCCCCTTAGGATGTCCCCTTGATGAAACCCTCAAAATATGAGCAGAAACCAAATGATGAGACACCCATCTGTAAGACAATTTGAGTTGAATCAAGGAAAAGACACAGACAGGAGAAATTGATCAAGCCTGTGGGATGTTCTTTGCTTATTAGATTGGTTTTAACTCGTCAATAATATTTGTTTTATATATTGCTTGTCTGGGTTTGCTATTGATCAGTTATTCATTGATCAAAGGGGTGTTGAATACTGTGGAGCCGGCCCAGCAGAGGGCGTTCAAGGAAGCCCTCTGATTGGTCCAGGCGCGCGCTCAAGCCGGCGGGAGAATTAACAAGTTCTTATTGATTCGCCGTCTGACAGCTGAAAGTATAAATAGCTGTCAGACGGCTCGCGTTCTGTTCGTTCCTGTCAGCCTGTTCAAACAATAAATCTGTTGAACTGACAGCTGCCTCAGTCTCCTCACTACAGATCTTACAGCGAGAATCATCCCTGGAGATTGTGAAGCGTCCCTTGACTTTGTCTGAGTAGTGAGTGGCAGGAGATGAGCCTGCATTTATGTGAGCCACCCATTCCAGTCCTTTCCCTGGAGCCTGTCTCACCCAGTACATCCAATAACCGCTGAAGGTGAATCCAGAGGCTTGGCAGGAGAGACGGAGGGACTCTCCAGGTTTTCTCACATCCCCTCCAGACTCCACCAGCTGGACTTGAGATCGGACTCCTAAAACCAAAAACATTTAAATGAAAACTTCTATATACAAAAAGAAAAAAAAACAAAGGTAATACTTTAAAAAGGGGGGAAATACCTTGAAGGAGCACTAACAAGGCCACTTTATTCAGCCACAGGATCATTTTTGCTCCCTGTAATGAATCGAGGGAATCAATAGCACAGAAAGCACACAAACTTTGTGTGAGTGGGTGTAGCCTGAAAAAGGAAACCATGCAGCTCCTTTAAAGGGAACAATGGGCCCTGATGTACATATTTTGGGGGATAAAATAGCCTCTGAGTTCATTCCCTTAGAGCCTTATTTGGACAGAACTTACATGTGTAATACTCACACAATTTTTGACTCCTAAGAAAACTCATCTCGGATATTCTTTGTTCTTGCTTCTCTGTGACTGAAAGGAGAAAGCGAAGATTCATATTATGGTAGGTATAATAAAATCTTGAATGATTCCACAACTTCTGACAAGGTATCAATGCAGTAGAGAATTGATTCTCCTTACTACATCTGATTTGGGAGATCAGCTACACAGTTCCTTCTTACAATACAATACAATACAATACAATACAATACAATACAATGCAATGCAATGCAATGCAATGCAGTGCAGTGCAGTGCAGTGCAGTGCAGTGCAGTGCAGTGAAGTGCAGTGCAGTACAGTACAGTACAGTACAGTACAGTATAATAGCAAAGTTGGAAGGGATCTTGGTGGTCTTCTAGTCCAACCCCCTGCCTAGACCGGAAACCCTATACCATTTCAGACAAATGACTAACCAACATCTTCTTAAAGACTTCCAGTGTTGGGGCATTCACAACTTCTGGAGGCAACTTCTGTTCCGCTGATTAATTGTTCTAACTGTCAGGAAATTTCTCCTCAGTTCTAAGTTCCTTCTCTCCTTCATTAGTTTCCACCCATTGCTTCTTGTTCTACCCTCAGGTGCTTTGGAGAATAGTTTGACTCCCTCTTCTTCGTGGCAACCCCTGATATATTTGGAACACTGCTATCATGTCTCCCCTAGTGCTTCTTTCTATTAAACTAGACATACCCAGTTCCTGCAACCGTTCTTCATATGTTTTAGTCTCCAATCCCCTAATCATCTTTGTTGCTCTTCTCTGCACTCTTTCTAGAGTCTCCATATCTTTTTTACATCGTGGTGACCAAAACTGAATGCAGTATTCCAAGTGTGGCCTTACCAAGGCCTTATAAAGTAGTATTAACATTTAATGTGATCTTGATTCTATCCCTCTGTTAATGCAGCCTAGAACTGTATTGGCTTTTTGGGCAGCTGCTGCACACTGCTGGCTCCTATTTGAATGGTTGTCCACTAGGACTCCAAAATCCCTTTCACAGCTACTACAGTTGAGCAAGATACCACCTATACTGTACCTGTGCATTTCGTTTTTGTTGCCTAAAGTAGAACCTTACTCTTTTCACCATTGAATTTCATTTTATTAGATAGTGCCCAATGTTCAAGTTCGTCAAGATCCTTCTGTATCTTAAGCCTATCTTCTGGAGTGTTGGCTCTTCCTGCCAGCTTGGTGTCATCTGCAAATTTGATGAGTTCCCCATTTATTCCCTCATCCAACTCATTGATGAAGATGTTGAAGAGTATTGGGCCTAAAACAGAGCCTTGGGGTACTCCACTGCATACTTCCCTCCATGTAGATGCAGTTCCATTGAGGAGTACACGTTGAGTGCGGTTGGTCAGCCAGTTACAAATCCATCTGGTGGTGATGCTGTCTAACTCACATTCTTCTACTTTATTTATTTATTTATTTATTTATTTATTTATTTATTTATTTATTTATTTAGATTTCTAGACCGCCCCCTCTCCCCGGAGTATCTAGTAGTAGGTTATTGTCTACCTTATCAAATGCCTTACTATATCGACATCATTCCTCTGGTCCACTAATTTTGTTACATTATCAAAGAATGCAATAAGATTAGTCTGGCATGACCTGTTTATGATAAACCCATGTTGGCTTTTGGCTATTACTTTATTTGCTTCTAGGTGTTCACTAACTTGTTGCTTGATTATCTTTTCCAGCAACTTTCGTGGTATTGAGGTCAGGCTGATAGGTCTATAGTTTCCTGGATCTAATTTTTCCCCTTTTTTGAAGATGGGAACCACATCAGCTCTTTTCCAGTCGTCTGGTAGTTTCCCGATGCTCCAGGATCTCTGAAAGATATAGTTCAGCGGTTTTGAGATATCGTTTGCCAGTTCATTCAGAACCCTGGGTGTAATCCATCCGGTCCTAGAGATTTGAACTCGTCTAGGGTGGACAGGTGCTTACTTACCATTTTCTTTCCTTTCTCCCAGCAATGGACCAATTGTTTCCTTAACTTTTTTCTTGTTTTTAACATGTTGGAAGAAGCTTTTTTTGTTATTTTTTTTACTTTTATGTCAAGCCTTTCTTCATTGAGAGCCTTAGCTTTCCTCACTTCATCTTTACATGCTCGGGCTATTTGCTGATATTCTGCCTTAGTTATGTCCCCCTCTTTTCACTTTTTAAACTTATCTTTTTTTTGTCTTTCAATTTGTCACAGAG
The DNA here is from genome assembly GCF_964273705.1 of Natrix helvetica. NCBI lineage: Eukaryota > Metazoa > Chordata > Lepidosauria > Squamata > Natricidae > Natrix > Natrix helvetica. Next base: position 79,265,707 of record NC_138555.1, on the reverse strand, counting down.
TTCTTTATGCAGCCATGCTGGTTTCTTTTGGGAACTGTTATTTTTCTTCTTCATTGGTATTGTGCTAGACTGGGCTTTTGTAATCTCAACATCTTGACCAATGTTGTCACTGGATCAATGAGGGGACAGAGCTTCAGGATTGAGGGCATTGAATATATACTTATACGGAAGAAATATAAATGGTTGATATTACTCTGTGCAATGAGGATAGCATGAATATTTCCCTGGTGGCACAGTGGTTAGAGTGAAGCATTGCAAGCAATCTCTGCCCAGTGCCAGGAGTTTGATCCTGACAGGTTAGAGGTTGACACAGCCTTACATCCTTCTGAGGTTGGTGAAATGAAGACCAGATTGTTGGAAGCAATATGCTGAAACTGAAGTGTAAAGAATAATAGAGCAAGATATAACTGTCATACCTTTTGTTACTGTCTCATCATTTACCAAAACTTATTGTGTAACAGTTTTGTGCTCGTTTTCTAGGATAAACATTACACCCCAACTCTTGTTCCACCCCAATGCTTTGTTTCCATTGGGTGAGAGTGGATTTCATTAGGATTAGACAGGATGTCACTATAGCATCATTTTTGTAGCTCCTTGCCAGTTACTTTTCTTTATTTCTTCAAACTCTATTCCTCTTTTCCTAACACATCAGATGCTCTCTTCATTGGCACAATATAATTCCTTGCTATAAATTTGAGATGACGGGCAAGTCCTTATGATAGTCAAGACAGAGAAGTTTAATTATTAGTACAGAGGAAAATGGGAAGGATTGCTTTTCCCTCAATGTCTTTTTACATTTCAAAGTGGACACTGGGGGGCTGATTCTCATAAGTCAAAAAATCTACTTGCACAGAATAGGACCATTGGATATGTATTTTCACTTTAGTTTCCCTGTTAAACAAGACAATGGAGGCATTCAAGTCTTATTCATTCTCCAACATTTATTAATGAGTAATCCAAGTCAGCACATCCATTTCTTTGATATGAAATCATAGCAAGAGCAACAGTAATAATTAAGAATGATCATTTTTGCTCTTGTTCAACACCAATGTTTGTCTCCATTGGGTAAGAGTTGATTGCACTAGGATTAGATAGGAGGCTACTTTTTACAAACTACCTTACCCATTTTGTTCCACAGCCTAGAGATTTCCTTCTTCTCACCTATCAAAATGCCATTCACCTTCTACACGGCTCCTTTGAAGATCAGATCTAAGAATCCAAATTGTATACAGCGAAGTACGTTCTCCTTCTCACTTTAAATGTCCAAATTTGACTTTCTGAATCAATTTCGAACGTTGCTCAGAGGAAGAGAAGGTTTTTGCTTGGCATCAGATTCACTTCCTCTCACTGTGTGTCTCGCACAGTAATAGACAGCTGTGTCTTCCAGTTTGAGGCTGTTCATTTGGAGATAGAGCTGGCTGCGGGAATCATCTCTGGAGATGGTGAAGCGTCCTTTGACTTTGTCTGAGTATAATATTGGAGTTGAGGATGTACTTATGTAGGCCACCCATTCCAGCCCTTTCCCTGGAGCCGGTCTCACCCAGACCATGGCATAGCTGCTAAAGGTGAATCCAGAGGCTTGGCAGGAGAGACGGAGGGACTCCCCAGGTCTTCTCACATCCCCTCCAGACTCCACCAACTGGACCTGAGACTGGACAGCTAAAAACAAAAGTGTTTCAATGAAATCTTCTATATTCAAAAAGAAAAAAAAGTTAATTCTTTAAAGAGGGGAAAGAATACCTTGTAGGAACACTAACAAGAGCACCCAATTCAGCCATTGGAACATTTTTGCTCCCTGTAATGAATGGAGGGAATTGAGGGGAAAGGATTGAGGAAAGTGCACAAACTTTGTGTGGGTGGGTGTAGCTTGAAAAGAGAAATCAAGGGGATCCTTTAAAGGGGAAATTTTGCCTTCATTTACATATCGCTTCAGATAAAACGGCCACTCAATGCATTAATCTCACAGTTTTCCTCGTAGACTCCTTACATGGGGGACTTTCACAAAATATTCCATTCTTAATAAAAGGGAAGTCTTGCCTCTTTCTTCTTTCAACTGTAAATTCATAGCAGAAACGACTGGTTTATATAAGAGCAATAGAAATAAAGACTTGCAAAATTTCACCATTTCTCCAAAGTGATTCCTAGGGAGAGGCAAGGAACGGGCAATTCAAGAACCGCAAAACCCCAAAGATGGTTGACATCAAGAAAGCTCAGATCACACAAATAAGTAAGAAAATCCACATCACATAAATTGATTGAAATTATTAATGAACTTACCACACTGACTATATGTTATTATGTAATATTTGAATGCTATGCAAATGTACACAATGAGTCTGAAGGGGGGGTATACACACCGCAGTTTGCGGCTGCCACAATTTGTAACTTTCCCCATACCTTTTCCTTTTGTAAAACACCAAAAAACCAATAAAACTTTGTTTATATAAAAAAAAAGAATCACAAAACCCCAAAGATTGTTGAGAAACAATAAGTAAAGTCAGAGTTGGGTTGAGGGAAAAGATAGATGGAGAAGATATCCATCTACTACAAATTCATTTACATATCGCTTCAGATAAAAGAGCCCCTCAGTGCATTAATCTCACAATTTTCCTTGTGGGGGACTTTCAGAAAACATTCCAGTCTTCATAACAGTGAAGGCAACCATTTCTTTCTTTTCTCTTACTGTAAATTCAAAGCAGAAATGTCAGGTTTATATTAGAGTAATCAATATAAAGACTTGCAAAGTTTTACCACTTCTCCAAAGTGATTCCAAGGGAGAGGTAAGGAACATGCAATTATAATTTTTGGAAGGGCTACTCTGGAGACAGAACATGAAGGAAAAGTCAGATCCATATTCAGTTTTCAGTGAACCATTGTGGAAATAAAAATAAACTAATCATATCTCAAATGAGACAATATCTAATGACACTTGTTTCATTCCCTAACCCATCCCCCACAGAGTGCATAGGCCAAAGAGTTTCATGTGACAACACTGCCCCCCAAGTGTCCACACTGAGGAGGGGAGGCATCTTCCTAATATTTCCTCAATATCTATGTGGCACTTTGGATATTTGAAATATTATGCTATAGTTTCATTTCCTCTTTTCTACCAGGATAGTAATGGAGTATTTTTATATTCAGTTTGTTTCTAACACCAGAACACCTTGTAAACAGTGAAGTTAAAGCAAACTATTTTTTCCACTTTTTATTTTCTTCAAATTCTCTCATCATTTTGGCTAAAACACGTTGAAGGGCTGCTCTGAAGAAAGGAAAATTCTTCCATCGCCTCAGATTCCCTTCCCCTCACGTTGTGTCTCTCGCACAGTAATGGACTGCTGTGTCTTCAGCTTTGAGGCTGTTCATTTGCAGATGCAGCTTTTTTTTTTGGCATCCTCCCTGGAGATGGTGAAGGGCCCCTTTACTTTGCCTGAGTAGTAAGTGCTAGAGCCAGAGCTTATGTATGCTACCCATTCCAGACCTTTCCCTGAAACTTGTCTCACACAATGCATGTTGTAGCTGCTGGAGGTGAATCCAGAGGCTTGGCAGGAGAGGCTGAGGGACTCTCCAGGTCTTCTCACATCCCCTCCAGACTCCACCAACTGCATTTGAGATTAAACTCCTAAAAACAAAAGGGTTTCAGTGAAACCTTATATACAAAAAGAGAAGATCCCTGGAAATTCTTTAAAGAAGGAAAAAATACCTTGAAGGAGCACTAACAGGGGCACCAAATTCAGCCACGGGGTCATTTTTTGCTCTCTGTAACCAATGAAACCTTATAAGTACAAAAAAATAATAATAATGGAAGGAAATTCTTTAAAAAGGGGGGGGGGGGAAAGTGCCTTGAATGAACGCTAACAAGGGCATCAAATTCAGCCATGGGATTATTTTCAATCCCTGTAAAGAATGGAGGGAATTGATAGAAAAGAATTTAGGAAACTATCCAAACTTTATATTGGAGGGTTCAGCTTCTTTAAAGGGAATCCATGTTCTCATTTACATATTATGTGGGATAAAAGAGCCCCTCAGTGTTTTTACTTAGATATTTCTAAGACAGAATTTACACATGTGATTTTTCAAATCATTTTTGCTGTTACGCAAGATAGTTGAGGGATGGCTCCAAGTTTTATTTACACTCCATATGTTATTAGAGAGCAAATCAGGTCAGCTCCTCCATTTCTTTGATGTGATCAAGCGACTATACCAAGGCAGGAAGACAGCCCAAAATATGGAGTCTCAGAGGGATTCTGGGAGAGGAGGCTTCCAGTAATCAAGGTTTACATCCCTTGGCTCAATCCTACTGAGGGGAGAGAACTTCAGGACTCAGGAGGTTGAATACATATATTGATATAGTAAGAATTAATATGGAGGAACATGTCTAAAAAGAATAAAACACTGAGATTTGGTAATACTGAGAATTAAGGGATTCAGAGTTCCGAAGATGTCAAGGGAGATCTGTGGGACATCAATCCATATTTCTCATTACACAACCTGGATATTATATTTTTTCAACATCAAAGTGCTAACAAGGTTCCATACTTCTTCTTCCAAGATCAGATTTGAGGTTCCACAACATGCCATAGATATTAATCTTCAGCTTTTAAGTTCAAACACACAACTTCCTTTGACTGAATCATTTTGGAGAGCTCCTGAGAGGAAGAGGTTTTTGTTTGGCATCAGATTCACTTCCTCTCACTGTGTATCTTGCACAGTAATAAACTGCAGAATCCTCTAGTTTGAGGCTGTTCATTTGCAGATACTGCTGGCTGCGAGAATCATCCCTAGAGATTGTGAAGCGTCCCTTGACTTTGTCTAGATAGTAAATGGAAGGAGATGATCCTGTACATATGAGGGCCACCCATTCCAGGCCTTTCTCTGGAGCCTGTCTCACCCAGCCCATGCAGTAGCTGCTGAAGGTGAATCCAGAGGCTTGGCAGGAGAGACGGAGGGACTCCCCAGGTCTTCTCACATCCCCTCCAGACTCCACCAACTGGACTTGAGATTGGACACCTAAAAATAAAAGTGTTTCAATCAAACCTTCTATATACAAAAAGAAAAATTGAACTTAATTCTTTAAAGAGAGGGGGGAAAATACCTTGAAAGAGCAAAAACAAGGACAACAAATTCAGCAATGGGATCATTTTGGCTCCTTGTGATGAATGGAGGGAATTGAGAGGAAAGGATTCAGGGAAGTTCATAAACTTTGTCTTGGTGGGTGTAGCCTGAAAAGAGAAATCAAGTGGATCCTTTAAAAGGGAAATTGTGCCTTCATTTACATATCACTTCAGATAAAAGAGCCCCTCGGTGCATTAATCTCACAGGTTTCCTTGTAGTCTCCTAACATGGGGGACTTTCAGAAAATATTCCAGTCTTAATAAACATGAAGAAAGATTCTTTATTTTTTTAGCAGAAATGGCAGGTTAAAATTATTGTAATTAAAACAAAGGCTTGCAAAATTTCACCGCTTTTCCATGATTCAAAGGGAGAGGCAAGGAACAGGCAATTACAATATTTGGAAGGGCTTCACTGGAGACAGAACGTGAAGGAAAAGTCACATCTATATTCAGTAGAAGCTTTCCACATTTTCTCCCCTTACCATGGTCCTTTTGAAAAGGACTCCAAACCCAAATGCTTCTTGAGGCACAATTGGGATTATAATCTCCTGAGATGTGAATTTTTCCCGAGTGTTTTCAGGGAACCATTATGGAAATAATAATAAACTAATCATATGTTAGAAATGAGACAATATCTAAAGACACTTGTTTTATTCCCTAACCCATCCCCCACAGAGTGCAGAGGCCGTAGAGTTTCATGTGACAACACTGCCCCCCAGTGTCCACACTGAGGAGGGGAGGCATCTTCCTAATATTCCCTCATTATCTATATGGCAGTTTGGATATTTAGAAAGATTATGCTATAGTTTCATTTCCTCTTTTCTACCATGATAGCAATGGACTATTTTTAATTCCAGTTTGTTTCTAAAACCAGACCACCTTGTAAACAGTCATGTTAAAACAAACTATTTTGTTTTTACACTTTTCATTTTCTTCAAACAAACTCACTCATGGGATTCCCAGAACAAAATAGTCCAAAATTCTCTCTGGATTGTGATGAATCCTAATTCACTAATCCATATTTTTGGGCTGAAACAAGTGGAAGGGCTGCTCTGAAGAAAGGAAAATTCTTCCATGGCCTCAGATTCCCTTCCCCTCACTTTGTGTCTTTCGCACAGTAATGGACTGCCTTGACTTCAGCTTTAAGGCTGTTCTTTGCAGATACAGATGGATTTGGACATTGTCCCTGGAGATGGGGAACTGTCCCTTCACTTTGTCTGAATAGTATATGGTAGCAGATGAGGCTGAAGCTATTGCTGGCAGCCATTCAAGTCCTTTCCCTGGAGCCTGTCTCACCCATCCCATGAGAGAGCTGCTGAAGGTGAATCCAGAGGCTTGGCAGGAGAGATGGAGGGACTCTACAGGTCTTCTCAAAACAATAATACAATACAATACAATATTAGAGTTGGAAGGGACCTTGGAGGTCTTCTAGTCCAACCCCCTGCCTAGGCAGGAAACCCTATACCGTTTCAGACAAATGGCTATCCAACATCCTCTTAAAGACTTCCAGTGTTGGGGCATTCACAACTTCTGGAGGCAAGCTGTTCCACTGATTAATTCTTCTAACTGTCAGGAAATTTCTCCTCAGTTCTAAGTTGTTTCTCTCCTTGATTAGTTTCCACCCATTACTTCTTGTTCTACCCTCAGGTGCCTTGGAGAATAGTTTGACTCCCTCTTCTTTGTGGCAACCCCTGAGATATTGAAACACTGCTATCATGTCTCCCCTAGTCCTTCTTTCTCTTAAGCTAAACATATCCAGTTCCTGCAACCGTTCTTCATATGTTTTAGTCTCCAGTCCCCTAATCATCTTTGTTGATCTTCTCTGCACTCTTTCTAGAGTCTCCACATCTTTTTAACATCGTGGCGACCAGAACTGAATGCAGTATTCCAAGTGTGGCCTTACCAAGGCATTGTAAAGTGGTATTAACACTTCATGTGATCTTGATTCTATCCCTCTGTTGATGCAGCCTAGGACTGTGTTGGTTTTTTGGGAAGCTGCTGTACACTGCTGGCTCATATTTAAATGGTTGTCCACTAGGACTCCAATATCCCTTTCACAGTTACTATTATTGAGCAAGGTACCACCTATACTGTACCTGTACATTCCATTTTTGTTGCCTAAATGTAGAACCTTACTCTTTTCACGATTGAATTTCATTTTATTAGATAGTGCCCAATGTTCATGTTTGTCAAGATCCTTCTGTATCTTAAGCCTATCTTCTGGAGTGTTGGCTATTCCTGCCAGCTTGGTGTCATCTGCAAATTTGATGAGTTCCCCATTGATTCCCTCATCCAAATCATTGATGAAGATGTTGAAGAGTACTGGGCCTAAAACAGAGCAGGGTACTCCACTGCATACTTCCCTCCATGTAGATGCAGTTCCATTGAGGACTATACGTCGAGTGCGGTTGGTCAGCCAGTTACGAATCCATCTGATGGTGATGCTGTCTAACCCACATTCTTCTACTTTATCTCACATCCCCTCTAGACTCCACCAACTGGACTTGAGATTGGACTCCTAAAAAGAAAAGTGTTTCAATGAAACCTTTATATACTAAAACAGAATATGGAAGGAAATTCTTTAACGAGGGGGGAAAAACAACCTTGAATGAACACTAATAAGGGCACCAAATTCAGCCATGGGATCATTTGCGCTCCCTGTAAAGAATGGAGGGAATCGATAGGAAATAATTTAGAAAACTACCCAAACTTTGTGTGGGTGGGTACAGCCTGAAAAGGGAAACCATGCAGCTCCTTTAAAGGGAAATCATGTTCTGATTTACAAATTGATTGGGATAAAAGAGCCCCTCAGTCCATTTACTTAGAGATTTTTCAGACATAATTTACAGATGTGATTTTCAAATCATTTTGCTGTTAAGCAAGATAGTTGATGGACGGCTCCAAGTTTTATTTACTCTCCGAAGGTTATTAGGCAGTAAGTCAGGTCAGCCCATCCATTTCTTTGATGTGAAATTGTGGCAGGAGTAATCAAGGGACTATATCAAGGCAGGAAGACAGCCCAAAATATGGAGTCTCAGAGGGATTCTGGGAGAGGAGACTTCCAGTGATCAAGGTTTACCTCCCCACAATAAATCCTACTGAGGGGAGAGAACTTCAGGATTCAGGAGGTTGAATACATATATTGATATGGAAAGAATTAAAATGGAGAAACATGTCTAAAAATAATAAAACACTAAGATTTGGTAATACTGAGAATTAAGGGATTAAGAGTTCCAAAGATATCAAGGGAGATCTGTGGGACATCAATCCATATTTCTCATTACACGATCTGGATATTATCTTTTTTTCAACATCAAAATGCTAACAAGCTTCCACACATCTTCTTCCAAGGTCAGATTTGAGGTTCCACGACATGCCATAGATATTAATCTTCAGCTTTTAAGTTCAAACACAAAACTTCCTTTGACTGAATCATTTTGGAGAGCTCCTGAGAGGAAGAGAAGGTTTTTGTGTGGCCTCAGATTAACTTCCTCTCACTGTGTGTCCGCACAGTAATAAACTGCAGAATCCTCTAGTTTGAGGCTGTTCATTTGCAGATACAGCTGGCTGCGAGAATCATCCCTGGAGATGGTGAAACGTCCCTTGACTTTGTCTGGGTAGTGAGTGGAAGGAGATGATCCTGTACGTATGGTGGCCACCCATTCCACTCCTTTCTCAGGAGCCTGTCTCACCCAGCTCATCCAGTGGTTGCTGAAGGTGAATCCAGAGGCTTGGCAGGAGAGACGGAGGGACTCCCCAGGTCTTCTCACATCCCCTCCAGACTCCACTAACTGGACTTCGGCTCGAACTCCTAAAAACAAAAAGTGTTTCAATGAAATCTTCTATATACAAAAAGAGAATATGGACAGAAATTCTTTAAAGAGGGGAAAAACTACCTTGAAGGAGCACAAACAAGGGCACCAAATTCAACCACAGGATCATTTTTTGCTCCCTGCAACCAATGAAAGGAATGGATAGGAATGGATTGAGGAAAGTGCACAAACTTTGTGTGGTTGGGTATAGCCTGAAAAGGGAAACCAAGGGGCTCCTTTAAAGGGGAAATTGTGCCTTCATTTGCATATTGCTAGGTATAAAGAGGCCCCTCAGCGTATTAATCTCACAGTTTATATGGCTGATTTTCACATAACACGCCACTCTGAATAAAAGCGAAGGGATACTCCTTTTCTTTAAACTCCAATATCATAGGAAAAACAGCAGGATTACATTAGAGTAATTAATACAAAGACTTGCAAAATTGCAGAAATTCTCAAAAGTGATTCAAAAGGACAGGTTGGGAATGTGCAATAAAAATTTTTGGAAGTAGATATTTTGAGAAAGAACATGAAAAGAAGATCAGTCAAAAATCGAATGAATTGATTAGATTTTTCCTCCCTACATTTTCTCCACTTAGGATGTCCTCTTGACAAAAACAGCAAAACATGAATGCAAACCAAATGATGAGGCATCAATTTGTAAGACGATTTGAGTTGAATCAAGGAAAACACACAGAAAGAAGAAGCCTGTGGGATGTTCTTTGCTTATTAGTTTGGTTTTAACTTGTCAATAATATTTGTTTTATATATTGGCTGTCTGGGGTTGCTATTGATCAGTTATCCATTGCTGAGAGTTGATTCACAAAGATGGATAAAAATTGAAATCATAGTAGTATAGATTGACATCTAGCCCACAACATGCCTAATATTACTTTTATGGAAAAGAGGGGGGGGATCAGCTTCATTAATATTGTAATATCAGGGGATGTTAGTTTAGCACTAACAGATTAACAGTGTTGGAAGGACCTTATAGATCAAATAGTCCAACCACCAGCCCAAGCAAGAGTCCCTACAGCATTTCTGATAGATGGCAGTCCAGTCTCTTCTTGAAAGCCTCCAGTGATGAGGCTCCCACAACTTCTGAAGGCAACTTCTGTTCCATGGGTTGATTGCTCTCACTGTCAAGAACTTTCTCCTTATTTCTAGGTTGCTTCTCTCCTTGATTAGGTTTCACCCATTACTTCTTGTTCTACCTTGAGGTGCTTTGGAGAATAGTTTGGCTTCCTCTTCTTTGTGGCAGCCCCTGAGAAATTGGAACACTGCTATCATGTCCTTCTTTTCATTAGACAAGACATACACCAATTCCAGCAACCGTTCTTCATATGTTTTAGCCTCTAGTCCCTTTATATTCTTTGTTGCTCTTCTCTGCCCCCCTTTGTAAAGTCTCAACATCTTTTTATAGTGTGGTGACCAAAACTGGATGCAGTCTTCAATTAGGCTTTACAGAGTAGTGTTATTATTTTGTGTAATCTTGATTGTAGCCCTCTGTTAATGCAATTTAGGATTGTGTTGGCTTTTTTGACGGCCACTGCATACTGTTGGCTCCTATTTAATTTTCAATTCAGACGTGGCTTCACAATGAGGAACAAATAATTCCTGTGAGTGTCTATCAGTGATGGGTTTCTACCGGTAATGGCTTGGCGATTTTGGTCACTGGAACTGGCAGCGACTCAGACCTGCCAGACCCCTGAACTGGTTCGCCAAGTGGCGCCATAGACGCCGTCATCTTGTTTTTCATTTCTGCTCATGGGCAGAGCAATTTTTATTGCACATCATGTCTGTGCAAAAAACGTCCATGAGTAAACTGGCAGTAATGCCTGCCGGAACCCATCCCTGTTGTGTATGTGTTTGTGTATGATAAAATGCAAAGGTGTGAAGTATCTTTATAGTTTGTAGAAACTTCCTCTGGATACAAACACCAATGATACATCATTTTATCAAAAATTCTGAGCTTCACGGTGAGGATTATAACCTCCTGATATGTGAAATATTCCTGAGAGATTTCAGTGAACTATTGTGGAAACTAATAAAAAAAAACATGTCTCAGAAATGAGACAATATCTGGACTTCCGGTTCCGGCTGCCAACCCGACGGGCAGGCTCTGCTCGCCCTACGCTCTTCTGGTGGGCCCCCCACCGCTTGGGGGGGGGCATAGGACGCCGCATAGATGCTCCTGCCGAAGGGGCGGCGTAGCGGGGGATCCCCTGAGTTGGCGGCAGCCGGGGCTGCCCCCGCATCACCCTAGGCACCGGGAGGCATGATGGGGAGGCGCTGCGGCATCTTCGTGGAGAGGCAGCTGGAAGAACGCGCTATTTGAAGGACGTGGTTGCTGTGTGGTGAGGTGGAAACTCCTCCCCCCCCCCGTTCCCTTGTTTGTTGGAAAGAAAAGGAAAGAAAAAAACAACTGCCAGCTGTCTTTAAAATCGCTTTCAACTTGGCTGGAGAAGCGTGACTGGAGGGAGGGCGATTTTCCCCCCCTCGGACAGGCGGCTTTAAATCCTTTTGCTCTCGGCCCTAGAGGAGGGAGGGAGGGAGCGAGCCAACTAATGATTTCACGCTCATAATGAAGGCGGATTTTGGATTTTAACTTTATAAGGGAGGTGATGATCTGCAAATTTTGGAAGCTTTGTAAACTTTCTGTTATGCCTCTAAACCCCGAGGCTGGCAGGGCAAGATGGCACACTTCCATTGTCTTTATAAACATTGAAAACTGACTCCACCTATAGAAGTTCAGGCTTCCTGTCTTTGTTCTCTGTGACACTCAGACAAATCTCTTGCTGAATTGGAACAAAGGACTTTTTGACTCTACTGCCAGAAGTAATTAGAATAATTTCCCCCCTGCTTAGACTCCTAGCCTCCTGAAATCTCTCGGCGGTTTCCCTCCTTAACTTCCTCTCTGTATTGACTTTGAACTTTTACTGCTCAACATAATGCCACCTAAGAGACCACCTCCGGGGAAGCCGGGCTTTGCTGTCTCCACCCCAACATCAACAGTATCCAGTCCATCCGGACAACAAACTTTAACATCACTGATGCAGCCCAAACCTGCTGAGACAGATTTTCAACAGATGTTCCAACAAATTTTAAAGGGACAGGAAGACATAAAAAGTGAACTAAAGGAGATGAGAGAGCAGCTTAAAGCAAACCAAGACAAGACAAGTAAAAATACACAGAGACTGGATCTTCTGGAGGGAGCAGTGGTGGGTTTCAAAAATTTTTGGAACCTACTCTGTGGGTGTGGCCTCCTTTGTGGGAGTGGCTTGCCAGCCATGTGACCTGGTGGGAGTGGCTTGCCGGCCATGTGACCGGGTGGGAGTGGCTTGCCGGCCATGTGACCGGGTGGGAGTGGCCAAGACAATGTCACTGAATTTTTTGCCCCAATGAATGATCTACAAAAAGAAGATATAAAAAAGGAAATTTATTATTTTGTGCACTTACTACTTAAATAAGATTAAAATAAGTACACAAAACAATAAAAGAGCTACTTACAGAAGGTAAGTAGCTTACTACTTACTACTTGTATTTCAAAGGGAATAAATACATATTTAATTTTACACATGTTAACAGCTGTTGGAATTGTGTTTGCACAACAGTGGAAAAAACAAAGATATGAAAATGAATAAATATTAGAATGTGCAAGAATGAATAAATTGATAATTAAAACCAAGAAGGCTTTGAATACTTTTTCACGTGGAATTTGTTTTATCAATTGCTAACTAACAAAAACAGCAATTAGAAATCTAAAAGTATGAAAGAAAACAACAATTATGAAAGGAAAGGTCACTAAAATGTATAAGGAAATATTATTAGCACTTGATCATTATTAATGTGTAGATAACTGCGGGACATTACATACCCACAAACACAAACTATGACAGTGCCAGGAAAACACACACACACACACACACACACACACACACAGACAAACAATTTCCCCCCAAAAGACTGCAGATGAAACCAGTTTTTTTCCCTAACCCTAAGAACAGGAAAGACAAAGCCACTGGAATCAAAACCATCAAGGCATTGTGGGAAATTATAAAGGACAGTGCCAGGAAGCTCACAGAACCAGCAACCACATCACAATTACATAAACAACCAGGTATCACACAGAAACACACAAAATCTGGCAAAGCTGCCTTGCACCAACCTGGCCTGCCCATAGAAAAGAAGCCACCTTGAGACACATACCATACACCAACCTGTACACTTAAAAGCAACATATTGCATCACAAATAAAACATTTGCAAGAAGGAATAACATTTCTTGTAATAAACTTTCTATAAACAATAAATAAATAAAAATTCCCTAAAAATAATTAAAAACCACCAAGTTCAGAGAACACCAAAGGACCCCACAGTCCTCTCCCTCCTTATCTTTTTCCTTTTTGTCCTTCGACTTCTCCTCCTCCTCCTTTCCCCACAACCCCATCTAGCACTGATGATGGTACCTAGTTTGGTAGTGAAATGTCTGTAAAAAAACCACCAAGCTCAGAAAGCAGCAAGGATCCCACTTTCTCCCACCTCCTCCCTCTTTCTCCTTTTTGTCCCCCCCCCCCAAGACTGCAGATGAAACCAGTTTTTTTCCCTAACCCTAAGAACAGGAAAGACAAAGCCACTGGAATCAAAACCATCAAGGCATTGTGGGAAATTATAAAGCACAGTGCCAGGAAGCTCACAGAACCAGCAACCACATCACAATTACATAAACAACCAGGTATCCCACAGAAACACACACAATCTGGCAAAGCTGCCTTGCACCAACCTGGCCTGCCCATAGAAAAGAAGCCACCTTGAGACACATACCATACACCAACCTGTACACTTAAAAGCAACATATTGCATCACAAATAAAACATTTGCAAAAAGGAATAACATTTCTTGTAGTAAATATATTTTATAAACAATTAAAACATAAAAATTCCCAAATAATAATTTAAAAAAGATATTCTATAAATAAATAAAAAAAATCCTTAAAAACCATTGTTAAGTATTCCACCAGCAATAATTTATACGATAACTATTTTAAGGTATTGTACCAACTGTAACCATTATTCCACCAGCAATAATTTATACTGTAACCATTTCAAACTATTCCACACACAATAATTTAAAATGAAACCATTAAAAATATTCCATACTACAATTAAACAATTTAAAACAATTATATGCACAATACTTTTAAAGTATTGAGTATAGAATATTTTAAAATGGTTTATTTTAATTTATTTTGGATAGAATCTTTTTTTAAATAGTCTAAGACAATTTTAAAAAAAGAATCCACACACAATAAATTGAAGTAAACCATTTTAAAATATTCTACACTCAATACTTTTAAGTAAAATTATTTTAAAAAATTCTATGCACAATAAATAAAATATTATTTTAAAATACATTTAAAAAATAAAAGAAAAAAAGCCAGTTTACTTACCAGCAGGCAGAATCAGCAGCTCTCCGATGCGATGGATGGATGCAACAGGCAGCAGACAGGCAGAGAGGCAGCAGGACAGGTAAGAATGTTTAAGACTGCTTAGGGCTGGAGAGGGGTGGCGGGGGGGCTTTTGGCCTAGCCTCGTGGAGGCTTGCCACCCACGCCAGCCCGGTGCTTCGTATCGGAAAGGCCCAAAGGCCTTTCCGAGACGATGCAAAGCTCCGGGCGGCTGCGCCGCCCACACGAGCACGGCGCTTCGTCTCGGAAAGGCCCGAAGGCATTTCCGAGACGATGCAAAGCTCCGGGCGGCTGGGCCGCCCATGCGAGCACGGCGCTTTGTCTCGGAAAGGCCCGAAGGCATTTCCGAGACGATGCAAAGCTCCGGGCGGCTGGGCCGCCCGCACGAGCACGGCGCTTCGTCTCGGAAAGGCCCAGAGGCCTTTCCTCGGCGAAGCACGCCTCCCGCCGGCCGCGTCGCCCACGCGAGCACGGCGCTTCGTCTCGGAAAGGCCCGAAGGCATTTCCGAGACGATGCAAAGCTCCGGGCGGCTGGGCCTCCCACGCGAGCACGGCGCTTCGTCTCGGAAAGGCCCGAAGGCATTTCCGAGACGATGCAAAGCTCCGGGCGGCTGGGCCACCCACGCGAGCACGGCGCTTCATCTCGGAAAGGCCCGAAGGCATTTCCGAGACGATGCAAAGCTCCGGGCGGCTGGGCCTCCCACGCGAGCACGGCGCTTCGTCTCGGAAAGGCCCGAAGGCATTTCCGAGACGATGCAAAGCTCTGGGCGGCTGGGCCTCCCACGCGAGCACGGCGCTTCGTCTCGGAAAGGCCCAAAGGCATTTCCGAGACGATGCAAAGCTCCGGGCTGCTGCGCTGCCCACGCGAGCACGGCGCTTCGTCTCGGAAAGGCCCAGAGGCCTTTCCTCGGCGAAGCAAGCCTCCCGCCGGCCGCGTCGCCCACGCGAGAACGGCGCTTCATCTCGGAAAGGCCCAGAGGCCTTTCCTCGGCGAAGCAAGCGTCCCGCCGGCCGCGTCGCCCACGTGAGCATGGCGCTTCGTCTCGGAAAGGCCCAGAGGCGTTTCCTCGGCGAAGCAAACCTCCCGCCGCCCCCCCTCGTGCTTAGTTGCTTACCTGAGGGAAGCAGCAAGCTCCCAGCGAAGAGAAGGGAGTTTTGAAATGGAGGACGACCCGCTTTTAAACGGGTCGCCTCCAGTCCGCTCACTGATTGGCTGAACTCCAGCCAATCAATGAGCGGCTAGCTGGGCTAGCTAGCTTAGTGCGGACGGGCGGGGGAGCGAGCGAGCTCCGTTGGGATGGCAAGGGGGATAAAGTGACAGGACCGGTGCCGGTTCCCGGTTACTTCCGGGTCCGGTTACTTCCGGATCCGGTCTTCAACCGGTTCGCGCAATCCAGTGCGAACCAGTAGGAACCCACCACTGGGAGGGAGGGACAGCTGAGATGAGGGGGGAGGTGCAAGGGGTGCAAAAGGGGAACCAGGAGATTGAAATCCACCAAATGAAAACAGAATTTGAAAGAATGTCCTTTTTCCTTAGGTTCCAAAATGTAGTGGAGGCAGATGATGAAGATTTAAGGGACATCATGAAAAACATTTTGGCTGAATACATTCAGAAAGAAAAACAACAGATGGGGTGGGAACTGGATCTGGTTTACAGAGTAAACTCAGCATATGCTAGAACACATAATGTTCCCAGGGAGGTACATGTTAAGTTTCTCAGAAAGACCACAAGAGATGAGATTCTGAGTGCACAAAGAGGGCAAGCATTGAAATATCAAGATAGAGATATAACCATTCTGAAACAGATCCCCAAGAAAGTGAGAGAGAAAAGGAAAAACTATTTGCAATTAGCGAAGAAGCTATACCAGAAGGGGGTGTGGTTCAGATGGCTGATGCCTGAAGGTATGTTAATATTCTGGGAGGACACAAGAGTTAGAATTAATACAATCATAGAGGCACAGGCTTTTATGGAAAAAAATAAAGTACTCCTAGATAAATCTGATGACCTTACACCTGACATACAAGACACGGGAGGGGCCGGAGCCCTGCTGCCAAGGGGAGAAGGGGCAATACCAAGAAAACTCAGATCACAAAAATTAATAAGGAAATCGGCTTGATATAAATTGATTGAAATTGCTATTTGAATTTATATGCTGACAAATTACCATTCTGTAATATTGAATTATTTGTGTAAATGAATACTATGAGTACGGGGGGCGGGGACATCTTTCACACATTGTAACTGCCAAAATTTGTAATCCATTCCAATACCCCTTTCCTTTTTATTTTTTTATTTTTTCCTTAAAAAAGAAAAGAAATGAGACAATATCTAATGACACTTCTTTTATTCCCTAGCCCATCCCCCACTGAGTGCAGAGGAGTTTCATGGGACAACACTGCCCCCCAGTGTCCAAACTGAGGAGAGGAGGCATCTTCCTAATGTTTCCTCAATATCTATATGGCAGTTTTGATATTTAGAATGAGTATGCTATAATTTCATTTCCTCTTTTCTACCATGATAACAATGGACCATTTCTAATTCCAGTTTGTTTCTAAAACCAGACCAAGTTGTAAACAGTGATGTTAAAGCAAACTATTTTTTTCCGCTTTTCATTTTCTTCAAACAAACTCTCTCATGGGATTCCCAGAACAAAATAGTCCAAAATTCTCTCTGGATTGTGATAAATCCTAATTCCCTAATCCATCGTTTTGGGCTAAAGCAAGTGGAAGGGCTCCTCTGAAGAAAGGAAAGTTCATAAACTTTGTGTGGGTGGGTGTAGCCTGAAAAGAGAAATCAAGGGGATCCTTTAAAAGTGAAGTCAGATTCTTTCTCTTTTTAGCAGAAATGGCAGGTTTATATTATTGTAATTAAAAGATCATCTTGTTTTTCATTTCTGCTCATGGGCAGAGCAATTTTTATTGCACATCAAGTGTGTGTACAAGACCCCGAGTAAACCGGCAGCAGTGACGTGCAGTCAGGTGAGGCAAGTGAGGCACAGCCTCACCACTCTCATCATGAAAAAAAAAAAAGTAAAAGGAAAAAGCTGAGCTAGTTTCTGCCTCACCGTGGATGACTCTGCTTAACTGTTAAAAAAAGCTGGAAAAGGTACGTGTGGGTTGGAGGGAGGGGGAGGAATTCAAACTTCATCCTCCTGGTTTTGTGCAAGGCTTTGGGCAAAGGCTGGAGGGAAGGACCCTGGCTCGCTTGTGCTCTCCCTCCCCAAGAGTAGTTTGATTGCAGGCAGAGCCACGTTGTGGGGCCAGTGTGTGTGCTACAGCATGGCTCTTTGCCTGGCTTCCTGCCTCCTCCTGTGGTCTCCTCACTGGTGCTCTCCCTCCCCAAGTGTAGTGACTTCCTCCCCAGGCCCCCATTCATTTCTCTCTCACACACACACAGCTGGATAAAACTATATAAAAATCTAGCCCAGCTTCACTGATTACAAGTTTGAAAAGGCAACGTGGCTCCGCCTGCAATCAAACTACACTTGGGGAGGGAGAGCACAAGCGAGCACTGAGGAGACCACAGGAGGAGGCAGGAAGCCAGGCTGTTCATTTGCAGATACAGCTGGCTGTGAGAATCATCCCCTAGAGATGGTGAAGCGTCCCTTGACTTTAACTGGGTAGATAGTGGAAGGAGATGAGCTTTTATATATGGTGGCCACCCATTCTAGATCTTTCCCTGGAGCCTATCTCACCCAGCTCATGTAAGAGCTGCTGAAGGTGAATCCAGAGGCTTGGCAGGAGAGATGGAGGGACTCCCCAGGTCTCCTCACATCCCCTCCAGACTCCACCAAGTGGACTTGAGATTGGACACCTAAAAACAAACGTGTTTCAATCAAACCTTCTATATACAAAAAGAAAAATTGAACTTAATTCTTTAAAGAGAGGGGGAAAAGTACCTTGAAGGAGCAATAACAAAGACAACAAATTCAGCAATGGGATCATTTTGGCTCCTTGTAATGAATGGAGGGAATTGAGAGGAAAGGATTCAGGGAAGTTCATAAACGTTGTCTTGGTGGGTGTAGCCTGAAAGGAGAAATCAAGTGGATCCTTTAATGGGGAAATTTTGCCTTCATTTACATATCGCTTCGGATAAAAAGGCCCCTCAGTGCATTAATCTCACAGTTTTCCTTGTAGTCTCCTTACATGTGGGACTTTCAGAAAATATTCCAGTCTTAATAAACGTGAAGACAGATTCTTTCTTTTTTTAGCAGAAATGGCAGGTTAAAATTATTGTAATTAAAACAAAGGTTTGCAAAATTTCACCGCTTTTCCATGATGCAAAGGGAGAGGCAAGGAACAGGCATTTACAATATTTGGAAGGGCTTCACTGGAGACAGAACATGAAGGAAAAGTCAGATCTATATTCAGTAGAAGCTTTCCACATTTTCTCCCCTTACCATGGCGTTTTGAAAAGGACCCCAAACCCAAATGCTTCATGAGGCACAATTGGGATTATAATCTCTTGAGATGTGACATTTTCCTGAGACTTTTCAGTGAACCATTATGGAAATAATAATAAATTAATCATATGTTAGAAATGTGACAATATCTAAAGACACTTGTTTTATTCCCTAACCCATCCCCCACAGAGTGCAGATGCCGTAGAGTTTCATGTGACAACACTGCCCCCAGTGTCCAAAGTGAGGAGGCGAGGCATCTTCCTAATATTCCCTCATTATCTATATGGCAGTTTGGATATTTAGAAAGATTATGCTATAGTTTCATTTCCTCTTTTCTACCATGATAGCAATGGACTATTTTTAATTCCAGTTTGTTTCTAAAACCAGACCACCTTGTAAACAGTGATGTTGAAACACTCTTTTTTACACTTTTCATTTTCTTCAAACAAACTCTCTCATTGGACACCAGAACAAAATAATCCAAAATTCTCTCTGGATTGTGATGAATCCTAATTCACTAATCCATCATTTTGGGCTAAAACAAGTTGAAGGGCTGCTCTGAAGGAAGGAAAATTCTTCCATGGCCTCAGATTCCCTTCCCCTCACTTTGTGTCTCTCGCACAGTAATGGACTGCCTTGTCTTCAGCTTTAAGGCTGTTCTTTGCAGATACAGATGGATTTGGACATTGTCCCTGGAGATGGGGAACTGTCCCTTCACTTTGTCTGAATAGTATGTGGTAGCAGATGAGGCTGAAGCTATTGCTGGCAGCCATTCAAGTCCTTTACCTGGTGCCTGTCTCACCCATCCCATGAGAGAGCTGCTGAAGGTGAATCCAGAGGCTTGGCAGGAGAGACGGAGGGACTCCCCAGGTCTTCTCACATCCCCTCCAGACTCCACCAACTGGACTTGAGATTGGACACCTAAAAAGAAAAGCATTTCAATGAAACCTTTATATACTAAAAGAGAATATGGAAGGAAATTCTATAAAGAGGGGGGGAAAACAACCTTGAATGAACACTAATAAGGGCACCAAATTCAATCATGGGGACATATTCGTTCCATGTAAAGAATGGAGAGAATCAATAGGAAATAATTTAGAAAACTACCCAAACTTTGTGTGGGTGGGTACAGCCAGAAAAGGGAAACCATGCAGCTCCTTTAAAGGGAAATCATGTTCTGATTTACAAATTGATTGGGATAAAAGAGCCCCTCAGTCCATTTACTTAGAGATTTTTCAGACAGAACTTACGCATGTGATTTTCCACTTATTTTGCTGTTAAGCAAGAGAGTTGATGGACGGCTCCAAGTTTTATTTACTTTTTCCCCAACATCAAAGTGTTAATAAGGTTCAACACTGCTTCTACAAAGATCAGATTTGAGGTTCCATCACATGTCATGGAGATTTATCTTCAGCTTGAAGTTCAAATACCCAATTTCCTTTGATTGAATATCTTTGGAGAGCTGCTGAGAGGAAGAGAAGGTTTTTGCTTGGCATCAGATTCACTTCCTCTCACTGTGTCTCTCGCACAGTAATAAACTGCAGAATCCTCTAGTTTGAGGCTGTTCATTTGCAGATACAGCTGGCTTTTGGCATTGTCCCTGGAGATGGTGAAGCGTCCCTTGACTTTGTCTAGGTAGTAAGTGGAAGATGTACATATGCGGGCCACCCATTCCAGGCCTTTCCCTGGAGCTTGTCTCGCCCAGTCCATGCAGTAGGTGCTGAAGGTGAATCCAGAGGCTTGGCAGGAGAGATGGAGGGACTCCCCAGGTCTTCTCACATCCCCTCCAGACTCCACCAGCTGGACTTGAGATTGGACCCCTAAAACCAAAAGCATTTCAATCAAATCTTCTATATGCAAAAAGGGAAAAAAAATGAACTTAATTTTTTAAAGAGGAGAAAAAATACCCTGAAGGAGCAATAACAAGGACACCCAATTCAGCCAAGGGATCATTTTGGCTCCCTTTAACGAATGGAGGGAATTGAGAGGAAAGAATTCAGGAAAGTGCACAAACTTTGTGTGGGTGGGTGTAGCTTGAAAAGAGAAATCAAGGGGATCTTTTAAAGGAGAAATTTTGCCTTCATTTACATATCGCTTCAGATAAAAGGGCCCCTCAATGAAACAATCTCACAGTTTTCCTTGTAGTCTCCTTACATGGGGGACTTTCACAAAATATTCCAGCCTTAATAAACATGAAATCAGACTCTTTCTTTTTTTTAGCAGAAATGGCAGGTTTATATTATTGCTTTTTAAGGCAAAATTAGTAAGTCGCAGTTGGAATGAAAGAAAAGATAGATGGAGGCGATATTCATCTCTTATAAATTCATTACTTCTACAAAGAAATAACTTTATATTCTACAAATAATTCACTTTCCTCTATATTTCGCAGTGAGGGTTGCATGGCTATTTCCCTGGGGGTCCAGTGGTTAGAATGCAGCATTGCAGGCTGACTCTGCCCACTGCCAGGAGTTCGATCCTGACTGGCTCAAAGTTGACCTGGTCTTCCATTCTTCTAAGGTTGGTAAAGTGTGGACCCAGATTGTTGGGGGGAATATACTGACTCTCTAAACTGCTCAGAGAGGTCTGTACCATGAAGTGCTATAAAAATGCTTTTGCTACTCCATTCCTCAAAAATCTGTTCTGTATAACTTTTATAATCATTTTTTAATGATGATCATTCTTGCTGCCTCTTGTTCAACATCCATGATTTGTTTCCATTGGTTGAGTCTGGATTACATTAGGATTAGATAAACCATTTTATTTTCAAACTACCCAGTTTGTTCAAACAGCTAGGAGATTTCCTTCTTCTCGCCTATCAAAATGTCAATCATCTTCTCCATGGCTTCTTAGAACACGGAACCTGTTCCTGTCGTTAGTTCCTCTAACCCCCAGACCTTTTACCTTAAACTGACTACCAAGGACCTTCCACATTGATTAAGAAGTCCATAAGGAGATATGCATAAGCCCACCAGGGTGCCTACCATCCCTGTGCTAATGTCTCCATTTATATCTACTCTTTATATATGTTTATGGCTATGTTTTATTTCTTTATATCCATTTATTTGTGTGATTTTTTTCATGTGTTTTCATACTTGTTTCCTTGTACTCGTTGACAATTGATTTATTAATTAAACAAAAAAAGATGAGATCTGAGCTTCCATATTATACACAGAGATATAAATTCTATTTGTCACTTTAAATATGCAAATTTGACTTCCTGATTTAATTTAGAAAGCTACTCAGAGGGGGGGGGATAGTTTTTGCTTGGCATCCGATTCACTTCCTCTCACTGTGTGTCTCGCACAGTAGTAAACTGCAGAATCCTCTAGTTTGAGGCTGTTCATTTGCAGATACAGCTTGCTTCGAGAATCATCCCTGGAGATGGTGAAACGTCCCTTGACTTTGTCAGAGTAGTAAGTGGAAGGAGATGAGCCTGTACTTATGCTGGTCATCCAGTCCAGTCCTTTCCCTGGTGCCTGTCTCACCCAGTGCATCCAATAGCTGCTGAAGGAGAATCCAGAAGCTTGGCAGGAGAGACGGAGGGACTCCCCAGGTCTTCTCACATCCCCTCCAGACTCCACTAACTGGACTTCGGCTCGAACTCCTAAAAACAAAAGTGTTTCAATGAAATCTTCTATATACAAAAAGAGAATATGGACAGAAATTATTTAAAGAGGGGAAAAAACTACCTTGAAGGAACACTAACAAGGGCACCAAATTCAACCACAGGATCATTTTTTTGCTCCCTGTAACCAATGAAAGGAATGGATAGGAATGGATTGAGGAAAGTGCACAAACTTTGTGTGGTTGGGTGTAGCCTGAAAAGGGAAACCAAGGGGCTCCTTTAAAGGGGAAATTGTGCCTTCATTTACATATTGCTAGGTATAAAGAGGCCCCTCAGTGCATTAATCTCACAGTGTATATGGCTGATTTTCACATAACATGTCACTCTTAATAAAAGCGAAGGGACACTCCTTTTCTTTAAACTACAATATCATAGGAAAAACAGAAGGTTTATATTAGAGTAATTAATACAAAGACTTGCAAAATTGCAGAAATTCTCAAAAGTGATTCAAAAAGACAGGTTGGGAATGTGCAATAAAATTTTTGGAAGTAGATATTTTGAGAAAGAACATGAAAAGAAGATCAGTCAAAAATCTCATGAATTGATTAGATTTTTCCTCCCTACATTTTCTCCCCTTAGGATGTCCACTTGAGGAAACACTCAAAATGTGAGCAGAAACCAAATTATGAGGCACCCATCTGTAAGACAATTTGAGTTGAATCAAAGAAAAGACACAGAAAGAAGAAGCCTGTGGGATGTTCCTTGCTTATAAGATTGATTTTAACTCGTCAATAATATTTCTTTTATATATTGCTTGTCTGGGGTTGCTATTGATCAGTTATTCATTGCTGAGAGTTGATTCACCAAGATGGATCAAAATTAAAATAATAGTAGTACAGATTGACATCTAGCCCACAACATGCCTGATATTACTTTTATGGAAAAGAGGGGGGGGGGCAGCAGCTTCATTAATATTGTAATATCAGGGGATGCACAATTTGAGGTGTTTAGCACTAACAGATTAACAGTGTTTGAAGGACCTTATAGATCATAAAGTCCAACCACCAGCCCAAGCAGGAGCCCCTACATCATTTCTGATAGATGGCAGTCCAGTCTCTTCTTGAAAGCCTCCAGTGATGAGGCTCCCACAACTTCTGAAGGCAACTTCTGTTCCATGGGTTGATTGCTCTCACTGTCAAGAACTTTCTCCTTATTTCTAGGTTGCTTCTCTCCTTGATTAGGTTCCACCCATTGCTTCTTGTTCTATCTTTAGGTGCTTTGGAGAATAGTTTGACTCCCTCTTCTTTGTGGCAGCCCCTGAGATATTGGAACACTGCTATCATGTCCTTCTTTTCATTAAACAAGACATACACCAATTCCAGCAACCGTTCTTCATATGTTTTAGCCTCCAGTCCCCTTATATTCTTTGTTGTTCTTCTCTGCCCCCTTTGTAAAGTCTCAAATCTTTTTATAGTGTGGTGACCAAAACTGGATGCAGTCTACTATTAGGCTGTATAGAGCAGTATTATTATCCCATGTGATCTTGATTGTAGCCCTCTGTTAATGCAATTTAGGATTGTGTTGGCTTTTTGGCTGCCACCACACACAGTTGACTCGTATTTAATTTTCAACTCAGACATGGCTTCAAAATGAGGAAGAAATAATCCCGGTGAGTGTCTATCAGTGATGGGTTTCTACCAGTAATGGTTTGGCGACTTTGGTCACTGGAACTGGCAGCAACTCAGGCCTGCCACGCCCCGGAACTGGTTCTCCAGGTCGCGCTATAAACGCCGTCATCTTGTTTTTCATTTCTGCTCAGGCGCAGAGCAATTTTTATTGCACATCAAGTGCATGCACAACAAGTCCACGAGTAAACCGGCAGTAATGCCTGCCGGAACCCATCCCTGTTGTGTATGTATATGTGTGTGTGTATGATAAAATGCGAAGGTGTGAAGTATCTTTATAGTTTGTAGAAACTTCCTCTGGATACAAACACCAATGATACATCATTTTATCAAAAATTCTGAGCTTCATGGTGAGGATTATAACCTCCTGATATGTGAAATATTCCTGAGAGTTTTCAGTGAACTATTGTGGAAACTAATTAAAAAAAAAAACATCTCAGAAATGAGACAATATTGAATGACACTTCTTTCATTCCCTAGCCCATCCCCCACTGAGTGCAGAGGAGTTTCATGGGACAACACTGCCCCCCAGCGTCCACACTGAGGAGAGGAGGCATCTTCCTAATGTTTCCTCAATATCTATATGACACTTTGGATATTTTGAACAATTATGCTATAGTTTCATTTCCTCTTTTCTACCATGGACTATTTTTAATTCCAGTTTGTTTCTACAACCCGACCACCTTGTAAACAGTGATGTTAAAGCAAACTATTTTTTTCCACTTTTCTTTTTCTTCAAACAAACTCTCTCATGGGATTCCCAGAACAAAATAGTCCAAAATTCTCTCTGGATTGTGATGAATCCTAATTCACTAATCCATTGTTTTGGCCTAAAACAAGTTGAAGGGCTGCTCTGAAGAAAGGAAAGTTCTTCCATGGCCGCAGATTCCCTTCCCCTCACTTTGTGTCTCTCCCACAGTAATGGACTGCTTTGACTTCAGCTTTGAGGCTGTTCATTTGCAGATACAGCTGGATATGTACATTGTACCTGGAGATGGGGAACTGTCCCTTCACTTTGGCTGAGTAGTATGTGGTAGCAGATGAGGCTGAAGCTATTGCTGGCAGCCATTCAAGTCCTTTACCTGGTGCCTGTCTCACCCATCCCATGAGAGAGCTGCTGAAGGTGAATCCAGAGGCTTGGCAGGAGAGACGGAGGGACTCCCCAGGTCTTCTCACATCCCCTCCAGACTCCACCAACTGGACTTGAGATTGGACACCTAAAAAGAAAAGCATTTCAATGAAACCTTTATATACTAAAAGAGAATATGGAAGGAAATTCTATAAAGAGGGGGGGGAAACAACCTTGAATGAACACTAATAAGGGCACCAAATTCAATCATGGGGACATATTCGTTCCATGTAAAGAATGGAGGGAATCAATAGGAAATAATTTAGAAAACTACCCAAACTTTGTGTGGGTGGGTACAGCCAGAAAAGGGAAACCATGCAGCTTCTTTAAAGGGAAATCATGTTCTGATTTACAAATTGATTGGGATAAAAGAGCACCTCAGTCTATTTACTTAGAGATTTTTTCAGACAGAACTTACGGATGTGATTTTCCACTTATTTTGCTGTTAAGCAAGATAGTTGATGGACGGCTCCAAGTTTTATTTACTTTTTCCCCAACATCAAAGTGTTAATAAGGTTCAACACTGCTTCTACAAAGATCAGATTTGAGGTTCCATCAAATGTCATGGAGATTTATCTTCAGCTTTTAAATTCAAATACAAAACTTCCTTTGACTGAATAACTTTGGAGAGCTGCTGAGAGGAAGAGAAGGTTTTTGCTCGGCATCTGATTCACTTCCTCTCACTGTGTCTCTCGCACAGTAATAAACTGCAGAATCCTCTAGTTTGAGGCTGTTCATTTGCAGATACAGCTGGCTGCGAGAATCATCCCTGGAGATGGTGAAGCGTCCCTTGACTTTGTCTGAGTAGACTGTGGAAGGAGATGAGCCTGTACGTATTTTGGCCACCCATTCCAGTCCTTTCCCTGGAGCTTGTCTCACCCAGTTCATGTAGGTAGTACTGAAGGTGAATCCAGAGGCTTGGCAGGAGAGACGGAGGGATTCTCCAGGTCTTCTCACATCCCCTCCAGACTCCACCAGCTGTACTTGAGATTGAACTCCTAAAAACAAGAGTTTTTCACTGAAATCAACATACAAAAAGTAAATAAAAAAATGAAGTTAATTCTTTAAAGAGGAAAAAAAAATACCTTGAAGGAGCACTAACAAGGACACCCAATTCAGCCATGGGATCATTTTGGCTCCCTGTAATGAATGGAGGCAATTGAGAGGAAAGAATTCAAGAAAGTGCATAAATTTTCTGTGGGTGGGTGTAGCCTGAAAGGAGAAATCAAGTGAATCCTTTAAAGGGGAAATTTTGCCTTCGTTTACATATCACTTCAGATAAAAGAGCCCCTCAGTGCATTAATCTCACAGTTTTCCTTATAGTCTCGTTACATGGGGAACTTTCAGAAAATATTCCAGCCTTAATAAACATGAAATCAAACTCTCTTTTTATAGCAGAAATGGCAGGTTTATATTATTGTTATTAAAACAAAGGCTTTTAGAGTTTCACTGCCTTTCCATAATTCAAAGGGAGCGGCAAGGAATATGCAATTATAATTTTTAAAAGGGCTACGCTGGGGACAGGACAAGAAGGGAAACACACATCTATATTCAGTAGAAACTTTTCACATTCTCTCCCCTCACCTTTGAAAAGAACCACAAAACCCAAATACTTTTTGAGGCACAATGAGTAAGTCAGAGTTGGAATGAAAGAAAAAATAGACGGAGAAAATATTCATCTCTTATAAATTAATTACTTCTACTAAGAAATAACTTTATATTCTACAAATAATTCACTTTCCTCTATATTTCGCAAAGTACGTCTACTGCTAAGTCAGACATGGCTTACATTATCCTGTGCAGTGAGGGTTGCATGAGTATTTCCCTGGTGCTGCAGTGGCTAGAATGCAGCATTGCAGGCTGACTCTGCACACTGCCAGGAGTTCAATACTATACAATACAATACAATAGTAGAGTTGGAAGGGACCTTGGAGGCATTCTAGTCCAACCCCCTGCCTAGGCAGGAAACCCTATACCATTTCAAACAAATAGCTATCCAACATTTTCTTAAAGACCTCCAGTGTTGGGGCATTCACAACTTCTGGAGGCAAGCTGTTCCACTGATTAATTGTTCTAACTGTCAGGAAATTCCTCCTCAGTTCTAAGTTGCTTCTCTCCTTGATTAGTTTCCACCCATTGCTTCTTGTTGTACCCTCAGGTGCCTTGGAGAATAGTTTGACTCCCTCTTCTTTGTGGCAACCCCTGAGATATTGGAAGACTGCTATCATGTCTCCCCTAGTCCTTCTTTCTCTTAAGCTAGACATACCCAGTTCCTGCAACCGTTCTTTATATGTTTTAGTCTCCAGTCCCCTAATCATCTTTGTTGCTCTTCTCTGCACTCTTTCTAGAGTCTCCACATCTTTTTTACATCGTGGCGACCAGAACTGAATGCAGTATTCCAAGTGTGGCCTTACCAAGACCTTACCAAGTGGTATTAACACTTCAAGTGATCTTGATTCTATCCCTCTGTTGATGCAGCCTAGAACTGTGTTGGCTTTTTTGGCAGCTGCTGCACACGGCTGACTCATATTTAAATGGTTGTCCACTAGGACTCCAAGATCCCTTTCACAGTTACTACTATTGAGCAAGGTACCACTTATACTGTACCTGTGCATTCCGTTTTTGTCGCCTAAATGTAGAACCTTACCCGATACTGACTGGCTAAAACTTAACCCACTCTTCCGTCAATCAAGGTTGGTAAAATGAGGACCCAGATTGTTGGGGGGAAATGAGCTGGCTCTCTAAACTGCTCAGAGTGGTCTGTAAAGTACCATGAAGTGCTATAAAAATGCTTTTGCTACTTCATTCATCAACATCTGTTCTTTACCACTTTTACAATCGTTTTTTAGGATAATCATTCTTACTCTCGCTTGTTCAACACACATGATTTGTCTCCATTCAGTGAGTGTGGATTATATTAGGATTAGATAGGAAGCCACTTTTTACAAACTCCCCAGTTTGTTCCACAGCCTGAAGATTTCCTTCTTCTTACTTAAAAAAGCAATCATCTTCCACACGGCTTCTTCGAAGATCAGACCTGAGGTTCCATATTGAGTAAGGAGATTTACCTTCTGCTTCTCACTTTAAATGCCCAATTTCAACTTCCGGATTCAATTTGGAAAGCTGCTCAGAGGAGGAGAAGGTTTTTGCTTGGCATCAGATTCACTTCCTCTCACTGTGTGTCTCGCACAGTAATAGACTGCTGTGTCCTCTAGTTTGAGGCTGTTCATTTGCAGGTACAGTTGGTTTTGGCATCATCTCTGGAGATGGAGAAGCATCCCTTGACTTTGTCCGAGTAGAATGTGGAAGGAGATGAGCCTGTATGTATGTCGGCCATCCAATCCATTCCTTTCCCTGGAGCCTGTCTCACCCAATACATGTAGTAGCTGCTGAAGGTGAATCCAGAGGCTTGGCAGGAGAGACGGAGGGATTCTCCAGGTCTTCTCACATCCCCTCCAGACTCAACCAACTGGACTTGAGATTGAACTCCTAAAAACAAAAGTGTTTCGATGAAACCTTCTATATACAAAAACAGAATATGGAAAGGAATTATTTAAAAAGGGGGAAAAATCTGCCTTGAATGAACACTAACAAGGGCGTCAAATTCAGCCATGGGATTATTTTCATTTCCTGTAAAGAATGGAGGGCATTGATAGAAAAGGATTTAGGAAACCATGCAAACTTTGTGTTGGTGGGTTCAGCTTCTTTAAAGGGAATCCATGTTCTCATTTACATATTATTTCGGATAAAAGAGCCCCTCAGTCCATTTACTTAGAGATTTTTTCAGACAGAACTTACGAATGTGATTTTCAACTTATTTTGCTGTTAAACAAGATAGTTGATGGACGGCTCCAAGTTTTATTTACTCTCTGAAGGTTATTAGGCAGTAGGTCGGGTCAGCCCATCCATTTCTTTGATGTGAAATTGCAGCAGGAATAATCAGGAGACTATATCAAGGCAGGAAGACAGCCCAAAATAAGGAGTCTTAGAGGGATTCTGGGAGAGGAGGCTTCAAATGATCAAGGTTTACATCCCTTGGCTCAATCCTACTGAGGGGAGAGAACTTCAGGATTGAGGAGGTTGAATACATATATTGATATAGAAAGAATTAAAATGGAGGAACATGTCTAAAAAGAATAAAACACTGAGATTTGGTAATACTGAGAATTAAGGGATTCAGAATTCCAAAGATATCAAGGGAGATCTGAGGGACATCAAGCCATAATTCTCATTACACAACCTGGATATTATCTTTTTTTTCAACATCAAAGTGCTAACAAGGTTCCATACTTCTTCTTCCAAGATCAGATTTGAGGTTAGACGACACGTCATAGATATTAATGTTCAGCTTTTAAGTTCAAACACACAACTACCTGTGACTGAATCATTTTGGAGAGCTCCTGAGAGGAAGAGAAGGTTTTTGCTTGGCATCCGATTCACTTCCTCTCACTGTGTCTCTCCCACATAGTAATACACTGCAGAATCCTCTAGTTTGAGGCTGTTCATTTGCAGGTACAGCTGCCTTCGAGAATCATCCCTGGAGGTGGTGAAACGTTCCTTGACTTTGTCTGGGTAGTAAGTGGAAGGAGATGATCCTGTACGTATGGTGGCTACCCATTCCATTCCTTTTCCAGGAGCCTGTCTCACCCAGTGCATATTATAGCTCCTGAAGGTGAATCCAGAGCACTGGCAGGAGAGACGGAGGGACTCCCCAGGTCTTCTCCCACCCCCTCCAGACTCCACAAACTGGACTTCGGCTCGAACTCCTAAAAACAAAAGTGTTTCAATGAAATCTTCTATATACAAAAAGAGAATATGGACAGAAATTCTTTAAAGAGGGGAAAAACTACCGTGAAGGAGCACTAACATGGGCACCAAATTCAGCCACAGCATCATTTTTTGCTCCCTGTAACCAATGAAAGGAATGGATAGGAATGGATTGAGGAAAGTGCACAAACTTTGTGTGGTTGGGTGTAGCCTGAAAAGGGGAACCAAGGGGCTCCTTTAAAGGGGAAATTGTGCCTTCATTTACATATTGCAAGTATAAAGAGGCCCCTCAGTGCATTAATCTCACAGTTTATATGGCTGATTTTCACATAACAGGCCACTCTCAATAAAAGCGAAGGGATACTCCTTTTCTTTAAACTACAATATCATAGGAAAAACAGCAGGCTTATATTAGAGTAATTAATACAAAGACTTGCAAAATTGCAGAAATTCTCAAAAGTGATTCAAAAGGACAGGTTGGGAAGGTGCAATAAAGATATTTTGAGATAGAGCATGAAATGAAGATCAGTCAAAAATCTAATGAATTTATTAGATTTTTCCTCCCTACATTTCCTCCCCTTAGGATGTCCCCTTGAGGAAACCCTCAAAATATAAGCAGAAACCAAACGATGAGACACCCATCTGTAAGACAATTTGAGTTGAATCAAGGAAAAGACACGGACAGGAGAAATTGATCAAGCCTGTGGGATGTTCTTTGCTTATTAGATTGGTTTTAACTCATCAATAATATTTGTTTTATATATTGCTTGTCTGGGTTTGCTATTGATCAGTTATTCCTTGCTGAGAGTTGACCAATTTCTTTGATGTGATCAAGAGACTATATCAAGGCAGGAAGACAGCCCAAAATATGAAGTCTCAGAGGAAATCTGGGAGAGGAGGCTTCCAGTCACCAATGTTTACCCCCCTTGGCTCAATCCTACTGAGGGGAGAGAACTTCAGGATTGAGGGTGTGAAATATATAGTGATATAGAAAGAATTAAAATGGAGGAACATGTCTAAAAAAAAATAAAACACTGAGATTTGGTAATACTGAGGATTAAGGGATTCAGAGTTCCAAAGATATCAAGGGAGATCTGAGGGACATCAATCCATATTTCTCATTACACAACCTGGATATTATCTTTTTTTCAACATCAAAGAGCTTACAAGGTCCGCAATTCTTCTTCCAAGATCAGATTTGAGGTTCCATCACATGTCATGGAGATTTATCTTCACCTTCTAAGTACAAAACTTCCTTTGAATGAATCGTTTTGGAGGGCTTCTGAGAGGAAGATAAGGTTTTTGCTTGGCATCCGATTCACTTCCTCTCACTGTGTCTCTTGTACAGTGATAAACTGCAGAATCCTCTAGTTTGAGGCTGTTCATTTGCAGATACAGCTGGCTGCGAGAATCATCCCTAGAGATGGTGAAGCGTCCCTTGACTTTGTCTGGGTAGTAAGTGGAGGGAGATGATCCTGTACATATGCGGGCCACCCATTCCAGTCCTTTCCCTGGAGCCTGTCTCACCCAGTTCATGCAGTAGCTGCTGAAGGTGAATCCAGAGGCTTGGCAGGAGAGACGGAGGGACTCCCCAGGTCTTCTCACATCCCCTCCAGACTCCACCAACAGGACCTGAGACTGGACTCCTAAAAACAAGAGTTTTTCAATGAAATAAAAAGTTAAAAATGAACTTAATTCTTTAAAGAGGGGGAAAAATACCTTGAAGGAGCACTAGCAAGGACAACAAATTCAGCCATGGGATCATTTTGGCTCCCTTTAATGAATGGAGGGAATTGAGAGGAAAGAATTCAAGAAAATGCATAAATTTTGTGTGGGTGGTTGTAGCCTGAAAAGAGAAATCAAGGGGATCCTTTAAAGGGGAAATTTTGCCTTCATTTACATATTGCTTCAGATAAAAGGGCCCCTCAGTGCATTAATCTCACAGTTTTCCTTGTGGTTACAAGGAGAGGGGGGGATTTTAACAAAATAGACCAGTCTTCATAACAGTGAAGGCAAACTATTTCTTTCTTTTCTCTTACTGTAAATTCAAAGCAGAAATGGCAGGTTTATATTAGAGTAATCAAAATAAAGACTTTCAAAATTCCACCACTTCTCCAAAGTGATTCAAAGGGAGAGGTAAGGAACATGCAATTATAATTTTTGGAAGGGCTACTCTGGAGACAGAACATGAAGGAAAAGTCACATCTCTATTCAGTTTTTAGTGAACTGTTATGGAATTTAAAATAAACTAATCATATCTCAGAAATGAGACAATATATAATGACACTTGTTTTATTCCCACCCCATCCCCCACAGAGTGCAGAGGCCATAGAGCTTCTTGTGACAACACTGCCCCCCTGTGTCCACATTGAGGAGGGGAGGAATCTTCCTAATGTTTCCTCAATATCTATATGGCACTTTTGATATTTAGAAAGATTATGCTATAGCTTCATTTCCTGTTTTCTACCATGATAGTAATGGCCTATTTTTAATTCCAGTTTGTTTCTAAAACCAGACCAAGTTGTAAACAGTGATGTTAAAGCAAACTATTTTTTCCACTTTTCATTTTCTTCAAACTCTCTCATTGGATTCCCATTAGATGAATCCTAATTCACTAATCCATCGTTTTGGGCTGAAAAATATAATATTAAGTAAGCAGCTTAGAGATTTCTGTAAGCATCATAGAGCAATGTATATAATTGCCATTCCTATTGTTAGTGCTGCTTCATTGACCGAAATCCATTGTGTACCACTTTTCTACTTGTTTTCTAGGATAATCATTCCACCCCATTTCTTTTTTCAATCCCAATGCTTTGTTTCCATTGGGTGAGTGTGGATTTCATTAGGATTAGACAGGATGTCACTATAGCATCATTTTTGTAGCTCCTTGTGAGTTAGTTTTCTTTATTTCTTCAAACTCTTTTCCTCTTTTCCTAATATATCAGATGCTCTCTTCATTGTCACAATAGAATTCTTTGCAACAAAGTTGAGATTACGAGCAAACCCTTATGATCAGCAAGGCAGACATGTTCAATTATTGGTACAGAGGAAAACGGGAAGGGTTGTTTTTCAGTAAATATGTATTTGTTTGTTTGTTTGTTTATCAACAAGTACAAGGAACCAAGTATGAAAACACATGAAAAAATGGCACAAATAAATGCCTATAAATAAGCTAAACATAGCCATAAACACGTAAAAAAGAGTACATAAATATGGGACAGTAGGACAGAGACGGTAGGCACTCTGGTGCGTTTATGCACACCCCCTTAGGGACCTCTTAAGAAACGAGTAAGATCCATAGTATACAGCTTAAGGTAAAAGGTCTGGGGGTTAGAGAAACTAACACCAGGATCAGGTAGTGTGTTTCACACATTTACTACTCTATTGCTTAAATTGTTTTTCCTACAATAAATTTTAGAATGGCTTACATTTAGTTTGTATCTATTGATAGCTTTCAAGCTATTTAGCTCTCATCAGCTAGCCATACCCTTACTGGGATTCGAATCTGGGCTGTATTACATATTAGGCAGATGTATTAGCCACTAAGCCACAGGCTCTCCTCCTTATCAGCTGGACCAGGGAAATAGGTATGTATTTGTGTTACAACCCCTGGTATGCCCAAATATGGGAGGGAGCTCACTACTCCCCCTTTCTGTCCTTCAGTTCATAACAGAAGACCATCCAGGCAGAAAACCATATTTTTATTTTTAATGTTGCCTTTGCTATGTTTGTGTTGGATTTGTGCTGATAAATAAATAAAGGGAGATTAGTATAGATCTATTTCAAGCTATTTAGCTCTCATCAACTAGCCATACCTTACTGGGATTCGAACCTGGGCTGTATTACATATTAGGCAGATGTATTAGCCACTAAGACACAGGCTCTCCTCCTTATCAGCTGAGCCAGGGAAATAGGTATGTATTTGTGTTAAAACCCCTGGTATGCCCAAATATGGGAGGGAGCTCACTACTCCCCCTTTCTGTCCTTCGGCTCATAACAGAAGACCATCCAGGCAGAAAACCATATTTTTATTTTTAATGTTGCCTTTGCTATGTTTGTGTTGTATTTGTGCTGATAAATAAATAAAGGGAGACTAGTATAGATGTATAGGCAAATGTATTAGCCACTAAGCCACAGGCTCTCCTCCTTATCAGCCTAATATGTAATATAGCCCAGGTTCGAATCCCAGTAAGGGTATGGCTAGCTGATGAGAGCTAAATAGCTTGAAATTTGATTTTCTGATTCAATTTGGAAAGCTGCTCAGAGGATAAAACAGTTTTTGATTGGCATCAGATTCACTTCCTCTCACTGTGCTCCTCGCACAGTAATAGACTCCTGTGTCCTCCAGTTTGAGGCTGTTCATTTGCAGATACAGCTGGCTGCGGGAATCATCTCTGGAGATGGTGAAGCGTCCTTTGACTTTGCCTGAGTAGTGAATTGGAGTTGAGGATGTACTTATGAAGGCCACCCATTCGAGGCCTTTCCCTGGAGCCTGTCTCACCCAGGCCATCTCATAGCTGCTGAAGGTGAATCCAGAGGCTTGGCAGGAGAGACGGAGGGTCTCCCCAGGCCTTCTCATGTCCCCTCCAGACTCCACCAACTGGACTTCAGACTGGACTCCTAAAAACAAAAGTTTTTTTCAATGAAATCTTCTATATACAAAAAGAAAAAAATGAAGTTAATTCTTTAAAGAGGTGGAAAAAATACCTTGAAGGAGCACTAACAAGGATACCCAATTCAGCCATGGGATCATTTTGGCTCCTTGTAATGAATGGAGGGACTTGAGAGGAAAGGATTCAGGAAAGTTCATAAACTTTGTGTGGGTGGGTGTAGCCTGAAAAGAGAAATCAAGTGGATCATTTAAAGGGGAAATTGTGCTTTCATTTACATATCGCTTCAGATAAAAGAGCCCCTTGGTGCATTAATCTCACAGGTTTCCTTTTAGTCTCCATACCTGGGGGTCTTTCAGAAAATATTCCAGTCTTAATAAAAGTGAAGTCAGATTCTTTCTCTTTTTAGCAGAAATGGCAGGTTTATATTATTGTAATTTAAACATCATCTTGTTTTTCGTTTCTGCTCATACGCAGAGCAATTTTTAATTGCACATCAAGTGTGTGTACAAGACCATGAGTAAACCGGCAGTAATGCCTGCTGGAACCCATCCCTGTTGTGTATTTGTGTGTGTTTGTGTGTGTGTGTGTGTGTGTGTGTATGATAAAATGCAAAGGTGTGAAGTTTATAGTTTGTAGAAACTTCCTCTGGATACAAACGCCAATGATACATCATTTTATCCAAAATTCTGAGCTTCACGGTGAGGATTATAACATCCTGATATGTGAAATACTCTTGAGATATTTCAGTGAACGATTGTGGAAACTAATAAAAAAACGTCTCAGAAATGAGACAATATCTAATGACACTTCTTTTATTCCGCAGCCCATCCCCCACTGAGTGAAGAAGCCATGGGGTTTCATGTGACAACACTGCCCCCCATTGTCGAAAGTGAGGAGGGGAGTCATCTTCCTAATGTTTCCTCAATATCTATATGGCAGTTTGGATATTTAGAAAGATTATGCTATATAGTTTCATTTCCTCTTTTCTACCATGATAGTAAAGGACTATTTTTAATTCCAGTTTGTTTCTAACACCTGACCAGTTGTAAACAGTGATGTTAAAACAAACTATTTTTTTCCACTTTTCATTTTCTTCAAACAAACACACTCATGGGATTCCCAAAACAAAATAGTCCAAGATTCTCTCTGGATTGTGATGAATCCCAATTCACTAATCCATCGTTTTGGCTAAAAGAAGTTGAAGGGCTGCTCTGAAGGAAGGAAAATTCTTCCATGGCCTCGGATTCCCTTCCCCTCACTTTGTGTCTCTCGCACAGTAATGGACTGCCTTGTCTTCAGCTTTGAGGCTCTTCATTTGCAGATGCAGCTTCTTGTTTGGCATCCTCCCTGGAGATGGTGAAGGGCCCCTTCACTTTGTCTCAGTAGTATGTGATAGCAGATGAGATTGAAGCTTTTGCTGCCTCCCATTCGAGGCCTTTCCCTGGAGAATGTTTCATCCAGCTCATTCTATAGGTCTTGATGGTGAATCCAGAGGCTTGGCAGGAGAGACGGAGAGACTCCCCAGGTCTTCTCACACCCCCTCCAGAGTCCACCTACTGGATTTGAGATTGAACTCCTAAAAACAAAAGAGTTTCAATGAAGCCTTCTATATACAAAAAACAGAATATGGAAGGAAATTCTTTAAAGAGGGGAAAAACAACTACCTTGAATGAACACTAACAAGGGTACCTAATTCAGCCATGGGATTATTTTCGCTCCCTGTAATGAATGGAGGGAAAAAATTTAGGAACCTCACAAACTCACGAACAATTCATCAGTGGAACAGAAGTTGCCTCCAGAAGTTGTGAATGCCCCAACACTGGAAGTCTTTAAGAAGATGTTGGATAGCCATTTGTCTGAAATGGTATAGGGTTTCCTTCGTAGGCAGGGAGTTGGACTAGAAGACTTCCAAGGTCCCTTCCAACTCTACTATTGTATTCTATTATTGTATTGTATTGTATTGTATTGTATTGTATTGTATTAAAAAAAAACATTGTGTTGGAGGGTAGAGCCTGAAAAGTGAAATAGCTTCTTTAAAGGGAAACCATGTTCTGATTTACAAATTGATTGGGATAAAAGAGCCCCTCAGTGCATTCACTTAGAGATTTTTCAGACATAACTTACACATGTGATTTTCAAATCATTTTGCTGTTAAGCAAGATCAATGACGGACGGATCCAAGTTCTATTTACTCTCCAAAGGTTATTAGGGAGTAAGTCAGGTCAGCCCATCCATTTCTTTGATGTGAAATTGCGGCAAGAGTAATGAAGAGATTATATCAAGGCAGGAAGACAGCCCCAAATATGGAGTCTCAGAGGGATTCTGGGAGGGGAGGCTTCCAGTGACGAATGTTTACCTCCCTTGGCTCAATCCTCACCGCTTCTACAAAAATCAGATGTGAGTTTCCACGACATGTCATGGAGATTTATCTTCAGCTTCTAAGTTCAAATACACAACTTCCTTTGACTGAATCGTTTTGGAGGGCTTTTAAGAGGAAGAGAAGGTTTTTGCTTGGCATCCGATTCACTTCCTCTCACTGTGTCTCTCACACAGTAATAAACTGCAGAATCCTCCAGTTTGAGGCTGTTCATTTGCAGATACAGCTGGCTGCGAGAATCATCCCTGGAGATGGTGAAGCGTCCCTTGACTTTGTCATGGTAGTAAGTGGAAGGAGATGATCCTGTAGCTATTGCTGCCACCCATTCCAGGCCTTTCCCAGGAGCCTGTCTCACCCAGTGCATCCAGTCGTTGCTGAAGGTGAATCCAGAGGCTTGGCAGGAGAGACGGAGGGATTCTCCAGGTCTCCTCACATCCCCTCCAGACTCCACCAACTGGACCTCAGATTGGACTCCTAAGAAGAAAAATGTTTCAATCAAACCTTTTATATACAAAAAGAAAAAATTGAACTTAATTCTTTAAAGAGGGTCAAAAATACCTTGAAGGAGCACTAACAAGAACACCCAATTTAGCCATGGGATCATTTTTGCTCCCTGTAATGAATGGAGGGAATTGAGAGGAAAGAATTAAGGAAAGTGCACAAACTTTGTGTGGGTGGGTGTAGCCTGAAAAGAGGAATCAAGTGGGTCCTTTAAAGGGGAAATTTTGCCTTCATTTACATAGTTCTTCAGATAAAAGAACCACTCAGTGCATTAATCTCACAGTTTTCCTTGTGGGGGACTTTGACAAAATATTCCAGTCTTAATAAATGTGAAGTCAGACTCTTTCTCTTTTTAAATGGTAAATATTTAAATTATATTAGAGTAATTAAAACAAAGACTTGCACAATTTCACCGCTTCTTCAAAGTGATTCCAAGGGGGAGGCAAGGAACGTGCAATTATCATTTTTGAAAAGGCTACGCTGGAGACAGAAGACAATACAATACAATGCAATAGTAGAGTTGGAAGGGACCTTGGAGGTCTTCTAGTCCAACTCCCTGCCTAGGCAGGAAACCCTATAGCGTTTCAGACAAATGGCTATCCAACATCTTCTTAAAGACTTCCAGTGTTGGTGCATTCACACCTTCTGGAGGCAAGCTGTTCCACTGATTAATTGTTCTAACTGTCAGGAAATTGCTCCTCAATTCTAAGTTGCTTCTCTCCTTGATTAGTTTCCACCCATTGCTTCTTCTTCTACCCTCAGGTGCCTTGGGGAATAGTTTGACTCCCTCTTCTTTGTGGCAACCCCTGAGATATTGGAACAATGCTGTCATGTCTCCCCTAGACCTTCTTTCTCTTAAGCTAGACATACCCAGTTCCTGCAACCGTTCTTCATATGTTTTAGTCTCCAGTCCCCTAATCATCTTTGTTGCTCTTCTCTGCGCTCTTTCTAGAGTCTCCACATCTTTTTTACATTGTGGCGACCAGAACTGAATGCAGTATTCCAAGTGTGGCCTTACCAAGGCATTATAAAGACGAAGGGAAGCACCCTTGTATATCCACTAAAACCTTTCCACATTCTCTACCCTTTCTGTGGCTCTTTGAGAAGAACCCCCAAACCAGAATGTTTGTTGAGGCACAATTGGTAAGTCCGAGTTGGAATGAGAGAGAAGATAGCGGAGAAGATATTTATCTCCTCTATATTAATTATTTCTACAAATAAAGAACTTTATACTCTACAAAGAATTTAGTTTCCTCTATATTTCGCAAAGCACATCGGATGTTAAGTCAGAGATGACTTATGGTACTCTCTCTCTGGTGAGTGCCGTTTATATACTGCTTGTTTGGGCTTGCTATTTTTTGATGTTTTATTCAGTGATTTGTTGCCCAGATTTAATTCACCAAGATGGATAAAATTTGAAATAATAGTAGTACAGATTGACATCTAGCCCAAAAACATGCCCAATGTCACAACTGTGGGGGGAAAAAAGCCTGGTTCATTAATATTGCAATACCAGGCGATGCACAAATTGAGGAGAAATAGGGACCTTGTAAAGAAGTTTCTTATTTAAATCAATCCTTCTGAATCAGTTACCTGTGTTTGCTTTCTGGATTTGATTTTCTACAACAAACTCTGACAGGAAGGAAGGAAGGAAGGAAGGAAGGAAGGAAGGAAGGAAGGAAGGAAGGAAGGAAGGAAGGAAGGAATAGAAGGAGGGAGCAAGGTGTCAGGCCTGTAGTTATGTTCTTTTTAGGATCTTTGGCCTGCCACACTTTCTTATAATTTCCTATGTGTTTCATTAGCGTAGTAGTTGGGAGTGGGGAATAGAAAGCAGTAGGATTGTGGAATGTTTTGTTGTCATTCTTTTATAGAAGCTCAAGGTCATTTTTGTCTCCGCACCTCGACACCTGACTGGAAGCAGAGGGGTGTAGATGCCAGTGTGGAAGATGATGATTGGAACATGTGATGGATTATGGGGTGTGGGGATAGATCATGAACTTTCATCTGGGTGGAATTCCAGGAAGAACATTAGAGTTGGAATTCCATAGACGTGCTAACTTGCCTGTATGAATAAATGGGAACTTTAAGGATGATTCTGCCTTGGACAATGATTTATTTCATGCATGGTATTTAGAACGCCTGACAGGAGGGAGTATAGAAAGAGACTGAAAAGAAACAGAAAAGGGAAGCTTCATATTTCTTCTACCTTTATGATTACAAAAAGGAGCTCATGTTTTTCTACTATCCATTTATTTTTCATCAAAACCACAAATCACAACTGCCTGTTCGTCTGCTTCGCGAAAAAGGTCTGCAAAGGGTTTTCTAATCAAAGACATTCGTTTTGGTTTCTCTGCAAATCCCATTATCTTCACTATTCGTGCCTCCATTGTGGTGATGATGAGTCTTTCATTTTTGAGCGTATCATAGTTTCCTTTCAGTTATCCTATATAAAAAGAAAGCATCATGACTTTTTTTTTACTAGCTTCCTCTCTATTCGTCCGAAAGGAAAACTTTCTGCTTTCAATTCTAGTTTAACCTTCAGAATCTTCTGAATCTTCGTATCTGTACCCAAAAATATTTTTAGATTATTATTATTTTTTTGCAATTGTCAATTGCCCAGTTGAAAGGAGAAAGCTTCAGGCATCAGGGGTTTTTACACAGATTTAAGAAGGACAGAGAGTCAGGTTTAAGCATACTGAGGATAAATTAATGGAGAAGGAATGGAATATGAATAACACATAGGAAAGTATGAGACTGAGGAAATTCAGCAAGGAAAGAAATAAAAGGACTGAGTGAAAATAAGTGTAAGCTGCTCAGAAGGAGAGAAAGTTCTTGATAGGCTTCAGATTCACTTCCTCTCACTGTGTTCCTCTCGCACAGTAATAGACAGCTGTGTCCTCTGGTTTGAGGCTGTTCATTTGCAGGTACAGCTGGCTTTTGGCATCGTCCCTGGAGATGGTGAAGCGTCCTTTGACTTTGTCTGAGTAGAAGATATTTGAATACCATATATGTGCCACGAATTCCAGTCCTTTCCCTGGTGCCTGTCTCACCCAGTTCATGTCATAGCTGCTGAAGGTGAATCCAGAGGCTTGGCAGGAGAGACGGAGGGACTCTCCAGGTCTTCTCAAATCTCCCCCAGACTCCACAAACTGGACCTCAGATCTCACACCTAAAACGAAAGATGCTTCAATGAGATTTCCTGTATATAAGAAGAGAAACTTGAAACGACACTCTATCTAGAGTTTCTAGTCCAATATTACCTCCAGGGAGTACAAGGAAGAATAAAAAGTTTAGCCTCAGGATCATTTCTGACTCTCTCTAATAAAAGGAGGATATATGATAGAAAAGGATTTGGGGAAATGTACAACTTTGTGTTGGTGGGTGTCAACTCTTGCCTTTGAAGGGGAAATTGTGCCTTCATTTACATGTTGCTTGAGATAAAAGAGTTCCTCAGAGAAGGGTTTTCATAGTTCTCTTTGCACAGGCCCCGCACAGTTGATTTTTACACAATTTTCCAGTCCAAAGAATAATGAAGCAGCCTCTACATTAGAGTAATTGAAACAAAGTCCCTCACACTGGCAAAAAAAAGCAATAGCTGAAGGCTGCTGAGGCCAGCAAAGAGGTAGCAGCTGCCACCTTGGTTTAGGCTGGCAAAGGTGTAGTGATTGGAGGCTCTTGCACCAGCAAAGAGTTGGTGGCTAGAAGTCCCTTGCACTGGCAAAGAGATGAAGGAAGGCTCACCAGGCAGGCAGATGGACGGGCCACATGGGAGGCAGTGGAGAATGGTGAAGGAAGGCACGGCAAGGAACTGAGGCACATGGAAGGTCGGGGGGAAGGCTCACTGGGGTGCGGGGGACATCTGGTCGAGGCAAGTGAGCTAGTGAGCAAAAGAGACACAAAACAGTAACTGCTATGCCATGGCCAAGGCGTGTGAGGCAAGATAAGGAGCGACAGGGAGGGGAGAGGCAGGCAGGGCATATTGGGAAGGGCCAGTCAGTGGTGGAATTAGCTGGTTCTCCGAACTACGCAAAAATGTAACAATCGGTTTATCCGAACCAATCCAAACCGACTGAATCCGACCCCTGGATATATCAGGTAAAGAACAATTGCCTATTGTCCCTTAATCGATTAATGTTTTTGGATAAAGAACATCCTCTCCACATTCACATTGTAGTTTTTAACGTACTCTAACATACAAACAAAGACATCAATAGGTGAATGTCCTTATAAATATCAAGACAAATATTGTCCTGTTTGACACAATGGCTACCCTTACATTTGATTAAGTAGAATTCTTGCAAGGCAATGTGGAAGCTGTACAGCTAGATTTCTTTTCTGTAGTCACATCAAAATCTAGAGGTCTAAAAGAGAAGAACATGGGATTTGTTTCCTTTCCTTGTAGAGGGAAAATCCTGAGGGAAGAGAATGTGTTCCTCACCCCAAAGTTAGTATATAGACATCATGTCAAAACTTCTTCTGATGTATAAGTGTTGGTAAGAATAACCACCAATCAGTGATTACAAGGCAGGAAGACAGCCCAAAATATATCGATCTAGAACAGTGGTTCTCAACCTGTGGGTCGGGACCCCTTTGGGGATCGAACGACCCTTTCAAAGGGATCGCCTAAGACCATCAGAAAACACATATTTTCAATGGTCTTAGGAACCGAGACACCAATTTTATGGTTGGGGGTCACCACAACATGAGGAACTTTATTAAAGGGTCGTGGCACTGGGAAGATTGAGAACCTCTGATCTAGAAGGCTTCGTGGGAGGACAGATTTGCATTGCCAATTTCTGGCAGTCTTGGAATTGCCTAACTGAGTGAAGAAAGCTTCAGGCATCAAGGGTTTTATACCGATTTAAGAGAGATAAAGACTCAAGTTTAAGCATACTGAGTATACATTAATGGAGAAGGAATGGAAAATTAATAGCATGCAGGAAAGTATGCGAACTGTGGAAATTCAGCAAGGAAAGAAGTAAAAAACTGAGTGTAAATAAACGTAAGCTGCTCAGAAGGAGACAA
>NC_138555.1:79208253-79220753 GCF_964273705.1 Natrix helvetica | reverse complement strand
ATAGATAGATGGTAGATAGATAGATAGATAGATAGATAGATAGATAGATAGATAGAGATAGATAGAGATAGAGATATATAAATTAACATACCCTAACATACACACAAACAAGTCTATAGGGGAATCTGCTTAGAAATATCAAGACAAATGTTATTATTTTTTTATAATCCATGCAAAGGGAAGCCTTACATTTCATTAAGCAGAATTTTTGCTTTGCAATGTGGAAGCTGAGCAGCTGAATTTCTTTCCTGTAGTCACATCAAAATCTAGAAGCCTACAAAATGAAACCAAAGGATTTGTTCCCTTTCCTTCTAGAGGAAAAATACGGAGGAAAGAGAATGTCTCCCCTACCCCAACGTTAGTATATAGACCACATCATGTCAACAGTCTTCCTGATTTATAAGTGGTGGTAAAAAGAAGGAACGATAACAAGGCAGGAAGACCGTCCAAAATATGCAGACCAAGAAAACTCCATGCAGTAGAGATTTGCAATTGCAGATATCTGTCAGTCTTAGCACAGCCCAGTTGAGAGAGAGAAACCTTCAGGCATCAGGGTTTTTTTTTAATAAAGATTTAAGAAGGACAGAGACTTGGGTTTAAGCATACCAAGCATAAATTAATGGAGAAGGAATGGAAAATGAATAGCATGTAGGAAAGTATGAGACTGAGGAAATTCAGCAAGGAAATAAATAAAAGGACTGAGTGTAAATAAGCGTAAGCTGTTCAGAAGGAGAGAAAGTTCTTGACAAGCTTCAGATTCACTTCCTCTCACTGTGCGTCTTGCACAGTAATAGGCAGCTGTGTCCTCTGGTTTCACATTGTTCATTTGCAGATAAAGCTGGCTCTTGGCATTGTCCCTGGAGATGGTGAAGCGTCCCTTGACTTTGTCTGAGTAGTCAATGTAAGATGAGCTTGGATGTATGTTGGCCACCCATTCCAGGCCTCCTCCTGGAGCCTGTCTCACCCAACGCATGTAAGAGCTGCTGAAGGTGAATCCAGAGGCTTGGCAGGAGAGACGGAGGGACTCCCCAGGTCTTCTCACATCCCCTCCAGACTCCACCAACTGTACTTCAGATCGGACACCTAAAAAGAAAGATGTTTCAATGAGATTTCCTGTATGTAAGAACAGAAATTAAAAGGAAATATTTGAGTCTATCTAAAGTGAAACATTACCTCCAAGGAGTACAAGCAAGAATAAACAGTTTAGGCACAGTATCATTTCTTCCTCTCTCTAATAAATGGGAGATATATGATAGAATAGGATTTGGGAAAATGCACAAACTTTGTGTTGGTGGATGTCAACTGTTGCCTTTAAAGGAGATGTTGTGCCTTCATTTACATATTGCATCAGATAAAAGAGGTCCCCAGAGCAGGATTTTCATAGTTATCTTTGCACAAACCCTGCACAATTGATTTTTACACAATTTGCAGCTCAAACATAAATGAAGCAGCCTTTACAGAAGAGTTATCAAAACAAAGACTTAAAGAAGTTAGCTGAGGCTTTCCTTCAGGTTCCTACTTCTTCACTGCCCATCCCTCCATTGCGGCTTGTGTAGAGTGTTTCCATTTTTGATCATACAACAATCTCCTTGCACTTATCACATATAAAAAGAGAGGATACAACAATCTCCTTGCACTTATCACATATAAAAAGAGACATTAATAACAGTTTTTCCTAGTTGGCTGTCTAATAGTCCCAAAAGAAAATTCTCTGCTTTCAAATGTAGCTTAATCCTCAAAATACTCTGTATTAATGGACATATCTGTATCCAACATATTTTAGATTTTTTTGTGTGTGTTTCCATGTGTGTAAAGTTAAGGTGACCAACAGTCCTCCTTTAGGGAGGACAGTCCTTGTTTTGTA
This sequence comes from Natrix helvetica, assembly GCF_964273705.1. Lineage (NCBI taxonomy): Eukaryota > Metazoa > Chordata > Lepidosauria > Squamata > Natricidae > Natrix > Natrix helvetica. Next base: position 79,218,889 of record NC_138555.1, on the reverse strand, counting down.
AGTTCTGTCCTCCCTCGAAGAGTGTCCTCCTACATGTCCTCCTTTTTGATATTTGAAGGCTAATCTGTTGCGCGTTATGTGACGTATTTTTTTAAACAGTTTTTAATGGTGTTTTTTTTACTTCATTGCAAGTATATTGAACAGATATTGAATCTTGTGTTGAATTTTTATCTAAAGAAATGCTAGACATTAAAATAGACGGCAATAGTCTCTTTGAAGAAATTAGAAGACTGAATGTATATTTAAATTCTGAAAAAATAATACAATGGGAAAATCAACATGTTGAAATTGATAAAAGATGGGTGGATATTTTCAGCCATTTCAAAAATGAACATATTCCATGTGAACATTTATTTATACTTGTTCAATTTACGTTGTGCTGCCCTGGAACTAATGCAGCAGTTGAAAGAGGTTTTTTTTTTCAATTGCCAATGATTTTTCGACAAGTGAGAAATCGAGATTGAATGTTGATACTCTAGCTGCAGCACTTGCTGTAAAATTCAATATGAAGGATATTTCTTGTTCAGATATTTCCAATATATTGTTAGAAGATGATACATTGACAAAAAATATTAATTCAATGGGAAAGTACTCATTTAAATAATAATTAACAGGCATGTAAGCATAATTACAATATAAAATGTTGCAATGTTTTATTATGCATATATCATATTTTAGTGTATTATTGTTGCAATGAATATAATATTTCTTTTATTTACGATATTTTTTTCCAATTTATTTGTCCTCCTTTTCATTGTAAAAAAGTTGGTCACCTTAGTAAAGGACTCTTCCTGCTGTCAACATATATCACATCAAAGTTCAAAATTTTATTTCCAAATCTATTTCCATTAAGCCCAAAAGAAATGTCTGTCATTTTATCTTTATATTCCCTTTAAGATTTTTCTATATTTCGAGTTTGAATTCTACTCCAATATTTCTTTTCTTTATCAGAAATTCACCATAAATGGAAAAAAGATCCTTTCTTTACATTTACATTTGCAATATTCATTTCATATTTCCTGATACCTACAGGATAACTTGCCTGGAGTTAAATACCAGCAATATAGCATCTTCTAGAAATGTCCTTTTAAATTAAAATTTAATGTAAATGTTACACCTTTCACCTATTCTTGTTGAAGCATTAGATTACATCCAAAATTCCTTGCCCACTGAATAATACAATGGTTTATTTGTTCACTTTCCAAATTCAATTTCAATAATATTTTATAAACCTCAGCAATAATAATACGCTCATCACTACCACACAATAAGATTTCCAATTCATTTTTAACGAAGTGATTTATTGAAATTTCTGGAGAGATTTTGAGGAAATAATAACAGAACAAGCAACCAATTATACTTCCTCCAAAATTAGGCAATATCTTATTGGTGATGATCTTATCCTTTCTGTTGATGTCACTCTTGGGGGTTTCTCTGAGCCCGTTTCCTCCACATCTTCTGATCTTGCATTATTTCTTTTGAGTTTCTCTATGCTTTGGCTGGTGTTCACTTTGATACTGTCAATATTGGATTAAATTAGATTAGATTAACAGAATTGGAAGGAACCTTGCAGATAATCTAATCCAACCGCCTGCCCAAACAGGGGACCTTACACTAAAAAAAAACAAAAAAAAATATGGCCTAGTTTTCTTTAACTGCTAACTTTTCTATCCTTCCATGACATGGTCAAAATAAGTGAGGCAATATCTGATGAGTCCAATTTTATTCCCCATCAAATTCCCACTTGGTGCATAGGAAATGGCGTTTCTAGGGACATTATTACCCTAGATAAAAATGAGGAAGGCAGACATCTTCCTAATTTTGCAAAAAGATTCAGACTCAAAAGGCTTCATGGGAATGAAGATTTGCAATTGCCAATCTCTGGCAGTCTTGGACCTGCCCAACTGAGGGAAAAGAGCTTCAGGCATCTGGGGATTTTATATAGATTAATGGAAAAAGACTTATGAAGGATGAGGTGTAAGCACACTGGGTATAAATTAATGGAAATATAATGAAAAATGAATAACAGCAAAGAATGAGACTGAGGAAATTTGGTGATACTGAAAGAAATAAAGGGACTGAGTGTAAATAATTCAAGAGTAGACAAAGTTCTTGACAGGCATCAGATTCACTTCCTCTCGCTGTGCCTCTCGTACAGTAATAGACTGCCGTGTCTTCAGCCTTGAGGCTGTTCATTTGCAGATACAGCTGACTTTTGGCATCATCCCTGGAGATGGTGAAGCGTCCCTTGACTTTGTCTGAGTAGTAAGTGGAGGATGTATCCATGCTTGTAACCCATTCCAGTCCTTTCCCAGGAGCCTGTCTCACCCAGTGCATCCAGTAGCTGCTGAAGGTGAATCCAGAGGCTTGGCAGGAGAGACGGAGGGACTCCCCAGGTCTTCTCACATCCCCTCCAGACTCCACCAACTGAACCTCAGATCGAACACCTTAAAAGAAAGATGTTTCAGTGAGATCTCCTATATACAGGAAGAGCAAATGGAAGGAGCCTCTACATAAAATGAAACATTACCTCCAAGGGATGCAAGAAAGAATCCCAAATTTAGCCACAGGGTCATTTTGGCTCCCTCTAACAAATGGACGACAATTGAGAAAATGCACAAACTTTGGGTTGGTGGGTGTCACTGGAAAAGGGGAACCAACTGTTGGCTTTAAAGGGGAAATTGTGCCTTCATTTACATATTGGTTGAGATAAAATAGTTCCTCAGAGCAGGGGTTTCATACTTGTCCTTGCACACTCCTTGCACATTTGATTTTTTATACAGGTTTCCAGTCCAAAGAATAATGAAGGCTGGCTTTACAGAACAATAATGAAGACAAAGTCCTGACAAATTTCACCATTTCTCCAAAGTGATTCAAAGTAACACATCCTGAACAACCACTAAGCACATTTGAAAGAGGCATGTTAGAAAGCATGAAAACAGCAGCACATCTCAGTTCAGGAAAGGTTTTATACTTTCCCCCTCTCCTTTAACATGACCATTTGAAGGAACTCAAAAGAACTGAATGCAGACCAAAATCATTTTTGGAGACTATTTTCTGTTGTTGTTTGTTACTTCTTACTTCAGGAAAGAAGCTGATGGATTTGAATGTTTATGGAGCACATCGTGTCAAAAAGTCTCTTGATTTATAGGTGGTGCTAAGAGTAAACTAAATGTAGCGACAACAAGGCAGGAGGACGGACCCAGACCCAAAATATGAATAACGTAGAAAAGCATGAGACTGAGGAAATTTGATGATAATGAATGAAAAGAAAAGGGACTGAGTGTAAGGAAGTGTAAGCTCCTTAGAAGGAGAGAAAGTTCTTGACGGGTTTCAGATTCACTTCCTCTCACTGTGTATCTCGCACAGTAATAGACAGCTGTGTCCTCTGGTTTCAGATTGTTCATTTGCAGATACAGCTGGCTTTTGGCATTGTTCCTGGAGATGGTGAAGCGTCCCTTGACTTTGTCTGTGTAGTAAATGTGTGATGAGCCTGGATGTATGTCTGCCACCCATTCCAGGCCTTTCCCTGGAGCCTGTCTCACCCAGTTCATCCAGTAGCTGCTGAAGGTGAATCCAGAGGCTTGGCAGGAGAGACGGAGGGATTCTCCAGGTCTTCTCACATCCCCTCCAGACTCCACCAACTGAACCTCACATCGGACACCTTAAAAGAAAGATGTTTCAGTGAGATCTCCTATATACAGGAAGAGCGGATGGAAGAAAACTCTACGTAGAGGAAAACATTACCTCCAAGGGATGCAAGAAAGAATACCAAGTTTAGCCACGGGGTCATTTTGGCTCCCTCTGATGAATGGAGGGAAATTGAAAGGAGACAACTTGAGAAAATGCACAACCTTTGTGCAGGTGGGTGTGACTGCAAAAGGGAAACCAACTGTTGTCTTTAAAGGGGAAATTGTGCCTTCATTTACATATTGGTTGACATAAAAGAATTCCGCAGAACAGGGATTTTCATAGCTGTCCTTGCACACTCCCTGCGCATTTGAATTTTACACAATTCCTTAGAAATTGAAAAGAAAAGAAAGAAAAATGAAGGCCCGTTTTACAAAAGAGTAATTAAAACAGAGACTTGCAAAATTTCACCACGTCTCAAATGTGATTCAAAGTAATACATTGCGAACAAGAACTAAGAGCATTTGAAAGAGGCATGTTAGAAAACATGAAAACAACAGCACATCTGAGTTCAGGAAAGGTTTTTCCCTCCTCTCTCCCATTTAACATGACAATTTGAAGAAACCCAAATGAACTGATTACAGATCAAAATCATTTTTGTTTCAGAGGCTATTTTGTATGTTGCTGTTGTTACTTCTTACTTGCCCAGAGTTGATTCCTCAAGATGGGCAGCAATAAAGATTAAAATATTAATGAAGAAGGGAAGCTGTGGCGGAGGGAGAGAGGGAGAGAGGGAAGGAAGGAGGGAGGAAGGAAATGTTAAGTAAGTAAGCTCCCTGTTAGGAGAGCGAGTGTGCAGAGAAGCGTAATGAGAGTGGTATGGAAGAACATGCACAAACCAGCATACAGGGACACTGAATAGTATAAAATATAGTAGTTTACTATGTGGAAATATAGAGGTATTCAGAGTCCAGTTAACAGTCCAAGTCATACACGGTTCAGTCATTCAGTTATCAAATAGTCAATCTAGCAAACAAAACAGCTAAACAGTAGCAAACCACAGTACCTCACAATACACCGATCAGCGTCTAAAAAAACAGAGAGCTAACAGCCATTCTGGCTCCCTCTTATGGCTGCTTGAGGTAACAATCCAATTACATCTTTTTAGCTTTTAAAGTAACAGATAAATTTGTTACAATCATAGCTTATATACATTGCCAAGCCAAGCCTAAGGAAGGAAGGATTGCACAAACAACTGTCACATCTCCAAAATTAGACAATATCTATTTAGAATTGATTTATTCCCTCCCCCATAAGCCATGGTGTTTCGTGTGTCACCATTGCCCCCGGGTGTCCAAAGTGAGGAGAGGACACATTTTTTCTAATTCTCTGAGGAGATTCTTTAAGTCCAGATGTTTCCTCAATATGAGAATGGTATTTTGGATGTTTAGAAAGATCATCCTGATGTTTCATTTTCAGATTTTTGCAAGTTACTGAAGGAAAATAGGGATAAACTTTGTCTTACCACAATTCATTTTGAGATTGTTCAAAGTTACAACATCAATGAAAAAAGTGACTTATGACCATTTCTCACACTTATGAGAGTGCCAGCATCTCCCTGGTCACATGCTCAAATTCAGACACTTGGCAACTGACTCAGATGTATGAGTCATATTTATTCAATTTCTCTGTACACATGTTGTACGTTGACAATAAAGGTTTGAGATGGTTTGATTTGATGACCTTTGTGTTGACTTGGGATCTTTTGATCACCTTTTCCGTCCTTCTGATAAGCAAAGTTCAACGGGGAACCCAGATTCACTTAAGGACCAAATTACTAACTTAACCACTGTAGTTATTCACGTAAACATTGTTGCAAGAAATACGTGTTTGTGTATGAATTCTTTTATACAACAACTATCTGATTTTATACAGATTTCAGAAGGACAGAGACTCGGGTTTAAGCATACTGAGTATAAATAAATGGGGAAGGAATGTAAAATGAATATCATGTAGGAAAGTATGAGACTGAGGAAATTCAGCAAGGAAGGAAATAAAAGTGTAAATAAGTGTAAGCTATTTAGAAGGAGAGAAAGTTCTTGACAGGCATCAGATTCAGTTCCTTTTACTGTGTGTCTCCAGCACAGTAATAGACAGCGGTGTCTTCTTCTTTCAAATTGTTCATTTGCAGATACAGCTGGCTTTTGGCATTGTCCCTGGAGATGGTGAAGCGACTCTTCACTTTGTCAGGGTAGTAAATGTAAGATGAGCTTGGTGAAATGTAGGCCACCCATTCAAATCCTTTCCCAGGAGCCTGTCTCACCCAATGCATATAAAAGCTGCTGAAGGTGAATCCAGAGGCTTGGCAGGAGAGACGGAGGGACTCCCCAGGTCTTCTCACATCCCCTCCGGACTCCACCAACTGAACCTGAGATCGGACACCTAAAAAAGAAAGATGTTTCAATGAAATCTCCTATATACAGAAAGAGCAAATGGAAGAAGCCTCTAAATAAAATGAAACATTACCTCCAAGGGATGCAAGGAAGAATACCAAGTTTAGCCACGGGGTCATTTTGGCTCCCTCTAACAAATGGAGGGAAATTGAAATAGTGAAAATGCACAAACTTTGTGTTGGTGGGTGTCGCTGGAAAAGGGAAACCAACTGTTGCCTTTAAAGGGGAAATTGTGCCTTCATTTACATACCGGTTGACATAAAAAGGTATCTCAGATAAGGATTTTCATAGTTGTCCTATCACCGAGCCTGCACAGCCGCTTTTTAAACAATTTCCCAGCCCAAAGAAAAACGAAGCGCCCTTTACAGAAGAGTAACTAAAACAAAGAGTTGCAGAATTCCACCATTTGGCAAAAGTGATCCAAAGTAACCCATTGTGAACAAGAAGTAAGATCATTTGAAAGAGACATGTTAGAAAGCATGTAAACAACAGCACATCAGAGTTCAAGAAAGGTTTCATATTTCCCCCCTCCACTTTAACATGATAATTTGAAGAAACTCAAAAGAAGTAATTGCATACCAAAATCATTTCTTTAACTATGTCTTTGTATGGTCTTTTTCTCACTTCTGACTTATCCAGAGTTGATCCCTCAAGAGGGGCAACAATTCAAATTAAAATTAAAAGGGAAGGAAGGAAGCTAGGAAGGAAGGAAGGAAGGAAGGAAGGAAGGAAGGAAGGAAGGAAGGAGGGAGGGAAGGAGGGAAGGAAGGAAGGAAGGAAGGAAGGAAGGAAGGAAGGAAGGAGGGAGGGGGGGGGGAGGGAGGGAGGGAAGGAAGGAAGGAAGGAATTGTTCAGAGATTTTCAGGGAACTATTACAGAAATAACAAGTGTCACACCCATTAGGTTTCATAGTTGTTCTTGCACGCTCCTTGCACATATGATTTTTATACAAGTTTCCAGTCCAAAGAATATTGAAGGCTAGCTTTACAGAAGAATAATTAAGACAAAGCCCTGACAAATTTCACCATTTCTTAAAAGTGATTCAAAGTAACACACCGTGAAGAAGAACTAAGAATATTGGAAAGAGGCATGTTAGAAAGCATGAAAACAGCAGCAAATCTGAGTTCAGGAAAGGTTTCATATTTTCCCCCTCCCCTTTGAAGTGACAATTTGGGGAAACCCAAAAGAACTGAACGCAGACCAAAATATATATTGTAGATACTATTTTGTATGGTCTTATTCTCACTTCTTAATTGTCCAGAGTTGATTCCTCAAGTGGGGCAACAATAAAAATTAAAATAATAATGAAGGAGGGAGGGAAGGAAGGAAGGAAGGAGTTGTTCAGAGACTTTCAAGGGAACAATTACAGAAATAACAATTGTCACACTTCAAAAAGTAGACAATATCTATTTTGAATGGATTTATTCCCTCCCACACCCGCACTCAGAAACCATGGAGTTTTGTGTCTTAACATTGCTCCCTGCTGTCCAGAGTGAGGAGGGAACACATTTTTCTAATTCTCTGATGAGATTCTTTAGATCCAGATGTTTCCTCAATATGAGAATGACAGTTTGGACATTTAGAAAGATCATCTGGAAGTTTCATTTTCAGATTTCTGCATGGCACTAAAGGAAAATACAGGTAGACCTTGACTCACAAGAGTTCATTTAGAGAGCACACCAAGTTACAACATCAAAGAAAAATGTGACTTATACAACACAAACATAGCAAAGGCAACATTAAAAATAAAAATATGGTTTTCTGCCTGGATGGTCTTCAATAATGAGCCGAAGGACAGAAATGGGGAGTGTGTGTGTGTGTGTATGTATGTATGTGTGTGTGTGTGTGTGTGTGTATGTGTTTGTGTGTGTGTGTGTGTGTTGTATTTGTGCTGATAAATAAATGAAGGGAGACTAGTATAGATCTATTTCAAGCTATTTAGCTCTCATCAGCTAGCCATACCCTTACTGGGATTTGAAACTGGAGTGTATTACATATTAGGCAGAAGTGTTAGTCACTAAGCCACAGGCTCTCCTCCTTATCAGCTGAGCCAGGGAAATAGGTATGTATTTGTGTTACAACCCCTGGTATGCCCAAATATGGGAGGGAGCTCACTACTCCCCCTTTCTGTCCTTCGGTTCATTACAGAAAACCATCCAGACAGAAAACCATATTTTTATTTTTAATGTTGCCTTTGCTTTGTTTGTGTTGTATTTGTGCTGATAAATAAATAAAGGGAGACTAGTATAGATCTATTTCAAGCTATTTAGCTCTCATCAGCTAGCCATACCTTACTGGGATTCAAACCTGGGCTGTATTACATATTAGGCAGATGTATTAGTCACTAAGCCACAGGCTCTCCTCCTTATCAGCTGAGCCAGGGAAATAGGTATGTATTTGTGTTACAACCCCTGGTATGCCCAAATATGGGAGGGAGCTCAATACTCCCCCTTTCTGTCCTTCGGCTCATAACAGAAGACCAACCAGGCAGAAAACCACATTTTTATATATATGCTGGTTTTGTTGTATTCGGGTCTTTTCCCATGTAAGATTGACACACACACACACACACACACACACACACGTGTGTGTGTGTGTGTGTGTTGTATTTGTATAAAAAGGCATCATTAAAAATAAAAATATGGTTTTCTGCCTGCATGGTCTTCTGTGATGAGTCAAAGGACAGAAAGAGGGAGTAGTGAGCTTCCATGAACACCAGCACATCAATAAGGGAATGTCCTTATAAATATCAAGGTAAGACTAACCATCAAGCAGTGACAACATGGTAGAAAGTCCAAAATAAACAAAGCCAGAAGACTTCATGATACTAGAGATTTGCAATTGCCAAAATCATTCATTCCTGGCACAGCCAAGAATATACAGATTTAAGAAGGACAGAAATTCGGGTTTAAGCACAGTATAAAAAATTGGAAAGGGAATGAAAAATGAATAATATGTAGGAAATTATGAGACTGAGGAAATTCAGCAAGGAAAGAAATAAAAGGACTGAGTGTAAATACGCGTACACTGCTCAGAAGGAGAGAAAGTTCTTGACGGGCTTCAGATTCACTTCCTCTCACTGTGTCTCTTGCACAGTAATAGACAGCTGTGTCCTCTTGTTTCAGATTGTTCATTTGCAGATGCAGCTGGCTTTTGGCATTGTCCGTGGAGATGGTGAAGCGGCCCTTGACTTTGTCTGAGTAGTAAATGTTAGCTGAGCTTTTAGTTATGCTGGCCACCCATTCCAGTCCTTTCCCTGGTGCCTGCCTCACCCAGCGCATTACATAGCTGCTGAAGGTGAATCCAGAACCTTGGCAGGATAGACGGAGAGACTCTCCAGGTCTCCTCACATCCCCTCCGGACTCCACCAATTGAACATCAGATCTGACACCTAAGAAGAAAGATGTTTCCATGAGTTCTCCTGTACATAAGAACAGCAGATCGAAAAATATCTACACAGAGGGAAACATTACCTCCAAGGGATACAAGTAAGGACACCAAGTTCAACCACAGAATCATTATTGCTCTGTCAGCAATGAATGGATGGCAATTGAAAGGGGAGGAGTTGAGAAAATGCACAAACTTTGTGTTGGTGGGTGTCTCTGGAAAAGGAAACCAACTGTGGCCTTTAAAGGGGAATTTGGGCCTTGATTTGCATATCTCTTGCGATAAAAGACTTCCTCAGAGCAGGATTTTCATAGCTGTCCATAGTAAACTGAAGCAGCCTTTATAGATGAGTAATTGAAACAAAGACCTGTAAAATTTCACCAATTTTCAAAAGTGACTCTGGGTAACAAAGAATGAAGGAGCGGGAAGAACATTTGAAAGAGACACATTAGAAATTCTTTATTTTTTTAAAAAAAGTAGCACATTTGAGTTCAGAAAATGTTTTCTGCTTTTTTCCCTTTAATATGACCTTTTGAAGAAGCTCCACAGAACCAAATGCAAACCAAGATCGTATGTATATATTATTAGTTCAAATAAAAGAGATTTCATAACATTGTCAAGAGGAATTGCTTTTCATTGCGATTAAAAAATTATCAAATGACTCAATGTATTTTGAAAAATAATAATAAACCACAGGAAGGGAGGGAGGGAGGAAAGAAGGTTGAAGAGAGATTGAAAAAAGCCAAAAGCTTCCTGATTTTTATATGTACTAATTTCACTATATAAGTATATTTATAACATGAACTGTTAATGTTGCAGTTATTTAAAAAAAATGAGCTCAGATTTTTATTTATCCATTTTTTCTAACAATGAAAAACAAAACAAAAACATGTTTTTTCTGTTGTTTGCAAAAAGTTTATTAAGGTTTTTTTCTTTTTCTAATCAAATATGTTACTAACAGGCAGTGACAACGAAACAAGTAGACGATCAAATCTATATAGACCAAGAAGGTTTCTGGGAGGTCATCCTCTATTTATAAGATTTGGCAGCTTTGGTGCTTCCCAGGTTTGGGGGAAGCCCTTGTGGTAGCGACGATGGAAGGTAAATTAATATAGAAAGAATGTAATGTAGATTGAAGGCAGATTAATGTTTTTCCCATTATATGA
>NC_138555.1:79168253-79203253 GCF_964273705.1 Natrix helvetica | reverse complement strand
TGCTTCCTGTTCCTGTGCAAGAACATGTTTTCTATTGGCTGTTGTCAGATTCTTATGGGAGTCATGTGGAGGTTATGTAAAGGGAAAAGAGAAAATGATAATCCTAGGCTTTTTCTCTGACCTCCCAGGATTGGTTGAAGTTTGGACTGCGCTGAGATGATGCAATAAAAAAGCTTTTGTAGTGAAAGGTTGTTGGGTACTTCCTATTGTGGCTTAATGACTTTCATCCTGTTTTGGATCTTGAGTGAAGAGGCTAATCCTAGCATTTTGCCTTTCTTCAGACTTTGGTGCAGAGAGTTTCAAAATATCCTGTCTTAAATCCATTTCTACCTGCAGTACTTGAGTTGCCTATGAATAGAGCTATCTAGATAGTTGTCTTCCCTTTTCAATAAGCTCTTGATCTCTTAAGTGCTGACATCTGCTGTGGGCTATTAAGGAAAGTGGGGGCTGCTTTCTGCCTTTAAAAATACCATGTTTCTCCATTTCTCCCTTTGGATAAATAATATAATTCCTTTTTTAAAAAAAAATATTTCCCCAAATATTTCATTCTTCTAGGAGGGGTAGGCGCTGACTTTCTACAGTCACATTCCAAAATCTAAAACTCTACAAGGTGAAACCGGAGGATTTGTTTCATGTCCTTGTAGAGGAAAGAAGATGGATTGGAATGTTTATGGAGTAAATCATGTCAAAACGTCTCCTGATTTATAGGTGGTGGTAAGAGTAGAGAACAAGTAGTAACAACAATGCAGGAAGGCAGACCCAGATCCAATTTGTAAGCAATGAGACTGAGGAAATATGTTGAGATTGAAAAGAAAAAGAAAAGGAATTGAGTGTAAATAAACGTAAGCTTCTCAGAAGGAGAGAAAGTTCTTGACAGGCATCAGATTCACTTCCTCTCACTGTGTATCTTGCACAGTAATAGACAGCTGTGTCCTCCGTCTTGAGGTTGTTCATTTGCAAATACAGCTGGCTGCGGGAATCATCCCTGGAGATGGTGAAGTGTCCCTTGACTTTGTCTGAGTAGTAAATTGGAGATGAGGATGTACTTATGTAGGCCACCCATTCCAGTCCTTTCCCAGGAGCCTTTCTCGCCCAGTGCATCCCATAGCTGCTGAAGGTGAATCCAGAGGCTTGGCAGGAGAGACGGAGGGACTCTCCAGGTCTTCTCACATCCCCTCCAGACTCCACTAATTGAACCTCAGATCGGACCCCTAAAAACAAGAGTGTTTCAATGAAATCTCCTATATACAGAAACAGCAAATGGAAGGAGACTTTACATGAAACGAAACATTACCTCCAAGGGATGCAAGAAAGAATACCAAGTTTAGCCACAGGGTCATTTTGGCTCCCTCTAACGAATGGAGGCAAATTGAAAGGAGAGAATGTGGGAAAACGCACAGACTTTGTGTCGGTGGGTGTCAACTGTTGCCTTTAAAGAGGAAATTGTGCTTTCATTTACATATTGGCTGACATAAAAGAGTTCCTCAGAGCAGGGGTTTCATTGTTGAGTTTGCACATTCCTTGCACAGATTATTTTTAAAATAAAAGTTTCCAGTCCAAAGCAAAATGAATCAGCCTTTACAGAGAGAAAGTTCCTGACAATGAGAGCAATCATCCAATGGAACAGAAGTTTCCCTTGGAAGTTGTGGGAGCTTCATCACTGGAAGCTTTCAAGAAGAGACTGGACTGCTATCTGTTAGAAATAGTGTAGGGATTCCTACTTGGACAGGGGGATAGGACTAGGATGCCTATGAAGTCCTTTCCGCCTCTGTTAATCTGTTGAAGTGTCAAGTCTTTCCAATTGGGAGCCTATAATAATCTCCCTGTAGTTGCTAGATATAGAAAGAAAGGTTCGTGGTGTTTTTTCTTCTTCTTAATTTACTGTCTATTACTGCCAAAATAAAGTTTTCTTTATGCTTTCCATTGTAGCTTAACCCACAAAATCTTCTCGATTAATGTATATATCTGTATCCACATTTTTTGGCTTTTTTTGCACGGTCACAAACCTGACAAAACATCCCTTATATTGTTTTCATTTCCATCAAAGATTTGAACTACCTGGAAAGATTTTCTGATGACAAAACAAGAAAAGATAAACATCTCTTTTCTTTTTAACAAAACATTTCTGCTTCAAAGGGAGGATAGTGGCCTCCTGAGAGGTCGTTTTTTGTAGCAGGGTTTTTCTGACAACCATTTTTCTGACCACCAAGCCAGAAATGATACGGATCCTTTTATTTTATAACAATTCTATGCTTCATAGTGGGGATTGCAGCCTCCTCAGAGGTGAACTTTTCTTCAGAGATTTTCAGGGAACAATTAAAGAAATAAGAACAGCTACCACACCTCCAAAATTAGACAACATCTATTTAGAATGGATATAATTCCATTCCCCCACCTCCCACCCCATAAGCCATGGAATTTTGTGTCTCAACATTTCCCCCCTTGTGCTCAAAATGAGGAGAGGACACATTTTTTTCTAATTTTCTGAGGAGATTCTTTTGATCCAGATGTTTCCTCAATATGAGAAATGGCAGTTTGGATATTTAGAAACATCGTCCTGAAATTTTATTTTCAGACTTCTGCATGGCAGTAGAGGAGAATGCAGGTAGACCTCAACTTAAAACAATTCATTTAGTGATGGTTAAAAGTTGCAACATCTGTTTGTCACACTTATGGCTGTTGTAGCATCTCCATAGTCACATGCTCAAAATTCAGATGAAGAAGGGTTTTTAAAACACAAATGTTTGGATGTCCACAAGATATACAGTCAAAATGAACAAATGACTGCTTAACTAACATTCTCATAATGGACAGAGAGAGATAAATGAGTCACTTTGTATTCAACGTTTGGATAGTTGCCACATAAGGAACAATTGCCTATTGCCCCATAATTTGTGGATGTTTTTGGATAATATATGTATATATATACACACACATGTTTTCGTAGATTTTCACGGTACAGGTATGAAGGTCTTGGCATATTCGGGTCTTTTCCCGTGTAAGATTGAGAATATTTTGGCGACATTTCAATGACGTCCCACTCACCATCTTCAGGCTGATGCCTTCAGCTTCATGCTTGTGTGAGCAAAGCTGCCGTCTTTCTATAAATATAGGTGGGGTGTGTGTGGAGTGCTGGCTTTGTTAATGTAAGTGGGTTGGTTGGCTTTGTTGTTACATCTTGATTAGTTGATGGAGTTGATGTTTGCAGATTAGTTGGCTGTTTCATAACATCATGTGTGGCTGAGGTACTAGCTGTGTGCCCATTAGTCTTTTGTGTTGTAACAACCTGGGTAATGGGCTGTGTGATGACATCCTGAGCTCTAGTGTAGTGATATCTTGAGTCCTGTGCTGCAACATCCTGGATGTCTGGTAGGTGGGAGATATTGAGGTAGAATATATATATTATTCTACTCTAACAAACACAGGAACAAATCAATAGGGGGAATGCCCTTGTAAATATCAAGACAATTTTTTTCGTAATTCATACAAAAGGAAGCCTTACATTTGATTAAGTAGAATTCTGGCTTTGCAATGTGGAAGCTGTGCTGTTGAATTTCTTTTCTGTAGTCACATCAAAATCTAGAGGTCTACAAGAGGAGACCATGGGATTTGTTTCATTTCTTTGTAGAGGAAAAATCCTGAGGGAAGAGAATGTGTCTGTTAGATATTAACATATATCGGGATAAGTCTTCCCTCTGGTCCGCTCCTACAGCGGGAAACAGGTATCCCTCTGATTGGTCGAGGGGCGTGCCCAATCCCTATAAAAGGGGAACCCTCCGACTACCAAACAAGCTGGATCACTATTATTACTAATAAAGAGCTGTTAAGTCACTTCGTGTCCGCAGTCTGTCTCTCGTTGCCCAGATCTAACATTGGCGACGAAGGTGGGATCGAGAGACAGATAGGACGAAGAACGCTACCTCCAGAATCTCCGGATTTGATCCAGCCCAGGAATTCGGCAGCAATTCCGACAGCCATCTCAGATCACCGCAGCGCGGCAAATTCAAACAGAGAAGATGGCGATGCATGCTCCCCCCGCTCCTTTCGACCCAGCAAACGACGAATGGGAAGCCTTCATGATTCGTTTCGAGTGTTTCCTCGAAGCGAACGAATACACGGGGATCACCGATGCGAGGAAGAAAAACATCTTCCTCGGCTACTGCGGAAAAGAAGTCTTCAATACGGCCAGAGACCTCACCGCGCCTACTCCAATACAAGCAGTATCGTGGACAACGTTGCAACAGACTCTGCAAACTCACTACGCGCCAAAACCTTCCCGCCATGTCTGCCGCAAAGAATTCAACATGAGGACTCAGAAGGCGGGAGAATCCATTAATCAATATGTTGCAGCCCTACGAAAAGCAGCAGCTCACTGCGAATACAGGGATCTGGAAGAACACATCTTAGAGCAACTCATCTGTGGGTTAAGAGACATTTCGCTGCAAAAGAAGCTGTTGGCAAACCCGAATTTAACCCTACAGACAGCGTTAAACAAAGCAAGAGCGTCAGAATCAGCGGAGAAATCATCTGTAACCATACAACGAGGGGCCAACATAAACCAGCCAGCAGCAAGGCAAACCAGAGTGCACTACGAGGACGCAAGCCCTGACTACGAGAATCCCGAGTTCGAGGACAGTCACCTGATGCAGAGCAGTCACTTGAGGCCTGGGGGGAGACCCGGATCCCGTTTGCCGCCCTGCGCAAGTTGCGGAGGGAATCACCCCAGGTCTACTTGTAGGTTCAGGAACGTTGTTTGTTCGCATTGCAACAAACTTGGGCACATCGCACGAGTGTGCCGGAGCGGAGTCCCTGCCTCACGGCAGCCACCCATGTACCGCCAACAGAAGCCCAACCCAGGGGCTTGGCGAAATCAAAAAGGGCGCCCAGAGAGAAATCCACAAGTGTTTACCCAGAGAGAACATTTCCAAAGAGCTGAACGAGCGTATCCCCAGAGAGATTACTCACAAGGAGTTGAGCGAGCGTATCCCCAGAGAGAATACACACAAAGAGCTGAACGAGCGTTCTATCAAGACGCTCAACGAGAGTATTTTCAGGATGTAGACGATGAGATAGAGTTGACCCAGAGAGAGGAGTTGCGAACGTATCTCACCACAATACATCAAGTCCGCCCTAAGCGGCCCAAAAGGCTGAGAGTCACAGTCCTCTTGGAGGGCTCACCCTGCGAGCTAGAAGTCGACACAGGATCGACCCTGACGATCATTTCATGGGCATCCATGAAACAGGCTATCCCTAGCCTCAGAAAGAGCCAACTACACGCTCCAGACGTCCTGCTACGAGACTACCAGGGGAACCAAGTCCCCATCGTGGGCCAAGGCACATTCCACATCCGTTTCAAGGACATCGAAGCCCAGCTGCCCGTGACCATCGCCAGCGCGCCATTGCAGAACCTTCTGGGGCTTGATTGGTTTGAAGCCCTGGGGTTAGAAGTCACCGGGATCAACACCGTAAGAAACAGCAGCGCTGAACAGATTTTTAAGGAATTCGAGGATGTGTTCAGCCCCGGTCTTGGTAAGTATGTGGGTAAACCAATATCATTCAATTTAGACCCTAAAGTGGCGCCAATCCGACTTAAACCGAGACGAGTGCCTTTTGCACTCCGCCCTAAAATAGACAAAGAGATAGATAAGTTAGTGGAGCAAGGAATCCTTGAGCCGGTAGATCACGCGCGCTGGGAAACGCCCATCGTGACCCCAGTCAAGCCAGACGGATCAGTCCGCATCTGCGCGGACTATAAGTGCACAATTAATGTCGCGCTACAACAGAGCGCATATCCTGTGCCAGTAGTACAGCACTTATTGCACTCGTTGGGGCCAGGAAAGGTATTCGCAAAGTTAGACATGGCACAAGCTTACCAGCAACTGCCAGTTGATAGCGCCACAGCGGAGGCCCAAACGATAGTGACGCATAGAGGAGCATTCAAATGCAACCGGCTACAATTCGGCGTTAGCATTGCCCCAGGATTGTTCCAGAGCGTCATGGAACGACTGTTGCAAGGGATACCAGGAGTCGTCCCCTATTTTGACGACATCTTGGTGTCAGCTGCAAACGAGGAGCAATTAAACAAAAGAGTCAGATCTGTTTTGGCCAGAATCAGAGAAAAGGGTCTCCGCCTTAAAAAAGAAAAATGCCAAATTAACGTTCCTAGCGTAGAATTCCTGGGTTATAGAATCGATGGTCAGGGAATACACCCCACTTCAAAGAAAATTAAGGCGATCCAGGACGCCCCCACACCACGAAATCAGACCGAGTTGCAGGCCTTCCTCGGATTACTTAACTTCTACAGCGTTTTTCTGAGACAGAAGGCGACCGTTGCTGAGCCACTACACCGTCTACTCCAGAGGAACGCACCATGGAAATGGGGACGATCCGAAGCTGCAGCTTTCGCCGGAGTAAAGCGTCTACTCACCACTGACTCATTGCTTGTTCAATACAGCCAGACCCTACCGCTGGTATTGACCTGCGACGCATCACCTTTCGCAGTTGGAGCAGTCCTCAGCCACAGGATGCCCGACGGAAAGGAAGCACCCATCGCGTTCTACTCCAGAACTCTTTCATCGGCTGAAAGAAATTACAGCCAAATGGACAGGGAAGCGCTGGCTGCCGTCGCGGGAGTAAAGCGTTTCCACGAATACCTCTACGGCCGCGATTTTGAACTGATCACAGATCATAAACCGCTGTTGGGACTTTTGGCGGGAAACCGCCCCACTCCGGTCTCCCTTTCTCCTCGCATGACCAGGTGGACTGTTTTCCTGGCTGCATATTCATACAAATTGATACATCGACCGGGCTCCACTCTTGGACACGCAGACGCACTCAGCCGTTGCCCATTACCTGACATTCTGCCAGACCCCACTCCAGAAGTACCGGTATTGCTCATTGACTGTTTGGATTCGGGACCGGTTTCTTCCTACGATGTTGCAAGGTTCTCCTCTAAAGACAATTTAATAAAACAAGTTCAAACTTGGGTTTGGAGGGGGTGGCCAAAGGGAAATGTGGGCCCGGAATTCAAAATGTTTTGGTCGAAACGGGACGAGCTCTCAGTACTACAAGGATGTTTGTTGTGGGGGGATCGAGTTGTTATTCCGCATGCTTTACGTAAAAATGTATTAGATGCTTTACATATGGGTCATCCGGGGATTGTTAGAATGAAGGCGTTAGCAAGAAGTTACGTGTGGTGGCCAAACATGGACAAAGAAATAGAGGAGTGGGTGGCCACTTGTGACCCATGCCAGGAATCGAGACCAGCACCCCCGGAAGCGCCCGCCACAGAATGGGAGAAACCCAAAGCACCCTGGTCGCGAATACACATCGACTTCGCAGGGCCATTCCAAGGTCAGACTTTCCTTATAGTTGTGGATGCATACTCAAAGTGGCTAGATGTAGTCCTAATGACTTCAACCACGGCAGAGGCAGTCATAAAGGTTCTACGGCGACTCTTCGCCACCCATGGCCTGCCAGATCTCCTCGTATCCGATAACGGGCCCCAATTCACGGCCATGCACTTTGAAACATTTTTAGCAGGGTTGGGAATCCGGCATGCCCTCATCGCGCCATTCCACCCAGCATCAAACGGACAGGCGGAGAGAATGGTGCGATTCGCAAAAGAGGCCCTCGCCAGGATGGGTCCAGGTGATTGGCAAACACGCATTGACCATTACCTCCTCATTCAACACATTACCCCGAGCGCAACAACGGGTAGGAGCCCCGCTGAACTACTCATGGGCCGTCGCCTACGATCTCACCTAGACCGGCTCCATCCGAATTACTCTGCCACGGCTCCCCCAGACTCTACAAGTAAGGTCCGGTCTTTCAGAGTAGGGGATTCAGTATACGCTCACAACTACACGGGGGGAACATTATGGATGCCGGCAAAGGTCATAGGCATCACGGGCCCACGATCGTATTTGCTAGAGCTAGAAGATGGGCGGAATTGGAAAAGGCACATCGATCAACTGCGGGGTCGCCTAGCACACTCCAACCTTAGAAATGAAGATGAAAGTTTCCTGTCTACGGAAAGTCAGCCACAAGAAAACCCCAGCATAGGAAACAACGACGCCGGCGAGCCAAGCGTGGAACAAGACTACACACACGTAACAGAGAAACCCCCAGACAGCGCAGCCGAACAAACTCCTGAACGCCCGAGCAACGAAGGCACAAGACCTCCAGAACGGGAAATAGAAAAAGCACCCGATCCTGCAACTACTTCAAACCAACCCGCACCCAGTCCTGCAACCACTTCAAGCCAACCCGAACTACGACGTTCCTCCCGAGCAAGACAAACACCCACCTACCTAAAAGATTATGTTACCTACCGCAACGTCCCATCTAGGAGGGGAGGGGTGTTAGATATTAACATATATCGGGATAAGTCTTCCCTCTGGTCCGCTCCTACAGCGGGAAACAGGTATCCCTCTGATTGGTCGAGGGGCGTGCCCAATCCCTATAAAAGGGGAACCCTCCGACTACCAAACAAGCTGGATCACTATTATTACTAATAAAGAGCTGTTAAGTCACTTCGTGTCCGCAGTCTGTCTCTCGTTGCCCAGATCTAACAGTGTCCCATACCTCAAAGTTGATATATAGACCACAATATGTCAAACTATCTCCTGATTTATAATTGGTGGTAATTATAGCAATCAATCAGTTACAAAAAGGCAAGAAGACAGGCCAAAACATAGAGATCTAGAAGGCTTCATGACAGTAGAGATTTGTAATTGCCAATATCTGTCAGTCTTAGCACAGCCCAGTTGAGGAGAGAAAGCTTCAAGCATCAGAAGAATTTATACATATTTGAGAAGGATGGAGACTCATGTTTAAGCAAACAGAGTATAAACTAAGGGAAAGGAAATGAAAATGAATAACATGTAGGAAAGTTTGAAACTGAGGAAATTCAGCAAGGAAAGTAATAAAAAGACTGAGCGTAAATAAGCGTAAGCTGCTCAGAAGGAGAGAAAGTTCATGACAGGCTTCAGATTCACTTCCTCTCACTGTGTCTCTCGCACAGTAATAGACAGCTGTGTCCTCTTCTTTCAGATTGTTCATTTGTAGATACCCCTGACTTTTGGCATTGTCCCTGGATATGGTGAAGCGTCCCTTGACTTTGTCTGAGTAGTAAATGTAAGATGAGCTTGGATGTATCCTGGCCACCCATTCCAGGCCTTTCCCTGGAGCCTGTCTCACCCAGGCCATGTAATAGTTGCTGAAGGTGAATCCTGAGGCTTGGCAGGAGAGACGGAGGGACTCTCCAGGTCTTCTCACATCCCCTCCAGACTCCACTAATTGAACCTCAGATCGGACACCTAAAAAGAAAGATGTTTCAATGAAATCTCCTATATACAGAAACAGCAAATGGAAGGAGCCTCTACATGAAATGAAACATTACCTCCAAGGGATGCAAGAAAGAATACCAAGTTTAGCCACAGGGTCATTTTGGCTCCCTCTGACGAATAGAGGGAAATTGAAAGGAGAGAATTTGGGAAAACGCACAGACTTTGTGTCGGTGGGTGTCAACTGTTGCCTTTAAAGAGGAAATTGTGCTTTCATTTACATATTGCCTGACATAAAGGAGTTCCTCAGAGCAGGGGTTTCATTGTTGAGTTTGCACATTCCTTGCACAAATGTATTTTTTTTTTTATAAAGGTTTCCAGTCCAAAGCAAAATGAATCAGCCTTTACAGAGAGAAAGTTCCTGACAATGAGAGCAATCATCCAATGGAACAGAAGTTTCCTTTGGAAGTTTTGGGAGCTTCATCACTGGAAGCTTTCAAGAAGAGACTGGACTGCCATCTGTCAGAAAAAGTGTAGGGATTCCTACTTGGACAGGGGGATAGGACTAGGCTGCCTATGAAGTCCTTTCCGCCTCTGTTAATCTGTTGAAGTTTCAAGTCTTCCAATATGGGAGCCTATAATAATCTCCCTGTAGTTTCTAGATATAGAAAGAAAGCTTCATGGGTTTTTCTTTTCTTAATTTACTGTCTAGTACTCCCAAAATAAAGCTTTCTTTATGCTTTCTATTGTAGCTTCGCCCACAAAACCTTCTCGATAAATGTACATATCTGTATCCACATTTTTAGGCCTTTTTTTGCATGGTCATAAATCTGACAAAATATCCCTCTATATTGTTTTCATTTCCATCAAAGACTTGAACAACCTGGACTGTTTTTCTGGCAACCAAGCCAGAAATGATACACATCCTTTCATATTATAACAATTCTATGCTTCATAGTGGAGTGTAGTCTCCTGAGAGGTGGCTACAGAGATTTTCAGGGAACAATTACAGAAATAACAACCGTCACACTTCCAAAATTAGAAAATATATATTTAGAATGGATTTATTTCCCCTCCCCCACCACCACCACCACGGTAAGCCATGGAGTTTCATGAGTCAACATTGCCCCCTGGTGTCCAAAGTGAGGAGAAGTCACATTTTTTCTAATTCTCTGTGGAGATTCTTTTGATCCAGATGTTTCCTCAATATGAGAATGGCGGTTTGGATCTTTAGAAAGATCATACTGAAGTTTTATTTTCAGACTTCTGCAGGGCAGTAGAAGATAAAGCAGATAGATGATGAAATGAAGGGACTTGTATTCTGAAAGTCTCAAATTTGCTGCTGGTGATTGCATCCTGATAAAACCTGACATGAGGAAAAACTTAGCCACACCTGGAGCAGACCTTCCCAAGCCTGACTGACCACTCTTACCAGCAAGCTAAGCCTAATGCTTGACCCTGAGATGGACAAGAAAAGACCAAAAGCAACGTTTCGGCGAGGTCTAACTCTCCATCCTCAGGCTGATGTTTTTGGCTTAAAGCATGGCCGGAGCTGCTGTCTTTCTAATAATCTTGGTGGGGTGTATGTGGAGTGCTGGATTTGTTTCAGTGTGGATTGATTGGCTGTGTGGCTGCATCATGATTGGTAGATTGGCACTGATTGGTGCTGGCTGTGTGTCTATTGTTGTTTCATGTTGTAATGGCCTAGGTGGTGGGTGGGGGTCATTTGTTGACTAGGGCTGGTTTCCAGATGTCTGGTAGGTGGGAGGTATCATCACATTTATTCATGTTGTGGGGGTATTTCTCTATTTCAATAGCTTCCATAATTCTTCTCATAAATACTTCAAATATGGCTAGGCTTATATTTGATTAA
Source organism: Natrix helvetica (assembly GCF_964273705.1). Lineage (NCBI taxonomy): Eukaryota > Metazoa > Chordata > Lepidosauria > Squamata > Natricidae > Natrix > Natrix helvetica. The sequence goes on along the minus strand of NC_138555.1, from coordinate 79,192,093 downwards.
GTAGAATCCATGTTTTGTAATGTGGTAGCTGTGCAGCTGAATTTCTTTTCTGTAGTTGCAACAAAATCTAGAGGTCTACAAGATGAGTATAAATGTATGGGGAAGGAATGGAAAATGAATAACATGTAGGAAAGTATGAGACTGAGGAAATTCAGCAAGGAAAGAAGTAAAAGGACTGAATGTAAATAAGTGTAAGCTGCTCAGAAGGAGAGAAAGTTCTTGACGGGCTTCAGATTCACTTCCTCTCACTATGTGCCTCTTACACAGTAACAGACAGTCATCTCCTCTAGTTTGAGGCTGTTCATTTGCAGGTACAGCTGGCTTTTGGCATTGTCCCTGGAGATGGTGAAGCGCCCCTTAACTTTGTCAGAGTATTGAAATTCTGCAGCATCATAGCGTATCCTGGCGACCCATTCCACTCCTTTCCCTGGGGCCTGTCATACCCAATGCATCCAGTAGTCACTGAAACTGAATCTAGAAGCTTGGCAGGAGAGATGGAGGGATTCCCCAAGTCTTCTCACATCCCTTCCAGACTCCACCAACTGGACCTCAGATTGGACTCCTAAAAAGAAAGATGCTTCAATGAGATTTCCAATATATAAGAAGGGAAAATTGAAAGGAAACTCTAGACAGAGTGAAACATTACCTTCAAGGATTACAAGTAAGAATAAAAAGTTTAGGCACAGGATCATTTCTGTCTGTCTCTCTCTAATAAATGGAGGGTATGTGGTGCCAATTTCTGGTCATCTTGGCACTGCCCAATGGAGGAGAGGGAGCTTCAGGAATCTGGGAATTTTATAAATATATAAATGTAGAAAGGCTTAAGAAGGATGAAGAGATAGGTTTAGGCAGATTGATATAAATCAATGGAGAAAGAATGAAAAATGAAAAAAAAGTAGATAATTTTGTCTTATTGAAAGAAATGAGTGATGGAGGGTAAGCAACTGAGAAGGAGAGAAAGTTCTTGACAGGCTTCAGATTCACTTCCTCTCAATGTGTGTCTTGCACAATAATAGACTGCCGTGTCTTCGGCTTTGAGGCTGTTCATTTGCAGATACAACTGGCTTTTGGCATTGTCCCTGGAGATGGTGAAGCATCCCTTGACTTTGTCAGGGTAGTGCACAGATGATGACTAAATATCTGCCACCCATTCGAGTACTTTCTTATGAGGCTGCCTCACCCAGCTCATGCCATAGTCGCTGAAGGTGAATCCAGAGGCTTGGCAGGAGAGACGGAGGGACTCCCCAGGTCTTCTCACATCCCCTCCAGACTCCACCAACTGTACTTGAGACTGGACTCCTAAAAAGAAAGAAGCTTCAATCAGATTTCCTGCATATAGGAACAGAAAATTAAGGAAACTCTAGACAGAGTGAAATGTTACCTCCAAGGAGTACAAGGAAGAATAAAAAGTTTAGGCACATGATCATTTCTGTCTCTCTCTCTCTCTAATAAATGGAGGGTATGTGATAGAAAAATATTAGGGGAAACACACAAGCTTTGTGTCAGTGGGTGTCAACTGTTGCCTTTAAAGGGGAAATTGTGCCTTCATTTACATATTGGCTGAGATAAAAGCGTTCCTCAGAGCAGGATTTTTATAGTTGTCCTTGCTTGCACAGTCCCTGCACAGTTGATTTTTACAGAAATCTCCAGTCCAAAGAAAAATGAAGCAGCCTTTACAGAAGAGCAACTAAAACAAAGGCTTGCAAAATTAGGCAATGTTTCAGGATGATGATTTTATCCCTTCCGTTGATCTGACTCTTGACGATTCTCTGAGACAGGTCTCTTCACATCTTCCTGATTTTGTACTATTTCATTTGAGTTTTTCTATGTCCTGGATAGTGTCTGCTTTGATATGGTCCAGACAACATGGTCTTTGATAAACTGGTTTCCTTTTACCGCTAACTTTTCCCACCATGTTTATTTTCTCCAGTGAATTCCCCCACAACAAAAGGCCAAAATAAGGGAGACAATACCTAATGAGGCTTTATATTCCCTATCCATCTCCCACTTGTTGAATAGGAAATGGCGTTTCTAGGGACAATATTTCCCCCTTGTGTTAAAAATAAGGAAGGCAGACATCTTCCTAATTTTGCAAAAAAAGATTCAGGCTCAGAAGGCTTCATGGGAATGACGATTTGCAATTGCCAATATCTGGCAATCTTGGCCCTGCCCAACGGAGGGGAAGGAGCTTCAGGCACCTGGGGATTTCATATAGATTAATGTAGAAAGACTTAAGGATGAGGGCTGAGGTTTAAGCACACTGGGTATAAATTGATGGGGAAAGAATGAAAAATGAATAACACAGAAAAGAATGAGATTGAGGAAATTCAGTAGTACTGAAGGAATTAAAGGGACTGAGTGTAAATAACTCAGAGTAGAGAAGATTCTGGACAGGCATCAAATTCACTTCCTCTCACTTGTGTGTAATAGACTGCTGCGTCCTCTAGTTTGAGGCTGTTCATTTGCAGATACAGCTGGCTTTTGGCATCGTCCCTGGAGATGGTGAAGAGTCCCTTCATTTTGTCAGAGTAGTAAATAACTGAAGACCATATATAGGCCATTGCCACCCATTCGAGCCCTTTCCCTGGAGCTTTCCTCACCCAACTCATCTCATAGTTGCTGAAGGTGAATCCAGAGGCTTGGCAGGAGAGATGGAGGGACTCTCCAGGTCTTCTCACATCCCCTCCAGTCTCCACCAACTGGACTTGAGATTGAATACCTAAAAAGATAGGTGCTTCAATGAGATTTCCAATATATAAGAACAGAAGTTGAAAGGAAATTCTAGACAAAGTGAAACATTACCTCCAAGGAGTAAAACGAAGAATAAAAAGATTAGGCATAGGGTCATTTCTGCCTCCTTCTAATAAATGGAGGATATATGATAGAAGAGGATTAGGGGAAACACACAAACCTTGTGTCGGTGGATGTCGACTGTTATTATACATTATACACTTTTTTAATATGCAGACAATCACATAAACATGGATTTGTTCCTGTAAGCATTCATACAATGAGTTGCCTCACATTTGATTAAACTGAATTCTTCCTTTGCAACGTGGAAGCTGGGCAGCTGAATTTCCAAAATCTAAATCTCTGCAAGATGAAACCCCGGGATATATTTCATTTCCTTATAGACGAAAAAAGCTGATGTATTTGAATGTGTACGGAGCACATTATTTCAAAACCTCTCCTGATTTACAGGCGGTGGTGAGAGTGAACAACAAGTAGTGACAACAAGGGAGGAAGAGAAACCAATTCCCAAAATATGAATTAAGGTAGAAAAGAATGAGACTGTGGATGATATTAAAGGAAAAGTGTTTGAGTCCAAACCAGTTTAAGCTGCTTAGAAGTACAGAAAGTTATTGACAGGCTTTAGATTCACTTCCTTTCACTGTGTGTCTTGCACAGTAATAGACTCCTGTGTCTTCTACTTTGAGGCTGTTCATTTGCAGATACAGCTGGCTTTTGGCATCATTCCTGGAGATGGTGAAGCGTCCCTTCACTTTGTCTGAGTAGTAAATGCTAGATGAGCCTGGATATATGTAGGCTACCCATTCCAGGCCTTTCCCTGGAGCCTGTCTCACCCAGCCTATGTAAGAGCTGCTGAAGGTGAATCCAGAGGCTTGGCAGGAGAGACGGAGGGACTCCCCAGGTCTTCTCACATCCCCTCCAGACTCCACCAACTGAACCTCAGATCGGACACCTAAAAACAAGAGTGTTTCAATGAAATCTCCTATATACAGAAACAGCAAATGGAAGGAGCCCCTACATAAAATGAAACATTACCTCTAAGGGATGCAAGAAAGAATACCAAGTTTAGCCACGGGGGCATTTTGGCTCCCTCTGAGGAATGGAGGGAAATTGAAAGGAGAAAATTTGAGAAAATGCACAAACTTTGTGTTGGTGGGTGTCGCTGGAAAAGGGAAACCAACTGTTGCCTTTAAAGGGGAAATTTTGCCTTCGTTTACATATTGGTTGAGATAAAAGAGTTCCTCAGAGCAGGGATTTTCATAGTTGTCCTCCCACACTCCCTGCATAGTTGATTTTTACATAAATTGCCAGTCCAAAGAAAAATGAAGGCTAGTTTTCAAGAAGAATAATTGAAATGAAGTTCTGACAAACTTTACCATTTCTGAAAAGTGATTCGAAGTAACAAATCGATCACTGAGAACATTTGAAAGAGGCATGTTAGAAGACTTGAAAACAATTGCATATTTGGATTCAGGAAAGGTTTTATACTTTTTTTTTTTTTGCCTTTAACACGAAGATGTTAACACAAACCCAAAAGAACTGAATTCAGACCAATATCCTTTGGAGGCTATTTGGGGTGGGCTTTTTGTTACTTCTTACTTGCTCCGAGTTGATTCCTCAAGGAGGAGGCAACAATTAAAATTAAAATAAGAAGGAAAGAAGGAAGGGAGAGAGGGAGGGAGGGAGGGAAAGCAGGTTTCCAAGAGCAGGTTTCTCCTCTTCCTTTCCAGGAAGGTAAAATAAAGCCAGGTCTTTGCACACACTTGAAAGTAAACCAGGAAGACTGTAATTGTGGGGTCTGTCTGGCAAGAACAAAGAATGCTTATCCACAGGAAATATGCATTATGTAAAGCTTGGAACAATTCTGGGTAGTTAGAAAGCTGATAAAAGTAACAAGAGTTAGGCAGCTTGCAGACCTCAGCTAAAAGTTAGGAATAGATATGGCCTGCAGCATATACAATGTTCATTAGATAACTGCTGGGGCATTCATTAGCCAAGGCTTAGGAACCAATAGAACAAATTGTAGAATTATTACTAAAATGTTCATTAGATGGTATTTCTTATTATCTCACCTTGTCCCGCCTTCTCCTTTAGTGAAAATGTACAAACTTTGTTCTTGGTTCTTGGCATTTTGGTCAGGAGCCCTTTTCCTTGGCGTACCCCCATGAAAAAGCAATCAAAACCTGCACCTCATGTCTGGTGTCCTTCATTGGCCTCGGCACCAGTCTCAGACCTGAAATGGGACCACAGTATAATATTCTGCATTTTTAATATTTCCTAGAATGTTTCATTCTTCCAGGAGAGGAGTGGGTGCTAGCATTTTACAATGCACAGTCAAAATAATAAATGATTCTGTAACCAACAGTCTCCCAGTGGACAGAGAAAGATAAATGAGTCATTTTGTTTTCCCTGATTTGGGATGTCGCAGATGTACCCATTTTTGCCTATTACTCATTAATTCCTAGATGTTGATGGTTTGAAAAATAACCTTTGCATTTACATTATAGATTATTTTTAATATACACACAAACACATAAATGCGAGCTTTGTTAGGTAAGGCTCCCCGTTAGGAGGGCGAGTGTGCAGAGAAGCATAATGAGAATGGTGTGGAAGAACATGCACAAACCAGCATACAGGGACACCGAATAGTAAAAGTAGTAGTATTTTTCTAATGTGGAAAATAGAAGTATTCAGAGTTCAATTTACACAGTCCAAGTCATACACGGTTCAGTCAGTCAGTTATCAATGTTCTCAGCTAAGGAATGATCCATCGAACACAGTCCAGTATCAAATAATCAGTTCAGCTAATAGTAGCAAAAATGCACAATAACTCACGATACAGAATCAAGCAGTATTCACTGATCAGCATCTAACAAACAGAGAGCTAACAGTCATTCTGGCTCCATCTTATGGCTGCTTGAGGTAACAACAACCAATCACATTACAGCAATACTTAAAGAAACAGTACTACCATCATGGCTTATATATTGCTGACCCAACTGTTAGCTTACATTCCTAACAGGCTTCTCCTTATAGGCATGAAGGCAAACATTTTTCCATATTGATACAATGAGTTGCTTCATATTTGATTGCATTCAATTCTTTGTTTGCAATTGTTCAAGTGGGGCAGCTGAATTTCCTTTCTGTTGTCACATTTCAAAATGTAAAACTGTAGAAGATGAGACCACAGGATTTCTTTCATTTCTTCATAGAGGAAAGACGTTGATGGATTTGAATTGTTATGGAGCGCATCATGTATAGTGTAGCTTTTATTGTCATTGTACAAAATAAATACAAGGAAAGTATGTCAAAGTTTGTTTTGGTGGGTGTCAACGGCTGTCTTTAAAGGTGAAATTGTGCCTTCATTTACATATTGCTTGAGATAAAAGAGTTCTTTAGAGCAGGATAATTCTCCTCCCACTGGCCGTGCACACTTGATTTTTTTACACAATTTTCCAAAGACAAAAATGAAGGAGCCTTTATAAAAGAGCAACTAAAACAAAGATTTGCCAAATCCCATCTTTCTCAAAAGTGATTCAAAGTAATAAATCATGAACAACCACTAGGGACATTTGAAAGAGACATGTTAGAAAACATGAAAACAGCAGCACATCAGAGTTCAGGGAAGGTTTTGTATGCCCTCTGTTTAACATCACCTTTTAAAGAAACCCAAAAGAACTGAACACAGACCAAAATCATTTTTTGTGGTGTTTTTCTTACTTTTTACTTCCCCAGAGTTGATTCCTCAAGATGGGCATCCATAAAAATTAAAATAAGAAGGAAGGAAGGAAGGAAGGAAGGAAGGAAGGAAGGAAGGAAGGAAGGAAGGAAATTTTAAAATGGAAACATTGGCTGAAAAGAAATAGAAAAAAAAGGCAATAACGTGTTCTTTTGTAAAATCCAATTTGGGATATTCACTGGGGCCAAAGTTTTAATCTTCTGAGCTTTAGGACTCCTGCTAAAGCCCATCCTTAGGGAATTTCTATCTAGCATGAATGTTAAAGATTGGAAGACTAAATAAATGGTTTAGAAAGTACATTTTGCCGGATGTCCGTAAGATAAACAGTCAAAATAATGATTGTTTAACTAATATTGTCACAGTGGACTCAGAAAGATAAATCAGTCACTTAGTATTCACTGATACGGAATGTCACAGATATACTATTTTTTTTTCCTATTGTCCTGTTGGAAGAAATGTCCTTCTGGGTTCAGCTCCAAGTGGGGAAAAAGACATTGGAAACATGGAGGTTCCTTGGGAAGATGGTTTAAGGGTGGACAGGATCACATGGCTTGAGCTTCTGAACAGAAAAGGGGGATCACATGCTTCCAGATGTTGGGTGAAGAAGAAAAAGAGAGTGAGATGCTGAAAGTCCCTGGTTTTATGCCATCTCTGTCCTTTGATCTTGATTCTGATTGGTTGTCATACTCCCATGAGGCCATGCAGGGGCAACCCTTTAGGCTGTGCTTTGAGTCCAAGTTTGGTTGCCTTGCTGGCTGATGTAATTTTCCCAGATGCCTTGTGGTGAATTTCTGTAGAAGACCAATCATACCTTTGTTATGCAGAGTAGACTTTTTAATGGCCCATTGACAAAGGTGGAGGCTATTAAGAGTCCGTCTGTTTCCTGCCTAAAAACATGTTTCTCCATTTCTTAGCCAGGGAAAATATAATATTCTGCCTTTTCAATATTTCCCAGGATATTTCATTTTTCTAAGAGAGGGGTGGGTGCTAACTTCCTACACTTCTAAGTCTGAATTCAAACATTTTTTTTTTCATTATTGCTGCAATGGGTTGCCTCACAGTTGATTAAATTTAACTCTTGCTTTGCAATGTGGACATAGGGCAGCTTAATTTCCTTTCTGTTAGTCACATTTCAAATTCTAAAAATCTACAAGATGAGACCCCAGGATTTGTACCATGTCCTTATAGAGGAAAGAAGCTGATGGATTTGAATTGTGATGGAGCACATCATGTCAAAACCTATCCCGATTTATAGGTGGTGGTAAGAGTAAACAACAAATAGTAATAACCAACCAACAAGAGAGCACAAACCATTGAGGCCCAGAAGGCTTCATGGAAATTGAGATTTGAAATTGCCAATATCTGGCACTCTTGGCCTTGCCCAACTGAGGGGTGGGAGCTTAAGGTATGTGGAGATTTTATATAGATTAATGTGGAAAGACAAGAAGCATTAAGGCTCTGATTTAAGCACACGGAGTATAAATTAATGGAGAGAGAATGAAAACTGAATAACGTAGAAAAGAATGAGACTGAGGAAATGCGGTCATATTGAAAGAAATAAGGGGACTGAGAATAAGCAATTCAGAGTAGACAAAGTTCTTGTCTAGCTTCAGATTCACTTCCTCACACTGTGTGTTCTCGTACAGTAATAGACTCCTGTGTCTTCGGTTTTGAGGCTGTTCATTTGCAGATACAGCTGGGTTTTGGCATCCTCCCTGGAGATGGTGAAGCGGCCCTTCACTTTGTCAGAGTAGTAAGTGGAAGGAGATGATTCTGTTCTTATGCGGGCCACCCATTCCAGTCCTTTCCCTGGAGCCTGTCTCACCCAGTGCATATAATAGCTGCTGAAGGTGAATCCAGAGGCTTGGCAGGAGAGACGGAGGGAGATAACACAAAATACACAAACCCAGAAGGCTTCGTAGGAATGGAGATTTGCAATTGCCAATATCTGGTCATCTTGGCACTGCCCAATTGAGGAGAGGGAGCTTCAGGCATCTGGGAATTTTATAAATATATAAATGTAGAAAGGCTTAAGAAGGATGAAGAGATAGGTTTAGGCAGATGGATATAAATCAGTGGAGAAAGAATGAAAAATGAAAAAAAAAAGTAGAACATTTTGTCTTAATGAAAGAAATGAGTGATGGAGTGTAAGCAACTCAGAAGGAGAGTAAGTTCTTGACAGGCTTCAGATTCACTTCCTCTCAATGTGTGTCTTGCACAGTAATAGGTTGCTGTGTCTTCGGCTTTGAGGCTGTTCATTTGCAGATACATCTGGCTTTTGGCATTGTCCCTGGAGATGGTGAAGCGTCCCTTGACTTTGTCAGGGTAGTGCACAGATGAAGACCAAATATCTGCCACCCATTCTAGTACTTTCTTATGAGGCTGCCTCACCCAGCTCATGCCATAGTCACTGAAGGTGAATCCAGAGGCTTGGCAGGAGAGACGGAGGGACTCCCCAGGTCTTCTCACATCCCCTCCAGACTCCACCAACTGTACATGAGACTGGACTCCTAAAAAGAAAGAAGCTTCAATCAGATTTCCTGCATGTAGGAACAGAAAATCAAGGAAACTCTAGACAGAGTGAAATGTTACCTGCAAGGACTACAAGGAAGAATAAAAAGTTTAGGCACGTGATCATTTCTGTCTCTCTCTCTCTAATAAATGGAAGGTATGTGATAGAAAAGGATTAGGGAAAACACACAAGCTTTGTGTCGGTGGGTGTCAACTGTTGCCTTTAAAGGGGAAAGTGTGCCTTCATTTACATATTACTTGAGATAAAAGAGTTCCTTAGAGAAGGGTTTTCGTAGTTGTCTTTGCACAGTTGATTTTTACACAATTTTCCAGTCCAAAGAAAGATGAAGCAGCCTTTGCAGAAGAGTAACTGAAAGAAAGACTTGAAAAACTTCCATCACCTCTCAAATGCGATTCAAAGTAACACGTCATGAATAACCACTAAGGATATTGGAAAGAGGTATGTTCGGAAACATGAAAAGAGCAGCACGTCTGAGTTCATGATAGGTTTTACACATTTTCCTTTTAATACGGCCTTTTAAAGAAACACAAGAGAACTCAATGCAGACCAGAATCATTTTTGCTTTGGAGGCTATTATTACCAGTGATGGGATTCAACTAGTTTGCAACTATTCAGGAGAACGGGTTGTTAACTTTCTAAGCATTTCGGAGAACCCGTTGTTGGAAGAAATCTCATTTTGTTTTGTCTACTTTACAGGACCAAAGGAAGGAAGGAAACATTCTGGTGTTGTTTCTAGCCTAATCTTTATTGCCCTGCTTACAGAAACTGCCTCTCCGGTTAACCCTTATTACAGTGTAAGGTGAAGCGCCCATCAACGTGAGTGATGTTGACTTGGCCACACCCACCCAGTCACATGGCCACTGAGCCACACCTACCCAGCCGGTCATTAGCGCAGAGAACTGGTTGTTCAATTATTTGAATCCCGCCACTCTTTTGTGTTGCATTTCAGTCATTTGTTAGGCCCCCCGAGTTGATATACCAAGAAGGGCAGTGATCAAAATTGAAATAATAACAATGGCAAGAGGAATGGTAATAACAATTGTAATTAAAATGTTACTAAAAATGATCACGGTACATTGAAAAATAAGAATAATAAACCTCTTTGAAGAAGGGAGGAAGGAGGGAAGGAAGGAAGGAAGGAAGGAAGGAAGGAAGGAAGGAAGGAAGGAAGGAAGGAAGGAAGGAACCTTGACTTTGTCCGAATCGGAGACGAGGATGTGCTTATCTCTGCCACCCATTCCAGGCCTTTCCCAGGAGCCCTCAAACCATGTGGTCCTGTCCATCATTAAACCATCTTTCCAAACAGCTTCCATGTCACAGCGCCTTTCCTCCAACTTGGAACTGAACCCAGGTGGACATTTCTTGCAACTGTGGTAAATCCTAATTAGCCAGCCCCAAACCACTTGACCTCAAAATTTCTTCAGGCAATGATGCCTCTTTTGTCTAAGAAATGGACTTGAACATTCTCCCTAGAGTTGGACATGACTGGGCAGTGCAAACCTTTTACTTTATTTTTATATTACAGTCAAGGGGAGGTGGCTCTTTTAAAAAATGTGATGGAGAAATGGATGGATAGATGGATGGGTGGGTTGGAAGATGGTTTAATGATAGAGATGATAGATAGATAGATAGATAGATAGATAGATAGATAGATAGATAGATAGAAAGAAAGAAAGAAAGAAAGAAAGAAAGAAAGAAAGAAAGAAAGAAAGAAAGAAAGAAAGAAAAAGAAATAGGTCACTTGAGAAGACATTGTGTATTACTCCTTAATAAATATCTTTGGATAAAAGAGATTTCTCTACTCACATAATAATTTTTAACATACTCTACAGACACACACACACAGAGAAACACAAATAGATTAGGCGCCTGCCATAATACGTTTCGAGAGAAACATTTTTAATTATTGGAAAAGTGGGCACCTTTGATTAAATAAAAATCTAGCCTTGTAATGTGGAAGTTGTGCAACTGATGAAAAGAGCCAAAGGGATGGAATTTCAAAACAATAAAAAAAGGCAGCCACACAATTGAAGCAGAAGATGAATAAAACACAAATACAGAATTGTGGGAATCATTTTCGAGAGCTGCTCAGAGGCAGAGAAAGTTCTTGACAGGCTTCAGATTCACTTCCTCTCACTGTGTCTCTTGCACAGTAATAGACTGCTGTGTCCTCTTCTTTCAGGCTGTTCATTTGCAGATACAGCTGGCTTTTGGCATCGTCCCTGGAGATGGTGAAGTGTCCCTTCACTTTGTCTGAGTAGTAAATGGTTGTTGAGTAAATCCATGCCACCCATTCGAGGCCTTTCCCTGGAGCCTGTCTCACCCAAGCCATCGCATAGCTGCTGAAGGTAAAACCAGAGGCTTGGCAGGAGAGACGGAGGGACTCCCCAGGTCTTCTAACATCCCCTCCAGACTCCACCAACTGGACTTGAGACTTGACACCTAAAAAGAAAAGTGTATCAATAATCTCTCCTGCATACAAGAATCAAAATGGAAAGGAACAGAATAGGGAGGAAACAATTACCGTGGAGGACTGCCAGTAAGGACAGCAAGTTCAGCCACAGAAGCATTTTTGCTCTGTGAAATGAATGCTGTGGAGTTGATCAGAAAGGATTCAGGAAAGTGCACAAACTTTGTTTTAGTGGGTGTAGCATGAACAGGAAAACTGACTGCCTCTTTTAAGGGGGAAATTGTGACTTGATTTACATATTGGTTGGGATAAAGGAACTCACCTGTGCATTCGCTTTATAGTTTTCTTGCATACGCCCTGCAGTGTTGATTTAACTTTAAAACTTTTCAGTTTTAAGAAAAGTGAAAGCACCCTTTAAGTTAAAGTAACAAAAACAAAGATTTGCACAAAAGTAATTCAGGGAAACAAATGATAAACAAGCACATTTGAAAGGGGGATGTTAGAAAACATGAAACCAGCAGCACACCTGAATTCAGGAAAGGTTTATACATTTTCTTCTTTAATATGATCTTTTGAAGAAACCCAGAAAGAACTGAACGCATACCAAGATCATTCTTTTGTTTATTTTGTGTGGTGTTTTTATCAGTTGTTAATTGCCCAGAGTTGATTCACTAAGATGGACAGCCATAAAAATTTAATCATCATCATCATCATCATCATCATCATCATCATCATCATCATCATCATCATCATCATCATCAAATTGCCATTAAGGCCAAAATCGAAAAATCCTCTGATGATGCCAAATGCAGACTCTGCAAAGAAGTTGATGAAACTGTTGACCACATACTCAGCTGCTGTAAAAAAAATTGTGCAGATTGATTATAAATTATGGCACAATTCAGTAGCACAAATGATCCACTGGAATTTGTGCAAAAATTATAATATTAAAACAAGAACAAACTGGTGGGAACATAAGTCTGAAAAAGTCACCGAAAACCAGATGGTCAAGATCCTGTGCGATTTTCATATACAAACGGACAAAATACTGGCGCATAACATACCAGACATCACACTGGTTGAGAAAAATAAGGTTACAATATGAGACAGTCGACCACTTGATCAGCGGGTGCAGCAAAATTTCACAAACTGACTACCTACAATGCCATGATCGTGTTGCTAAGATCATTCACTGGAAATTGTGCCAAAAGTTTGGATTTGAGTACAGCAAAAACCACTGGGACCATCAGGTTGAGAAGATTTTAGAGAATGAGAAAGGCAAGATCTTGTGGAGCTTCAGAATCCACACTGACAGGCACTTGGCCTACAACACACCTGACATAACTATAGTTGAAAAGAAAAAAGTATGGTTCATTGACATCGCAATACCTGGTGATGCAGAATTTGAAGATAAATAGGAAGAAAATGTCACGTAATACCGGGACTTGTGAATTGAGGTTGAGCGACTGTGGAAAAAGAAATCACGTGTTGTCCCAATTGTAATTGGAGCCCTTGGAGCAATACCTAAAGGGCTACCTCGCTATTTGGAAATTCTAAATTGACCTGACTTCAACATTCTGACTCTACATAAACCACAATACTTGGAACAACTTATATCCTCCGATGTTACCATAACAGTTCCGAGGTCCTTGGTTAGGACTCGAGCTGTTGAGCTACCAACCAGCTGTGAATCTCACCAAAGATTAACCACATAATAATTACTAAAGTAATAATAATAACAATAGCAATTATAAAAAGTCATCAAAATTGTGTAGAATATAACAAAATGATGAACAATTTTGTGAAAAGAAGATTGGATGGAAGGAAGGAAGAAAAACAGGCAGGAAGGAAGAAAACTTAAAATTTGTAATGAGAATTGAAAGAAACAGTAAAAAGGATATCGGTATTTCTTCTGCAACAAATATAAGTACATTTATAATATTAACTTAAAAGAGCTCATGTTTTTCTATAATCTTTTTTTTTCTAATCATCTAAACCACAAATCATGACTGTGTGTTTTTCTGTTTCATGCAAAGTTTATGAATAATTTTCTAACATTTTTTTTTTTTAGTTTAGTCTCCTCTGGACATTCCATTCTCTTCACCTTTTATCGCTCCATTGTGAGTGGTGTTGGGTTTTTCCATTGAAGGATATAATATCCTCCCTGCGGTTATCATCTATAAAAGCAAAGTTTTATGAGTTTTTTTTTTTTCTATTTGTATATTAGTCCAAACAGAAAACGCTCTACTTTCATTTTCAGCTTTATCCTCAAATCTTCTGCATTAATGTACATATCTAATGTCTTTTTTTTTTTTGAGTTTCCTTGCATCTTCACCAAACCTGGTAAAACATCCCTCTATGATGGTTTGATTTCCATCAAAGATTTGAAATACCTGGACAATTTTTCTGGTGACAAAACCAGAAATGGTACACATCCTTTTTAAATAAAACTTTTATATTTCAAACGGAGGATTGTTGCCTTCTGAAATGTGGATTTTTTTTTTGTTATGTTTACAGGGAACAATTACAGAAATAACAACGGTCACACCTCCAAAATTAGACAATATCTGTTTAGAATGGATTTATTCCCTCCCCCACAGTCACCCATAAGCCATGGAGTTTCGTGTGTCAACATTGCCCCCTGGTGTCCAAAGTGAGGAGAGGAGACATCTTTCTAACCCTCTGAGGAGATTCTTTAGGTCCAGATGTTTCCTCAAGATGAAACTGGCAGTTTAGATATTTAGAAAGGTCATCCTGAAATTTCCTTTTCAAATTTCTGCCATGATAGTAAACACGAAAATGCCATTTAGTCTTTTTTTTTTCATCAGAAGTCAGATCATTTTGCAAACAGAGAAGGCAAAACTGGGATTTTGAAGACATTTTCCTCAATCTTCATTGGCTTCCAGTATACTTTCTTCCAGAATATCCACGACAAAAGAATCCAGAAATGTCACTACATGGTGGTGAAGAAACGTAGCACCCACCCCTCTCCTAAAAGAATGAAATATTTTAGGAAACATTAAAAAGGAAGAATATAACATTTCCCTGGATGAGAAAAGGAGCAACATGGTTTAAAGTCAAAGCAGCTTCTTCAGATCCAGGGTGATGGGATTAAGACCCTCAGGACATGATAGGATTAGCCCTCTACCCATCTCACAACATGGCACCTGGAGAGATTACATCACCCAGCAAGATTCAACCAAGCCTGGGACACAGACAGCCTACAAAGTTACCTAAGACCCTCGCAACCTGGGAGTCTAAAAGCCAATGGGATACATTTGTTCTACAGGAACAGAAAACGCTAAGACAAGTCCCAAGAGAGGGTATAAATATATCCCTCTGTCCACTCCATATGCTCTTTTGCAAAGGACCTCAAACCATGTGGTCCTGTCCATCATTAAACCATCTTTCCAAACAGCTTCCATGTTGCAGTGTCTTTCCTCCAACTTGGAACTGAACCCAGGTGGACATTTCTTACAACTGTGGTAAATCCTAATTAGCCAGCCCCAAACCACTTCACCTCAAACTTTCTTCAGGCACTTTCTTCCAGCCCTCTGGAATGACCTCCCCCCAGACATCAGGATAACAACTGATCTCCGCTTCTTCCGCACGAAACTCAAGACCCACCTGTTCCAACTAGCCGGCCTGGCTTAACTAGAATTTTCTAACCTTTCTAACCTCCCTGGCAATTTTAATTATGGTAAATGTAAATTTTGGGGTTTTAAATTATTTTAACTGTTTTTATTTATTGCTATTTATTTTAACCTAGTGGCTTTTTATTTGAACCTTATTTGTTAAAGATTGATGTCACCTCCTCCATGCCACATCTGTATATTTGTTTTGATTGTACGTCGCCCCGAGTCCCTTTGCGGAGAGGGGGCGACTGATAAGTCAAATAAACAAACAAACAAACAAACAAACAAACAAACAAACAAATAAATAAATAAATAAATAATGGCTCTTTTGTCTAAGAAATGGATTTGAGCATTCTCCCTAGAGTTGGACATGACTGGATAGTGCAAAAGTTTTACTTTATCTTTACATTATAGTGAAGGGGATGTGGCTCTTTTTTAAAAAAAAATGTGATGGAGAAATGGATGGATAGGTGGAGGGGTGGGTTGGAAGATGGTTTAATGATAGAGATGATAGATAGATAGATAGATAGATAGATAGATAGATAGATAGATAGATAGATAGATAGATAGATAGATAGATAGATAGAAGGAAAGAAAGAAATTAGTCACTTGAGAAGACATTGTTTATTACTCCTTAATAAATATCTTTGGATAAAAGAGATTTCTCTACTCTCATAATAATTTTTAACATACTCTACACACACACACACACAAACACACACACACACACACACAAATAGATTAGGGGCCTGTCATAATACATTTTGAGATAAACATTTTTAATTATTGGAAAAGTGGGCACCTTTGATTAAATAAACATCTAGCCTTGTAATGTGGAAGTTGTGGAACTGATCAAAGGGTCAAAAGGGATGGAATTTCAAAACAATAAAAAAAGGCAGCCACACAATTGAAGCAGAAGATAAATAAAACACAAATACAGAATTGTGGGAATCATTTTGGAGAGCTGCTCAGAGGGAGAGAAAGTTCTTGACGGGCTTCAGATTCACTTCCTCTCACTGTGTCTCTCGCACAGTAATAGACAGCTGTGTCCTCTTCTTTCAGGTTGTTCATTTGCAGATACAGCTGGCTTTTGGCATCGTCCCTGGAGATGGTGAAGCGGCCCTTGACTTTGTCTGAGTAGTAAATGGTTGTTGAGTAAATCATTGCCACCCATTCGAGTCCTTTCCCTGGAGTCTGTCTCACCCAGTGCATCCAATAGCTGCTGAAGGTGAATCCAGAGGCCAGGCAAGAGAGATGGAGGGACTCTCCAGGTCTTCGCACATCCCCTCCAGACTCTACCAACTGGACTTGAGACTTGGCACCTAAAAAGAAAGGTGTATCAATAATCTCTCCTGTATAAAAGAATTAAAATGGTAAGAAGCAGAAGGGAGGGGGAACAATTACCATGGAGGACTGCCAGTAAGGACAGCAAGTTCAGCCACAGAAGCATTTTTGCTCTGTGCAATGAATGGTCTGGAGTTGATCAGAAAGGATTCAGGAAAGTGCACAAACTTTGTTTTAGTGGGTGTAGCATGAACAGGAAAACTGTCTGCCTCTTTTAAGGGGGAAATTGTGACTTGATTTACATATTGGTTGGGATAAAGGAACTCACCAGTGCATTCGCCTTATAGTTTTCTTGCATACGCCCTGCAGTGTTGATTTCACTTTAACACTGTTCAGTTTTAAGAAAAGTGAAAGCAATCTTTAAGTTAGAGTTGGTTTGAATTACAAAAGTGATTCAAGGGAATAAATGATGCACAAGCACTAAGAACATTTGAGAGAGGCCTCTTTAAAAACATTAAAACAGCAGCACATCTAAGTTCAGGAAAAGTTTTATACATTTTCCCCTTTATTATGACCTTTTGAAGAATCCCCAAAAGAACTGAATGCAGACAAAGATAATTTTTGTGTTACGTGCTCTTTTGTGTGATATCTTTATCAGTTGTTATTTCTCCAGATTTGATTTGCCAAGATGGACAGCCATAAAAATTGAAACAACAACAACAATAATAACAACAACAACAGCAACAACAAAGTAACTGGAACTGGTTAAGATCAGGAGTACTGAAAAAACAAACAGAAGGCTTTATTTTGGCAGCTCAAGAACAAGCCTTAGCCACAAACTGCATGAAGGCAAAAATTCAACATGTTACCACCAATGTCGCCTCTGTAATGAGAAAGTTGAGACAGTCGACCACTTGATCAGCGGGTGCAGCAAAATCTCACAAACTGACTACCTATAACGCCATCTCCGCGTTGCTAAGATTATTCACTAGAAATTGTGCCAAAAGTTTGGATTTGAGTACAGCAAAAACCACTGGGACCATCAGGTTGAAAAGGTTTTAGAGAATGAGAAAGTCAAGATCTTGTGGGACTTCAGAATCCAGACTGACAGGCACTTGGCCCACAACACACCTGACATAACAATAGTTGAAAAGAAAAAAGTATGGTTCATTGACATTGCAATACCTGGTGATGCACAAATTGAAGATAAACAGCAAGAAAAAAAATCACAAAATACTGGGACTTGCAAATTGAGGTTGAGTGACTGTGGAAAAAGAAATCATGTGTTGTCCCAATTCTAATTGGAGCCCTTGGAGCAAGACCTAAAGGGCTACCTTGCTATTTGGAAATTCTAAATTTACCTGAATCGAACCTTCTGACTCTACAAAAAACCCACCCTTCTTGGAACAACTTATATCCTCCCGAATTTACCTTAACAGTTCCTGGGTCCTTGGTTAGGACTCGAGCTGTTGAGCTACCAACCAGCTGTGAATCTCACCAAAGATTAACCACATAATAATAACTAAAATAATTATAATAACAATAGCAATTATAAAAAGTCATCAAAATTGTGTAGAATATAACAAAATAATAAAAAAAATTTGTGAAAAGAAGATTGGATGGAAGGAAGGAAGAAAAACAGGCAGGAAGGAAGAAAACTTAAAATTTGTAATGAGAATTGAAAGAAACAGTAAAAAGGTATTTCTTCTGCAGCAAATATAAGTACATTTATAAAATTAACTTAAAAGAGCTCATGTTTTTCTATAATTTTTTTTCCAATCATCAAAGCATGACTCATGTGTTTTTCTGTTTCATGCAAAGTTTATGAATAATTTTCTAACCAAAAAAATTAGTTTAGTCTCCTCTGAAGATTCCATTCTCTTCATCTTCTATCACTCCATTGTGAGTGGTGTTGGGTTTTTTCCATTTGTAGGAAGTTATCACCCAGCCCTCTCCCAGAAAAATGAAATATCCTAGGAACTATTGAAAAGGCAGAATATGATATTTTCCTGGATGTGAAAAAGGGAGAAACACATTTTAAACACAAAGTAAATTGCTGCAGCTTCCTGTCCATCCTCACTTTGTCAATGGGCCATTAAGAAGGCCAAGCTAGTCCACTGTACATAATAAAGAGTTCTCCCCATCAGCTCCAGGGGGATGGGATTAAGGCATGATAATATAAGCCTTTACTCAACTGACCACATGGCATCTGAACTCAATCAAACCTGGATTCAAATCTCAGCCTAGAGGGTTGCCCTTGCACGGGCCCATGTGAGTCTGACAGCCAATCAGAATACATTTCTTACACAGGAACAGGAAACAGAGAGGTGGGACCGAACAGATTATAAAAAGCCCTGCAAGCCCTTCTTCACTCCTCTTCTCTTCCCTTCTCTTCTTCTCCACCAACATTGAAGCATGTGATCACCTTTTCTGTTCAGGACTCAAGCCATGTGGTCCTGTCCACCATTAAAACCATCTTTCCAAGCATCCTCCATGTCTCCAGTGTCTTTCCACACTTGGAGCCGAACCCAGAAGGACATTTCTTCCAACACATTTAAGCATATAATATACTCCCTACAGTTATCATCTATAAAAGCAAGGTTTTATGAGTTTTTTTTTTCTATTTGTATATTAGTCCAAACAGAAAACGCTCTTCTTTCATTTTCAGCTTTATCCTCAAATCTTCTGGATTAATGTACATATCTAATGTCTTTTTTTTTTTAGTTTCCTTGCATGTTCACCAAACCTTGTAAAACATCCTTCTATGATGTTTTGATTTCCATCAAAGATTTGAACTACCCGGACAGTTTTTCTGGTGACAAAACTGTTATGTATATAGTTTTTCCTCTGGTCCGCTGCACTAGGGGGCGCTGTGCTAAGCGCTGATTGGCTGACTGCTCGGACAGCGGCATATATAAAGGCTGTCAGAGCAGAGCTCAGCTGTTGCCTGTTAGCAAAGCGCGTGTATTATGAATTGCCGCGTTGGCAACCTGTTAGCAATAAATTGTTAGCATTCTGTTAAGTCCTGGCTCGCCTCCATTTGTCCACCTGTGTTCTCCGTAAGATAGAACATTTGGCGACGAGGATGGGATCCTCTGGAGGAGCCCAGGCAGAGCTGTGAGTCACTAACCACGAGCTGAGTCACCAAGAGCTGAATTCCCTCAGGGGAATCACTCGACGAGAGGTCGAGTGAGTCATTGTCCTCGCAGACTACGTTGGCTGAAAATCTACAGAAAAAGTTACCTCAGAGATGGCATCCATGAATACTTTTGCCGCCTTCAACGCGGCCACAGAGACTTGGGTCTCATATATTTCGCGTTTTGAATGTTTTTTAGAAGCCAACGGCTTCACAGATTTAACTGAGCAGCGAAAAAAGGCTTGTTTTTGAAATTTGTGTAGTACTGAGATGTTTAATTTGGCTGAAACCTTAGTTGCCCCACACTCTGTCCACGACATAACCTGGGACGTGTTAATGACCAAATTAAAGAATCATTACGCCCCATCACTTTCCCGCACTACACGAAGATTTGCCTTTTACCGTAGGGTCCAGCGAGAAGGAGAATCCATAAATGATTACGTGGCTGCGTTACGAGCCGCAGCTATACATTGTAGATTTAGAGACCTAGATGAGGTTTTAACAGATCAGATTGTGGGAGGTGTTAGGGACCTCCGCATACAACGCCATCTACTGGCCAAACCCGAACTTGATTTGCAAACAGCCCTTGATGAAGCCAGGGCTGTAGAAATGTCAAATAAGTCCACAAACGAACTCCAGAGATTCTCAAACCCTCTACCTGTTGAAAAGACTACCGAGGTTCACCATGAAGACACTCTCGAGGACGCCGGAGCTGTCGGAAACGATGAAGTACATTGTCTGCGTGGGGAGCAACAAAAAGGGCGCCAGGGTAAGGCTGCATTCCGTGCAAATTGCCCTGGGTGTGGGGGTAAGCATGATAGGGCAGACTGCCGTTTTAAGAACGTTGCCTGTCTCCGTTGCGGGAGAAGGGGCCATTTGGCAAGAGTTTGTAGGGCAGCGGCGCCTTGTGCAAGCGCGTTAGAAGGGAATTCTCCCAGCCCTAACCAAAGTTTCAAGAAGCCCTCTAATTTTAGCAGGAATGCTGGGTCTAGGAAACAAGATTCTTGTTTCACAGTCAATGATGACAGGGATGAGTCTGCTGTAGATCAGATCATCCATGCACCCAGGGGGAAAATATTCCTCAATGTCAGGATAGAGGGTAAACCATGTCAGATGGAGATAGATACTGGCTCAGCCGTGTCTATCATCTCATGGGCAGGAATCAGGAAAATTGTGCCAGGTATTTCACAGGCACGTCTATCCCCGTGCCCATTGAAGCTGAGGGACTTCCAAGGGAATTCCATTCCAGTACTAGGAAGTTTTACTGTAAGGTATCATTTAAACAGTTTCACAAGAGGCTTCCCCTCATTGTAGTCAAGGGCCCCAGGCCAAGTTTATTAGGGTTGGAATGGTTTGAAGCTTTAGGTCTAGCCATAACTGATATAGATCAGATTCAGACCACTCCACACCTTGATGCACTGATTAAGGAATTTCCCGAAGTTTTCGGGGAAGGTTTAGGAAAATATACTGGCACACCCATATCTTTCAATTTAGACCCCCAAGTGCCACCACGGCGGCTCAAGCCGCGCAGGGTGCCATTCGCGTTAAAATCTAAAGTGGACGCTGAAATAGATAAGTTAATAGCTCAGGGGGTGTTAGAACCTATTGACCATGCCCGCTGGGAGACTCCCATTGTCATACCAGTGAAGCATGATGGGTCTGTGCGCATATGTGGGGACTTTAAATGCACACTTAATCGCGCATTACAGCAGAGTGCATACCCCTTACCAGTAGTGCAACATTTATTGCACTCACTGGGACAGGGAACAATATTTGCTAAACTCGATCTGGCTCAGGCATATCAGCAGTTGCCTGTGGATGAGGCAACTGCTGAAGCCCAGACTATAGTTACGCATAGAGGCGCTTTTAAGTGCCACCGATTGCAGTTTGGGGTCAGCGTAGCGCCAGGGTTATTTCAGAACCTAATGGAAAGGCTTTTGCAAGGGATACCAGGCATCGTGCCTTATTTTGACGATGTCCTGGTATCAGCCCGTTCGCTGGCGTACCTTATGGCCCGTCTACGAACCGTACTGCAGCGTTTCCGCGGTGCTGGGTTAAAACTAAAAACTACCAAGTGCCAAATCGCGGCTCCACAAGTTGAGTTTTTAGGTTTCTTAATCGATAAGAAAGGAATCCGTCCTACGCCTGCTAAGGTGCAGGCAATCAGCCAAGCCCCCTCACCAACAAACAAAGCCAAACTCCAAGCTTTCTTAGGGCTGCTCAATTTTTACAATATTTTTCTGCCTCATAAAGCGTCTATTGTGGAGCCCCTCCATCAATTGCTAGACCGTTCCGCAAAATGGTTTTGGGGAAAGAAAGAGGCCGCTGCTTTTGCTAATATCAAAAAGTTTTTAACCTCTGAGACTGTTTTGCACCAATACAGCGAATCCCTCCCGGTGACTCTGACTTGTGACGCATCACCCTACGGGGTCGGAGCGGTTTTAAGCCACCGTCTGCAGTCTGGTTTAGAAGTGCCGGTCGCATTTTTCTCCCGCACCTTGTCTTCGCCTGAACGAAACTATAGCCAGCTCGATCGTGAAGCTTTGGCTATAGTAGCTGGGGTGAAGCGCTTTCATTCCTATCTGTATGGCCATCATTTCCAAATAGTGACGGATCACAAGCCCCTGTTGGGCATCATCGCAGGGGACAAGCAAACGCCCCAGATCTTGTCTCCACGATTCACGAGATGGACGGTGTTCCTAGCAGCCTATGACTACACCCTGCTCCATCGACCCGGGAAGCACATCTCTCATGCTGACGCGTTAAGCAGATGCCCTCTACCCATTGCTGTCCAGGATCCTGCTCCTGCCTCCGACGTGCTCCTGATCGACGAAATGCAGTCGCCCATCACAGCAGCTGACGTGGCCTCACACACGCGGCGAGACAAGCTGCTCTCCAGGGTGCTGGCTTGGACTGAGCGTGGTTGGCCAGCCAAACCTCTGGGCACCGAATGGCAACCTTTTGCAACCAGACAACACGAACTCTCTACCCAGCAAGGTTGCCTCCTGTGGGGAAGCCGAGTGGTCGTTCCTGTTTCGCTCCAAGACGCGGTGCTGACTACGCTTCATGAAGGCCACCCCGGCATCGTCAGAATGAAATCACTCGGCCGCAGCTACGCTTGGTGGCCGGGCATGGACCAGGACATTGCACGGTGGGTCTCTGGCTGTGAAAAGTGCCAGGACTCCCGACCTGCGAGTCCCAGAGCTCCCATACAAAACTGGGAGCAACCCAGAGCTCCGTGGTCCAGAATCCACATGGACTTGGCGGGCCCAGTAAAGGGCCAGGTTTTTATTGTTATTGTTGATGCTTATTCTAAGTGGGTAGAAATTGCTTTATTGTCTAGTACTACTGCCCCTGCCATTATTAAGGTTCTCAGAAGGGTTTTTGCTACCCATGGGTTACCGGATCTGGTGGTATCTGATAATGGTCCCCAATTTACTGCTGCCCTACTCAAAAAATTCTTTGACCAATTGGGAATCCGACATGCATTTGTGGCACCCTTCAATCCGGCGGCCAATGGCCTAGCGGAACGCGTTGCCAGATCTGCTAAAGAAGCGCTGGCTAGGTTCGGTCCACTCAACTGGCAGGAGGACATAGACACTTATCTCATTTGGCAACATGCCACCCCATGTGCCACAACTAATAAAAGCCCCGCTGAGTTATTAATGGGTCGGCGCATCAGAACAACACTGGACAGGCTTCACCCTGAATATGCCCCAGCAAAACCTCTTGACTCACACTGTCAATTAAAGGGTTTCTCTGTAAACGCTACTGTATATGCCCGGAATTACACTGGCCACCCACTTTGGGTAAAGGGAATCATTAGAAGAATCACGGGTCCCTGTTCGTACTTAGTAGAACTAGAGGACGGCCGAATATGGAGACGCCATATAAATCAATTGCGAAATCAGCAAGGGGAGGCAGACACAACTGGGGAACAACCAGGCCAAAATTCCGAAAACACACAAACACCTACTTCCAGGCCTACCACCCCAGAGCCACCTCAAAATAGAGCAAGGAGACCAAGGGACCTACCTTGTCTTCCCTGTGAACTTCCAGCGGTGGCTGAATCAGTTGGGATAAGGCCCGGGCCGTTGGAAGCCGCGGCCACTAACTCTGAAGCAGACGTCACTCTGCGGAGATCAGGGCGGGTCCGTCGCCGCCCAAGGTATTTGCAAGATTACGCATGCGCCTTCTAAGTGTGAAGGAGTGTTATGTATATAGTTTTCCCTCTGGTCCGCTGCACTAGGGGGCGCTGTGCTAAGCGCTGATTGGCTGACTGCTCGGACAGCGGCATATATAAAGGCTGTCAGAGCAGAGCTCAGCTGTTGCCTGTTAGCAAAGCGCGTGTA
>NC_138555.1:78915753-79163253 GCF_964273705.1 Natrix helvetica | reverse complement strand
CTCCCCCCAGACATCAGGATAACAACTGATCTCCGCTCCTTCCGCACGAAACTCAAGACCCACCTGTTCCAACTAGCCGGCCTGGCTTAACTAGAATTTTCTAACCTTTCTAACCTCCCTGGCAATTTTAATTATGGTAAATGTAAATTTTGGGGTTTTAAATTATTTTAACTGTTTTAATTTATTGCTATTTATTTTAACCTAGTGGCTTTTTATTTGAATCTTATTTGTTAAAGATTGATGTCACCTCCTCCATGCCACATCTGTATATTTGTTTTGATTGTACGTCGCCCCGAGTCCCTTTGCGGAGAGGGGGCGACTGATAAGTCAAATAAACAAACAAACAAACAAACAAACAAACAAATAAATAAATAATGGCTCTTTTGTCTAAGAAATGGATTTGAGCATTCTCCCTAGAGTTGGACATGACTGGATAGTGCAAAAGTTTTACTTTATCTTTACATTATAGTGAAGGGGATGTGGCTCTTTTAAAAAAAAAATGTGATGGAGAAATGGATTGATAGGTGGAGGGGTGGGTTGGAAGATGGTTTAATGATAGAGATGATAGATAGATAGATAGATAGATAGATAGATAGATAGATAGATAGATAGATAGATAGATAGATAGATAGATAGATAGATAGAAGGAAAGAAAGAAATTAGTCACTTGAGAAGACATTGTTTATTACTCCTTAATAAATATCTTTGGATAAAAGAGATTTCTCTACTCTCATAATAATTTTTAACATACTCTACACACACACACACACAAACACACAAACACACACACACAAACACACACACACACACACACACACACACAAATAGATTAGGGGCCTGTCATAATACATTTTGAGAGAAACATTTTTAATTATTGGAAAAGTGGGCACCTTTGATTAAATAAAAATCTAGCCTTGTAATGTGGAAGTTGTGCAACTGATCAATGGGTCAAAAAGGATGGAATTTCAAAACAATAAAAAAAGGCAGCCACACAATTCAAATAGAACATAAATAAAACCCGAATACAGATTTGTGTGAATCATTTCGGAGAGCTGCTCAGAGGCAGAGAAAGTTCTTGATGGGCTTCAGATTCACTTCCTCTCACTGTGTCTCTCGCACAGTAATAGACAGCTGTGTCCTCTTCTTTCAGGCTGTTCATTTGCAAATACAACTGGCTTTTGGCATCGTCCTTGGAGATGGTGAAGCGTCCCTTGACTTTGTCTGAGTAGTAAGTGCTAGTTGAGTAAATCCTTGCCACCCATTCCAGGCCTTTCCCTGGAGCCTGTCTCACCCAGTTCATGTAGTAGCCGCTGATGGTGAATCCAGAGGCTTGGCAGGAGAGACGGAGGGACTCTCCAGGTCTTCTCGTATCCCCTCCAGACTCTATCAACTGGACTTGAGACTTGGCACCTAAAAAGAAAGGTGTATCAATAATCTCTCCTGTATACAAGAATTAAAATTGTAAGAAGCAGAAGGGAGGGGGGGGGGGGACAGTTACCATGGAGGACTGCCAGTAAGGACAGCAAGTTCAGCCACAGAAGCATTTTTGCTCTGTGCAATGAATGGTGTGGAGTTGATCAGAAAGGATTTGGGAAAAGGCACAAACTTTGTTTTGGTGGGTGTAGCCTGAACAGGAAAACTGACTGCCTCTTATAAGGGGGAAATTGTGACTTAATTTACATATTGGTTGGGATAAAGGAACTCACCAGTGCATTTGCCTTATAGTTTTCTTGCATACTCCCTGCAGTGTTGATTTAACTTTAAAACTTTTCAGTTTTAAGAAAAGTGAAAGCACCCTTTAAGTTAAAGTAATAAAAACAAAGTCTTGCAGAAGAGTGATTCAAGGAAACAAATGATAAACAAGCACATTTGAAAGGGGGATGTTAGAAAACATGAAACCAGCAGCACACCTGAATTCAGGAAAGGTTTATACATTTTCTTCTTGAATATGATATTTTGAAAAAATCCAAAAAGAACTGAACGCATACCAAGATCATTCTTTTCTTTTAGATGCTATTTTTTGTGGTGTTTTTATCAGTTGTTAGTTGCCCAGAGTTGATTCACTAAGATTGGCAGCCATAAAAATTGATTATTGTTGTTGTTATTATTATTATTATTATTATTATTATTATTATTATTATTATTATTATTATTATTATTATTATTATTATTATTATTATTGGCTAAAGTAATAATAACAATAGCAATTATAAAAAGTCATCAAAATTGTGTAAATATAACATAATAATAAACAAATTTGTGAAATGAAGGATGGATGGAACGAAGGAAGAAAGGAAGGAAGGAAGAAAACTTAAAATTTGTAATGATAATGAAAAGAAACAAAAAAAGGATGTCGGTATTTCTTCTGCAGCAAATATAAGTACATTTATAATATTAGCTTAAAAGAGCTCATTTTTTTCTATAATCTTTTTTTTCTAATCATCAAAACCACAAACCATGACTTGTGTGTTTTTCTGTTTCATGCAAAGTTTATGAATAATTTCCTAACCAAAAAAATTAGTTTAGTCTCCTCTGAAGATTCCATTCTCTTCACCTTCTATCACTCCATTGTGATTGGTGTTGGGTTTTTCCATTTGTAGGAAGTTATCACCCAGCCCTCTCCCAGAAAAATGAAATATCCTAGGAAATATTGAAAAGGCAGACTATGATATTTTCCTGGATGTGAAAAAGGGAGAAACACATTTTAAACACAAAGTAAATTCCTGCAGCTTCCTGTCCATCCTCACTTTGTCAATGGGCCATTAAGAAGGCCAAGCCAGTCCACTTTACATAATAAAGAGTTATTCTCCCCATCAGCTCCAGGGGGATGGGAATGAAGGCATGATAATATAAGCCTTTACTCAACTGACCACATGGCATCTGAATTCAATCAAACCTTGATTCAAAACTCAGCCTAGAGGGTTGCCCTTGCATGCGCCCATGTGAGTCTGACAGCCAATCAGAATACATTTCTTACACAGGAACAGGAAACAGATAGGTGGGGCCGAACAGATTATAAAAAGCCCTGCAAGCCCCTTCTCTTCTCTTCCCTTCTCTTCTTCTCCACCAACATTGAAGCATGTGATCACCTTTTCTGTTCAGGACTCAAGCCATGTGGTCCTGTCCACCATTAAAACCATATTTCCAAGCACCCTCCATGTCTCCAGTGTCTTTTTCCCCACTTGGAGCCGAACCCAGAAGGACATTTCTTCCAACACATTTAAGGATATAATATACTCCCTGCAGTTATCATCTACAAAAGCAAAGTTTTATGAGTTTTTTTCTATTTGTATATTAGTCGAAACAGAAAACGCTCTTCTTTCATTTTCAGCTTTATCCTCAAATCTTCTGCATTAATGTACATATCTTTACATGTCTTTTTTTTTTTTTTAGTTTCCTTGCATCTTCACCAAACCTGGTAAAACATCCTTCTATGATGGTTTCATTTCCATCAAAGATTTGAACTACCTGGACAATTTTTCTGGTGACAAAACCAGAAATGGTACACACCCTTTTGAAATAAAACTTTTATGTTTCAAAGGGAGGATTGTAGCCTTCTGAAATGTGGAAATTTTTTTGTTATGTTTACAGGGAACAATTACAGAAATAACAACGGTCACACCTCCAAAATTAGACAATGTCTGTTTAGAATGGATTTATTCCCTCCCCCATAGTCACCCATAAGCCATGGAGTTTCGTGTGTCAACATTGCCCCCTGGTGTCCAAAGTGAGGAGAGGAGACGTCTTTCTAACCCTCTGAGGAGATTCTTTAGGTCCAGATGTTTCCTCAAGATGAAACTGGCAGTTTAGATATTTAGAAAGGTCATCCTGAAATTTCCTTTTCAAGTTTCTGCCATGATAGTAAACACGAAAATGCCATTTAGTCTTTTTTTTTTTTTCATCAGAAGTCAGATCACTTTGCAAACAGGGAAGGCAAAACTGGGATTTTGAAGACATTTTCCTCAATCTTCATTGGCTTCCAGTATACTTTCTTCCAGAATATCCATGACAAAAGAACCCAGAAATGTCACTACATGGTGGTGAAGAAACGTAGCACCCACCCCTCTTTTAGAAGAATGAAATATTTTAGGAAACATTAAAAAGGAAGAATATAACATTTCCCTGGATGAGAAAAGGAGCAACATGGTTTAAAGTCAAAGGAGCTCCTTCAGATCCAGGGTGATGGGATTAAGACATGACCTCTTTTGTCTAAGAAATGGACTTGAGCATTCTCCCTAGAGTTGGACATCACTGGACAGTGCAAACGTTTCACTTTATCTTTACATTACAGTCAAAGGGAGGTGGCCCTTTTTTAAAAAAATGGGATGTAGAAATGGATGGATAGATGGATGGGTGGGTTGGTAGATGGTTTAATGATAGAGATGATAGATGATAGATAGATAGATAGATAGATAGATAGATAGATAGATAGATAGATAGATAGATAGATAGATAGATAGATAGATGGATATGGGTATGGGTATGGGTATGGGTATGGGTATGGGTATGGGTATGGGTATGGATATGGATATGGATATGGATATGGATAGATAGATAGATAGATAGATAGATAGATAGATAGATAGATAGATAGATAGATATAGATAGATGATAGATAGATGATAGATAGATAGATAGATATAGATAGATGATAGATAGATGATAGATAGATAGATAGATAGATAGATAGATAGAAAGAAAGAAAGAAAGAAAGAAAGAAAGAAAGAAAGAAAGAAAGAAAGAAAGAAATTGGTCACTTGAGAAGGCATTGTTTATTACTCCTTGATAAATATCTTTGGATTTCTCTACTCACATAATAATTTTTAACATACTCTACAGACACACACACACAGAAACACAAATAGATTAGGCGCCTGTCATAATAAGTTTTGAGATAAACATTTTTAATTATTGGAAAAGTGGGCACCTTGGATTAAATAAAAATCTAGCTTTGCAGTGTGGAAGTTGTGCAACTGATCAATGGGTCAAAAAGGATGGAATTTCAATACAATAAAAAAGGCAGCAACACAATTCAAGCAGAAGATACATTGAACACAAATACAGACTTGTGTGAATCATTTCGGAGAGCTGCTCAGAGGCAGAGAAAGTTCTTGACGGGCTTCAGATTCACTTCCTCTCACTGTGTCTCTTGCACAGTAATAGACTGCTGTGTCCTCTTCTTTCAGGCTGTTCATTTGCAGATACAGCTGGCTTTTGGCATCGTCCCTGGAGATGGTGAAGCGTCCCTTGACTTTGTCTGAGTAGTAAGTGCTAGTTGAGTAAATCCATGCCACCCATTCCAGGCCTTTCCCTGGAGCCTGTCTCACCCAGTTCATGTCATAGCTGCTGAAGGTGAATCCAGAGGCTTGGCAGGAGAGACGGAGGGACTCCCCAGGTCTTCTCACATCCCCTCCAGACTCCACCAACTGGACTTGAGACTTGGCACCTAAAAAGAAAGGTGTATCAATAATCTCTCCTACAAGACTCAAAATGGAAAGGAACAGAATTGGGAGGAAACAGTTACCGTGCAGGACTGCCAGTAAGGACAGCAAGTTCAGCCACAGAAGCATTTTTGCTCTGTGCAATGAATGGTGTGGAGTTGATCAGAAAGGATTCAGGGAAAGTGCACAAACTTTGTTTTAATGGGTGTAGCCTGAACAGGAAAACTGACTGCCTCTTTTAAGGGGGAAATTGTGACTTAATTTACATATTGGTTGGGATAAAGGAACTCACCAGTGCATTCGGCTTAAAGTTTTCTTGCATATGCCCTGCAGTGTTGATTTAACTTTAACACTTTTCAGTTTTAAGAAAAGTGAAAGCACCCTTTAAGTTAGAGTTGGTTGGAATTACAAAAGTGATTCAAGGGAATAAATGATGAACAAGCACTAAGAGAGAGGCCTGTTAAAAATATGAAAACAGCAGCACATCTAAGTTGAGGAAAAGTTGTATACATTTTCCCCTTTCATATGACCTTTTGAAGAATCCCCAAAAGAACTGAATGCAGACAAAGATCATTTTTTGTGTTACGTGCTCTTTTGTGTGATATTTTTATCAGTTGTTACTTCTCCAGAGCTGATTCGCCAAGATGGACAGCCATAAAAAATGAAATAATAATAATAATAATAATAATAATAATAATAATAATAATAATAATAATAATAATAGA
The DNA here is from genome assembly GCF_964273705.1 of Natrix helvetica. Lineage (NCBI taxonomy): Eukaryota > Metazoa > Chordata > Lepidosauria > Squamata > Natricidae > Natrix > Natrix helvetica. Next base: position 79,157,087 of record NC_138555.1, on the reverse strand, counting down.
CATCGCAATACCAGGTGATAGCAGGGTCGAGGAGAAGGAACATGAAAAAGTCGCGAAATACCAGGACTTAAAAATTGAAATCCAACGATTATGGCACAAACCAGCAGTGGTAATTCCAGTGGTAATCGGCACACTGGGTGCTATTCCAAAAGCACTGGAATTACATTTAAAAAAGTTAAAACTTGACAAAATCACCATCAGTCAAATGCAAAAAGCTGCACTGCTTGGATCTGCACGTATATTACGAAAATACATTACGACGTCCTAGGCCCCTGGGTGGGGCCCAACTAGTAATCAATGCCAAATCCGGCAAAACAACTGGCCGCTGTGATACAATCGTATAATAATAATAATAATAATAATAATAATAATAATAATAATAATAATAATAATAATAATAATAATAATAATAATAATAATAATAATAATAATAATAATAACAATAACAATTGCAATTTTAAAAAGTTGCCAAAACCAGTGTAGTTTTTAAAAACTTTTTTTACAACTTCTCCCTGTAGTATGCTTCTCCCTGTAGTATCACCTTCAGTTTGCTGTTCTTGTATACAGAGATGTCACTGAAACTCCCTTCTTTCTAGGTGTCCAGTCACAGGGCCAGTCGGTGGAGTCTGGATGGGATGTGAGAAGGCCTGGAGAGTCCCTCCATCTCTCCTGCCAAGCCTCTGGATTGCCCTTCACTTTCTCTTCTTCCTTTTTTTCACTCGGCAAAATATTATGATGGCCCCAGCTTCTCTTCCGGTTTGAATTTAAGGTTGACCAGAATCTCGAAATAAGATTTGTATAACTAACTGCAATTTTGGAACTGGACATTAAGGTAGAAAAAAGGCTAAGATGGCCCCCATCATTTTCCTCACAGCAATTGAAGCAGATAAACTTAAGGTGGAACAGAACTCTGAAATAAGAACTGCATAACTGTATAATTAACTCTAACTTTGGAATGGGACATCATGGAAATTTGAAGGATTATGTGAATTTATAAAAAATATATGCATAAATCACTAAAATCAGTAAAATCAAGCCTAATTAGAATTCTGAATGCAGAGAAGCAGATATTAAAGATAAAGTCAAAGATGAAGGGGGTGAGACATTGAAGGGGTGGAAGTGGACGGAAATAAAAAGCAGACAAAAAATCCTTTGGTCCCAGCAATGGTATAGGGAAAATTGTGAAAAGGGGAGGTGTCCCAACAAAAGGGGGGCAAAGCAGACAAAAGTGGTTTTGGAGGCTGTTAGTGGCATAAGGAAAATTGAAGCAGGAGAGTATGTCCTAACAAAAAGAAATATAAAAATTTTTTTGGATGGTGACCTGGGGAAATTTGAAGGGAGGGAATGTGCCAAAATAAAGAAAAGGGAGAAGACAGGAACAGAGAAGTGGGACAAAAGACTTACTAGGAAAAAACCAGATAACTAGAAACTACTACATATATGGGAAAATATAAAGTTAAGATAAGGATGTCAGCGTTCCAAATACCATGCATGAAATCAATCAGAGACCAAGGCAGAATCATCCTTAAATTTCCAATTTAATCATACCGGCATGTTGGCAAAGTACTGTGGAATTCCAACTCTGATTCTCATCCTGGAATTCCACCCAGTTGAAAGTTCATGATCTATCCCCCACCCCATAATTCATCACATGTTCCAATCATCATCTTCCATGCTGGCATCTACAACCCTCTGCTTCCGGTCAGGTGTCGAGGTACAGAGACAAAAGATGACCTTGAGCTTCTATAAAAGAATGACAACAATACATTCCACAAATCTCCTCCTTTCTATTCCCCCCTCCCAACTACTACACTAATGAAACACATAGGAAATTATAAAAAAGTGTGGCAGTCCAAAGATCCTAAAAAGAACATAACTACAGGCTTGACAGGCGGCCTCTCCTCAGAAGAAAAATGTTTCCTGAAAAGAGAATAACATAAAAGTTAACATAACACAATTAACCACCTCTTACTCCCCCAGGCCTATTGGGAACCTTCTCATGGAATCGTTTTACTAACTTCTCCATTTTTAGGTTCCAACTTTTCGCCCAAGTAGCTTCAGATAAAGGCTAACCCTTCCAATGCACTAAGTACTGTAAGCGACCCCTATTCAGCCTGGAGTTTACAATTTTTTCTACCTCAGATTGTGTTTCCCCTTCTATCACTACAGGAGGAGAGAAGGTTGGGTGGATGCTCTTATGTTAGACCCAATTACTGGTTTCAACAAGCTACAATGAAATTCTGGGTCAAATTCCCCTAGACTTCTGGGTAGACTGACTTGAACTGTAACTGGGTTAACTATCTTCACTATTTGGAATGGACCTAGAAATTTTGGACCCAATTCCTTACTAGGCATTCCTAATCTTATGTATTTGGTAGATACAAGAACTTTGTCCCCCACACAGAAGGGGTTTTGGAGCGAGCGATGTTGATCAGCTTGCTTCATGTAGGCTTCTGCCGCAACTGCTAGAGCCTTCTTTGTATTCTCCCACCCTTTCTTTAGCATGTCCATCCATTCATTCAAAGACATGGAGGAAGGAGGTTCTCTAGGCAACTCCGGCATGGCAACAAATTCCATGCCACTGGTAATCTGGAAAGCCATTAATCCTGTGCTTCTGTGGACCGCATCGTTTTACGCCACTTTGGCGAAGGGTAGCAAGTCTGACCAATTGTCTTACTGATAGTCCACAAAACACCAGATGTATTGTTCCACCATCGCATTGGGTCTCTCTGCTGTGCAGTTCATGCTGGGATGAACCTCTGAGCTCAGTTCTTGTGTGGAACCAATGGATCTCAGGACCTCTCTCCAGAACGTAGCTGTAAACTGGCCTCCGCGGTCCGAAATGATCCTCTTGGGTACTCCGTGCAGGCGATAAATGTTTTTCACAATTTCTTTCTTTGCGGATGGCAATCCTGAGCAAGCAATGAAGTGTGCCTGCTTAGAAACCAAATCAATAACTGTCCAGGTTACTCTATTCCCACTGCTGTCTGGGAGTTCCACGATGAAGTCCATTGTGACCTCTTCCCATGATCGGTTAGGACTCTCGGATGCAGGTTCTGGGCTCTTGGATTCAATCATCCCTGATTGGCCCTTTTCCTCCTCCCAGGCCTCCCCCTTGGTAGGACTCTTTGTCACCTTAAGGTGAGGATCGTCTTCCAGAGGTTGTTTGTCCTTTTCCTCCTCCGAGGCCTCCCCCTTGGTTGGACACTTCATCACCTTAAGTTGAGGATCCTCTTTCAGAGGTTGTTGGCCCAGATGACTCTTCTGTGGTGGCATCTGGGGCCCTTTCTTTACCACCATGGTGGTTGGTGCGCACTTTTGTGGCTTTGGGGCTGGAGCCAAGCACTCTGATGCTCTGTGGCCAAGTTGACAGATATGGTGGCATTTTATTGGCCCCCCTGAGGAAAGGAACCTAGTTATATCTCTAAACTTCAGAACCTCCTCATCACATTGGACTGCTCTCCATCTTGCAGCTTCCCCCTTGGTAAACCCTTCTTCCATGGTGGAGATTGCTTCTCTGTAGGAAGGTGGGGTAAGAACCTTTTGGGGCATTGCAGGTGCAGGTGCACATTTTCCCGTCATCCATCCTGCAGACCTCCCTTTGGTAATTCCTTCTTCCATGGACATTGTTTCTCTGTAGGAAAGTGGGGTAAGAACCTTTTGGGGCATTGCAGGGGAGACTGGAACCAGTGGGGAGGTCAATCCCTCGGTTGGCCATTGCCCAGTTTTCTGCCATGGTGCCATTGGCTGAGGGAGGGCAGGTGCCCTCTGGCATTCCTCCCATCCATGACCTGGGGTTAAGACCCATCCCGGGGTTGCCTGCTTCACAGGTTTCAGTTCAACGGCACTCAAATGCTCAAGGCACAAAGGGTTAATGGAAGATATTACAGGCAGAGTTGAAATAGTTGGACCCCGTGGGGTCCTTTTGGTTTATTAGATTGGTTTTAATCTGAGCCGTTGTATACACATATTCACATATTGGTTGTTGTTCTTGTTGTTTGTTTCTATTGGTTGTTAGCTGCCCAGAAATGATTCCTCTATAGCACTTTTAATATGGAGGTTTTATTAAAGTTATTCCAATTCTATGTTGTAATTCATACAATGCCCTTGCCTAACTAGTGAAACACAGTAGGCCAAATGAAGTTAATAAATGATATGAAGAGATACAGCAGAGGAAATAAATGAAGCATATGTGCCATGATATATAGTTATGCGGACCCCATGACCCCATGAAAGTTGTTCAGAAACTATTGACTCTTTTGGCTAAGAAACGGACTTGAGCTCCCAAGAATTGGACAGAACTGGACAGTGGAAACCTTTGACTTTCTCTTTAGAGATGGGGGGTTGGGTGTGTGGGATGGGTTATATTATTTTATTTTTAATGTGATTTAAAAAAAACAAGCCTAAAAATCTAGGTTTGCAGTGTAGAAGTTGTGCAACTGATCAATGGGTCAAAAAGGATGGAATTTCAAAACAATAAAAAAGGCAGCAACACAATTCAAGCAGAAGATAAATTGAACACAAATACAGAATTGTGTGAATCATTTCGGAGAGCTGCTCAGAGGCAGAGAAAGTTCTTGACGGGCTTCAGATTCACTTCCTCTCACTGTGTGTCTTGCACAATAATAGACTGCTGTGTCCTCTTCTTTCAGGTTGTTCATTTGCAGATACAGCTGGCTTTTGGCATTGTCCCTGGAGATGGTGAAGCGGCCCTTGACTTTGTCTGAATAGCGAATTGTACTTGATGCTGGATTTAAATGTCCAACCCATTCCAGTCCTTTCCCTGGAGCCTGTCTCACCCAATACATCCAGTAGCTGCTGAAGGTGAATCCGGAGGCTTGGCAGGAGAGACGGAGGGACTCTCCAGGTCTTCTAACATCCCCTCCAGACTCCACCAACTGGACTTGAGACTTGGCACCTAAATAGAAAGCTGTATCAATAATCTCTCCTGTATACAAGAATCAAAATGAAAGGAACAAAATAGGGAGGAAACAATTACCATCGAGGACTGCCAGTAAGGACAGCAAGTTCAGCCACAGAAGCATTTTTGCTCTTTGCAATGAATGGTGGGGAGTTGATCAGAAAGGATTCAGGATAGTGCTCAAACTTTGTTTTAGTGGGTGTAGCATGAAAAGGAAAACCGACTGGCTCTTTTAAGGGGGAAATTGGGACTTGATTTACATATTGGTTGAGATAAAAGAACTCACAAGTGCATTTGTTCCCCAGTTTTCCTGCGCGTTCCCTACAGTGTTGATTTAACTATGTAACTTTTCAGTTGTAAGAAAACTGAAAGGAACCTTTATGTTTGAGTAATAAAAACAAAGACTTGTGCAAAAGTGATTCAAGAGAGCAAATGATGAACAAGCACTAAGCACATTTCAGGGAGGCATGTTTAAAAAAGAAAACAGCAGCACATCTGAGTTCAGGAAAGGTTTTATACATTTTCCCCTTTAATATGATCTTTTGAATAATCCCCAAAAGAACTAAATGCAGACCAAGATCATTTTTTTTGTTCTGGATGCTATTTTGTGTGGTGTTTTTAATCAGTTGTTACTTGCCTAGAGTTGATTTGCCAAGATGGACAGCCATAAGAAATGAATAAAAATAATAATAACTAAAGTAATAATAATAACAATTGCAATTATAAAAAGTCACCAAAATTGTGTAGAATATAGCATAATAATAAACAACTTTGTGAAAAGAAGGATGGAAGGAAGGAAAGAAGGAAGGAAGGAGGAAGGAATGGAGGGAGGGAGGGAAGAAAGAAGGAAGGAAGGAGGAATGGAGGGAGGAAGGAAGGAAACTTTAAAATTCAGAATGAAAATGAATAGAGATAGAAAAAGGATGTCAGTATTTCTTCTGCAGCAAATATAAGTACACTTATAATATTAACTAAAAAGAGCTCATGTTTTTCTATTATCCATTTTTTTTCTAATCATCAAAACCACAAACAATGACTGTGTGTTTTTCTGTTCCATGCAAAGTTTATAAATAATTTTCTAACCAATTTTTTTAGTTTAGTCTTCTCTGCACATTCCATTCTCTTCACCTTTTATCACTCCATTGTGAGTGGTGTTGAGTTTTTTCCATTTAAGGATATAATATCCTCCCTGTAGTTATCATATATAAAAGCCAAGTTTTATGAGTTTTATTTTAGTTGCTTGTCTATTAGTCAAAAGAGAAAACTTTCAGTGCTTTCAATTTTAGCTTTATCCTCAAATTCTTCTGGATTAGTGTACTTATCTAATGCCCATTTTAGAGCTTTTTTTTAAAATGTTCATCACACCTGGTAAAACATTCATTTCCTTTCCCTTTTTCTTCTTCTTCATTTCATCAAAGATTTGAACTACCTGGACAGTTTTTCTGCTGACAAAACCAGAAATGATCCCCATCCTTTTTTTAAATAAATATTTTCTGTTTCACTGGGAGGATTGTAGCCTCCTGAAAGGTGGGCTTTTTTTCAGAGATTTTCAGGGGACAATTAAAGAAATAACGACTGTCACGCTTCCAAAATTAAACAAAATATATTTAGAATTGATTTGTTCCCTTACCCACAAGCCATGGTTTTTCGTGTGTCAACATTGCCCCCTGGTGGAGGAGAAAGATCAATACAGATTGGTTTGGTTTGGTTTGGTTTGGTTTATTTGGATTTATATGCCGCCCTTCTCCAAAAGGACTCAGGGCAGCATACAACATTAAAAAACACACATCCCAAAAGTTAAAAAAGATTACATCCATATCCAAAAAAGCAAACCGAATTTTTTAAAAATGATGATGTTGCAACAGGAAAAAGACAAGGGAGTAACATTAGAGATGATTATGCAAGGAATGCAAAAGATGCAGGTAAGAACAGAGAATAAAGAGAACAGAGAATATTGAAAATAGAATAGAGAAGATAGAACAGAGAACAGAAATCATTGAACAAAAAACAGAAAAAAAAGATGAAAAAATTGAAAACATCCAACAGATCATGAATGAATATGAAGACAGACTACAAAAAAATGAAGAAAAAAAGGACCAAAGAGAGAAGAAAATTGGAGATATTAATAGCAGATTATGTGTGGTGGGAAAAGAGAACAGTGGAATACTGGGATGGGAGATGGAAAGGTCAGAATTTTTTCTCAGATTCCAAAATATAGAAGAAGAAAAAGGCGTTAATTTGGCACAAATAATGACAGACATTTTGACAGATGTTTTGGAGACAACTCATTAGTAGGTGATGGACGATATAGACAAGGCAATTCGAGTCTATACAAGATATGCAGCGAGAAATGGTCTCCCAAGGGAAGTCCATGTAAGATTTACTAAGAAAGCAACTAAGACACTTCAGAAGGCAAGAGACAAAAAATTGGAATACAAAGGTAAGGTATTTTGTTTCAAATTACCAAGAAGAGTGAGAGAGATGAGAAGAGAATACCAATTTTTGACTAAAATTTTACTTTAAAAAGGTGTTAATTATAGATGGTTAATACCAGAAGGTCTTATGTTTGTATGGCAAGGACAAAGGTATAAAATAGACACTATTGAAAAAGCGGAATCATTCTTTGCAGCGCACCTGAGAGGGGAGGCTGAAGAGGCAGGAAAGGAAGAATCATTGATAGAATTTCAAGAGGTGTCTACAGTTGAGACTGAGAAAGAAGAAGGAGCAGTAGGCGGCATTGACATCATAGAACAACAAGAACCAAGATCTACTAGAGCAATAAATCCTACTTATAAAATATAAATATGCAGGAAAAAATGATTACGTTTAACATAAATGGACTTAATTCAGTGTTTAAAAGAAGGAAATGTTTCATAAATTAAAATTGGACATAATCTGCCTTCAAGAAGTACATATTCAAAAGCAACAAGAACAAATATTTGTGCAGCCAAAGTTGGGGAAAATATTTAATACACTGGCAAGATATAAGAAATAAAGAGTGGTTTTTTACATTAAGGATACAATTCCAGTGGAACAAATTTATATAGATGAAGATGGAAGAATTTTGATGGTGGAAATTATGGACAATAATAAGAAAATACTTTTGATAGCAATCTACACTCCTAATGATAACCAAGATGAATTCTGTAGAAAGCTACACAGGAAATTCATTGAGCTGGACTATGCTAACCTTTATATGATGAGAGACTTTAATGGAATTGTAGATCAGAATATGAACTACAAAACACACACACACACACAAAAAAAAAAACAGAATTAAATAGAAAGCCTCTTCTAAAATCCTTCTTTAAAATGGCTGATGAAATAGACCAAAAAGATGTTTGGAGAAAGAAATCCCACTAAAATCAATATACCTTTTATTCAAATAGACATTCATCATGCTCCAAAATAGATATGATATGGGCTACAACAGAATTGATCTGTAATATACAAGAAATCGACATTGAAACAAGTACTTGGGCAGATCATAATCCAATGACAATTAAATGGAAAGGACAAAGAAAAAGATCTAGATGTTAAATAATACTATACTAAAAGATAAGGACTTTGCACAGAAAATAGAGAAAGAATTGGCTTTCTTTTTAAAAGAAAACAGAAAAGAAGATACATCAACACAGATCCTCTGGGACACAATGAAAGCCTATACCAGATGCTTGATAATAGACTATAAAAGGAAGAGAAATATAAAGAAAAGACAAACCATCAAAGTACTAGATGATGACTACAAGAGACTTGAAAAAGACTTACAGAAATCTCCATTTAAAAAAAGACATTAAAATAAAAATGGACATGATTAAACATAAAATGGGGCTAATGGAAAAGAAGGAATTAGCACAACAAATTAGAGGTGATAAGCAGAACTATTTTGAAAGTGCAAATAAACCAGGTAGATGGTTGACGTATAAATTGAAAAAAGAGAGAGAATCAAGGAAAATATTGCAATTAATAGATGATCAAGTGAAATTTGTCATGGAAATGAAGATTATATATATATTATATATTTCTTTTCGTAGATTTTCACGGGTGTAGGTATGCTGGTTTTTTGGTATTCGGGTCTTTTCCTGTGTAAGGTTGAGATTGTCTTTGCAACGTTTCGGCAGGATCTCACCTGCCATCTTCAAGCTGTGGGCTTAAAATGTGATCGGAGCTGCCGTATTTCTGTAAGTCTTGGTGGGAGAGGATGGGGTGCTGGCTTTGTTTCAGTAAGTGGAATGATTGGTTGTGTGGTTGTATCATGATAGGTAGATTGGTGCTGATTGTTGCAGGCTTTGTGTGCATTGTTGTTTTGTATTGTAACGGCTTGGGTGGTGGGTGGTGTTCATTTGTTGGCTAGGGCTGGTTTCCAGATGTTTGGTAGGCGGGAGGTATCATCACGTTTGTTCATGCTGTGGGTGTGTTTCTCTATTTCGATGGCTTCCATTACTATTCTCTTGTGGAGGTGTTCTGTTTTGGAGATTAACCTGGCTCCTTCAAAGTTGATGTCCAAAACAGAACACCTCCATAAGAGGATAATCATGGAAGCCATCGAAATAGAGAAACACCCCCTCTCCCTTTATTTATTTATCAGTACAATTACAACACACACACACACACACACACACACACGTATGTATGTATGTATGCTTTGTGTGCATTGTTGTTTTGTATTGTAACGGCTTGGGTGGTGGGCAATATATATATTTGTTTTCGTAGATTTTCACGGGTGTAGGTATGCTGGTTTTGTTGTATTCGGGTCTTTTCCCGTGTAAGGTTGAGATTGTCTTTGCAACGTTTTGGCAGGATCACACCTGCCATCTTCAAGCTTGGGCTTAAAAACTTAAAAACTCAATTTAAGCCCACAGCTTGAAGATGGCAGGTGAGATCCTGCCAAAATGTTGCAAACACAATCTCAACCTTACACGGGAAAAGACCCGAATACAACAAAACCAGCATATATATATATATATATATATATATATATATATATGTATGTATGTATGTATGTATGTATGTATGTATGTATGTATGTATGTATGTATGTATGTATGTATGTATGTATGTATGTATTTGTGTTACAACCCCTGGTATGCCTAAATATGGGAGGAAGGTCACTACTCCCTCTTTCTGTCCTTCGGCTTATCACAGAAGACCATGTAGGCAGAAAACCATATTTTTATTTTTTAATGTTGCCTTTTTATATTTGTGTTGTATTTGTACTGATAAATAAATAAAGGGAGACTCCCTTTATTTATTTATCAGTACAAATAAAACATATATACACATGATTACTGTGGTAAACTGTATGAACAAGAGAATATAGAGGAGGAAGGAGCTAAACAATACTTACAGAAGGCCAATCTACCCAAATATCTAAAGAAACTGAAACGATGCTAGAAGGCAAAATAACAATGATGGAGTTAACTGAAGCCCTTAAAAAACAAAATAATGGAAAGGCTCCAGGCCCAGATGGACTGCCAGGGGAATTTGACAATATATTACAGGAATCGCTGTGTCTTTCATTACTAGAAGTAATGAATGAGGTTATGTTAGAGAGAAGGATACCCAAATCATGGTCAGAAGCATATATTACACTTGTGCCAAAGGAGGAGACTGACCCACTTCAAACTAAGAACTATAGACCTATTTCCCTGCTAAACAGACTATAAGCTATTTGCTTCAATATTGGAAGAACGACTTAAAAATATTTAAATAACTTAATTAATCCTGATCAAAATGGTTTTCTACCAAAGAGACAAATTAAAGATAATATGAGAATAATTCTGTACACATTGGAATATTATGAGGCGCATCCTGAAAAACAAATGGCTTTGATGTTTTTAGATGCACAAAAAGCCTTTGATAATGTGAATTGGTGATTTATGTCATTACAGCTGGAACAGATGGGTTTTGGTAAGAAATTTACTCAAGCCATACAAACCATATACCACAAACAAATAGCAAAAATAATGATAAACAGAGAATTGACAGACTCTATCAAAATAAGGAAAGGAACAAGACAAGGCTGCCCACTATCTCCCATGTTATTTGTCTTAACATTAGAAGTTTTAAACAGAAATATTAGAGAAGAAAAAGACATAAAAGGAATGAAAATTAGAAAGGAAGAATGCAAATTGCAAGCATTTGCAGATGACCTGGTCTTCATCTTAGAGGATCCACTAGAAACTGCACCAAAATTGATAGAAAAAAATAGAAAAATATGGAACAGTAGCAAGTTTGAAAAGAAACAAAGAAAAATGAAGATTTTGACAAAGAATATAACAGCAAGACAAAAGGAAGAATCGTCGGAAGCTTTGAAGATCCAAGTCACGAATAAAAGCAAGTATTTGGGGATATACAGTACTTGACAGCAAGATATAGTACACTAAAAGAGAACAATTACCATAAGCTGAAACAGCAAATTGCTACAGACTTCACAAAGTGGGAAAATTTACAATTATCAATGATAGGGAGAATATCCACAATCAAAATGAATATATTGCCCAGAATTTTATATTTGTTCCAGACAATTCCAATCAGATTAGGGAAAGATTACTTTGATGACTTAAATAAAATACTGTTGAAATATATATGGCAGGGAAAGAAAGCAAGAATAAAATTAAAATTATTACAAGATGCTAGAACAAGAGGAGGTTTTGGTCTGCCCAATTGGGAATTACACTATCAGGCAACAAGCCTATTGTGGGTCAAGGAGTGGATAACATTAAGAAACTCTAGATTACTGACTGTGAAAGGACATGATCTATTATTGGGATGGCACACTTTCTTATGGTACAAGGGAAGTAAAACACAGGGGTATTTCAGAAGACATTATATGTGTGGGGCTTTGTTCTTATATTGTGAGTTGATTAAAAGGCAACATTACTTAAAAATTCCAGTCTGGTTATCAACTATTGAAGCATTTTCATATCCAATAATATATAAAAAGGAACAAACAGTTATATATGGTGAAATGTTGAATGCAGAGGGGGAACTTAAATCTATGCAAGAACTGGAACAGGAAGGCGTAAAGATGAATTGGTTTTCATACTTGCAAATAAAGTCTAGATATGATAAAGATCTTAAAACGGAAGGTTTCCATGATAAAATATCTGAGTTAGATAAAATTTTGACAGGTACTGATGAAAAGGTAATTTAAAAACTATATGGATATTTGTTAGAGGTTAAGCTAGAAGAAGAACAAGTTAAAGAACCTATGATAGCTTGGGGGAAAAAATTTGGACATGGGATTGAATTAGAGAAGTGGCAGAAATCGTGGTCTCAAAATTATAAAATGACAATGTCAACAGCATATAAGGAAAATTGATATAAAATGTTTTACACATGGCACCTACCCCTGATGAGAATAGCAAGAATGTTCAAGAACAAATCGGAAAAGTGTTGGAAATGTCATCAGAAACAGGGTTCATATTACCATACGTGGTGGACTTGCATAGAAGCTAAAAGATATTGGACAAAAATCCACACTTGGTTGGAGAAAATGATACAAAAACACATAGACTTTAAAACAGAGATCTTTTTATTGGGAATCTTACCAGGAAGCATACAACAGAGAACTGAAATATTTGATTGTAAATGTGCTAACAGCAGCTAGAATTGTATTTGCTAAAAATTGGAGAAATGAAAAAATACCAATGCAGGAGGAAGTTATTCATAAAATAATGGAATGTTCTGAAATGAGTAAATTGACATTTGAAATTAGAGAACAAGAAGATAAACAATTTTATAGGATATGGGATTTATTCTATTCTTGGTTAGATAAAAAATAATATGGAAATAAAAGCTATTAGAGAATGTTATAAGTATAAGAACATTGAACGATATAGAATATAACATAAAAACATTTTATTGCTGGAAATATTTGAGATGATGTATTGAACTACTATAGTGTAAATGATCCCAATACTTAATATATCTGGTGGAAAATGAAGAATAATGGTAATAGTCAAATAAATGAGGTATAATAATAGTAATGTATATAAATATATTTGATTTGATAATACGTGATTTTTTTATGAATTGTTAGTGATAACTACGGAAGAGATGCCCAGAAATCTTGTAACCAAATGACACACTGTTTGCAATGGAAGATGGTTTTAAGATTTTTGTTTCGTTTGTTTGTGTTGTCTACAAATACAAACTTTTTTTAAAAAATTGCCCCCTGGTGTCCAAAGTGAGGAAAGGACACATTTTCCTAATTCTCTGAGGAGATTCTTCGGGTCCAGATGTTTCCTCAAAATGAGAATGGCCGTTTGGATATTTAGAAAGATCATCCTGATGTTTCATTTTTGGATTTCTATCTCAAGCTATTTAGGTCTCATCATCTAGCCATACCCTTACTGGGATTTGAACCTGGGCTCAAGTAAGGGTATGGCTAGCTGATGAGACCTAAATAGCTTGAAATAGATCTATGCTAGTCTCCCTTTATTTATTTATCAGCACAAATACAACACAAATATAACAAAATCAACATTAAAAATATGGTTTTCTCCCTGGATGGTCTCCTGGAATGAGCCGAAAGACAGACAAAGGGAAATCTGGTTTAGATGGTTATTGCCAGAAGGAATGTTGATCTTTTGGGAGGGAAACAGGATTAGAATCAATACAGTGCAGGAGGCCAAAGCCTTCATCAAAAAGAATTCTCTCCTCCTACAGGACGAATATAACAAAGGTAGTGGGAGGGGCAGTATGGTGCAGGATAAGAAGGAGAGGGGGCTGAAGGACAGGGAGGAAGAAGCAATATCGAAAAGGCTCGGATCACAAAAATAAAAATATTTGAAATGAATAGCAATTGGTGACACTCTAGAAAGTGACAAAGGAAAATGAATGAACACATGGTTAACATTATAGAATAAGATCTTGTTTGCTGCTTATCTTTTGTATTTGTTTTTAAGATTGTAAAAACAGTGAGTGCTGGATGGGTTACTAACACCAGTGTGGGAGCTGCCAAATTTTTTTACATATCCACTTACCTTTCCCCATATATGTGTAAAAACCAATAATTTTGTTTGAAAAAAAAAAAAGAAATGTTCAAGTCACCAAGTGTTAATGAAAAATGTTACAGGTAAATAGAAATAGCTGGACACTGTGGGATCCTATTATGTTGGTTTAATGTGAGCACTTTTATGCAGTTCACATACTGTTTGTTTTGTTTTGTTTTGTTTTAGTTGCTATATTCTGTGATACTTATATTGGTTGTTAGTAGATAGATAGATAGATAGATAGATAGATAGATAGATAGATAGATAGATAGACAGACAGACAGACAGATAGATAGATGATGGACGGATGGATAGAAGGCAGAAGGCAGATATAGATCAAGTGAGAAACGATTGTCTATTGCTTGTTAATTTACAAATATCTTTGGATAAAAGCGATTTCTCTACTCACATAATACTTTTTTAACATACCCTACAGACAAACACACACAGAAACATATATAGATTAAGGGGCTGTCATGATCAGCGTTAAGCCGTCGGGGTCTGGATGGGGGACAATAGACTCAAACTCAACCCCTCCAAGACTGAGTGGCTGTGGCTACCGGCGCCTCGGTTCAGCCAGTTGATTCCATCACTGGCCATAGGGGGCGAACAATTGCCCCCTGTGGAACGGGCGCGCAATTTGGGCGTCCTCCTAGACGCCCGGCTGTCAATGGATGATCATGTGGCAGCCGTGGCAAGGGGGGCGTTCCACCAGGTTCGCCTGGTGCGCCAATTGCGCCCCCTTCTGGACCGTGATGCCCTACGCACAGTCACTCATGCACTGGTGACGTCCCGCCTGGACTACTGTAACGCTCTCTACATGGGGCTTCCCTTGGGACGCGCCCGAAGACTGCAGCTAGTCCAGAACGCAGCCGCGCGGGTAGTCATGGGGAGTAATAGGTACTCCCACGTAACACCTCTCCTGCGCGAGCTGCACTGGTTGCCTGTGGTCTTTCGGGTGCGTTTCAAGGTTTTGATCACCATCTTTAAAGCGCTCCATGGCTTAGGGCCTAGTTACCTGCGGGATCGCATCCTCCCACATACATCCCTGCGGCCAATCCGCTCTCACAGGGAGGGCCTTCTCCTGGTGCCGTCCACGAGGCAATGCCAACGGGCGACTCCAAGGAGTAGGGCCTTCTCTGTGATGGGCCCAACCCTCTGGAATGACCTCCCCCCCGATATTAGAACCACTACTGACCTCCGCTCCTTCCGACAGAAACTGAAAACACACCTGTTCCGACTGGCTGGTTTGGCATAACTTTAACGTCTACCTCCTAGCATACACATTCTTACTGGTTTTTAGAGGGGTATTGTTTTAAATTTAACTTGATATTTTAAACTTTTGTATTGATTTATTTATTAGCTGTACAGTTTGGCATATTTTACCCTCCTCTTATACATGTATTTATATAGTTATTTCTACGTTTTAATCTGTTGTATTTCGGTACGGACTGTACACCACCCCGAGTCCCTTTCGGGAGAGGGGGCGGTATATAAACGCTAATAATAAATAAAATAAAATAAATAAATAAGAGAAACTTTTTTTTAATTTTTGGGAAAGTGGGCAGGGTTACCTTGGATTAAATAAAAATCTAGCTTTGCAGTGTGGAAGTTGTGGAACTGATCAAAGAGCCAAAGGGATGAAATTTCAAAACAATAAAAGGAAACACCCACATAATTCAAATAGAACATAAATAAAACCCAAATACAGAATTGTGTGAATCATTTCGAAGAGCTGCTCAGAGGCAGAGAAAGTTCTTGACCGGCTTCAGATTCACTTCCTCTCACTGTGTCTCTTGCACAGTAATAGACAGCTGTGTCCTCTTCTTTCAGGTTGTTCATTTGCAGATACAGCTGGCTTTTGGCATCGTCCCTGGAGATGGTGAAGCGGCCCTTGACTTTGTCTGAGTAGAAAGTGCTAGTTATCTGAATCCATGCCACCCATTCCAGTCCTTTCCCTGGGGCCTGTCTCACCCAGTGCATAAAGTAATTGCTGAAGGTGAATCCAGAGGCTTGGCAGGAGAGACGGAGGGACTCTCCAGGTCTTCTCGTATCCCCTCCAGACTCCACCAACTGGACTTGAGACTTTGCATCTAAAAGGAAAGATGTATCAATAATCTCTCCGGTATACAAGAATCAAAATGGAAAGGAACAGAATAGGGAGTAAACAATTACCATGGAGGACTGCCAATAAGGACAGCAAGTTCAGCCACATAAGCATTTTTGCTCTGTGCAATGAAGGGTGGAGAGAAGATCAGAAAGGATTCGGGAAAGTGCACAAACTTTGTTTAGGTCGGTATAGCCAGAAAAGGAAAACCGACTGGCTCTTTTAAGGGGAAATTGTGACTTGATTTACATATTGTTTGAGATAAAATAACTCACCAGTGCATCCACTTTACAGTTTCCTCACATGCTCTCTACAGTGTTGATTTATAACTTTTAATTTTGAAGAAAAGTGAAAGGAACCTTTAAGTAGAGTTGGTTTGAATCTCAAAAGTGATTCAAGGGCACAAATGATGAACAAGTACTAAGAACATTTGAGAGAGGCATGTTTAAAAAAACATGAAAAAGCACCACATCTCAGTTCAGGAAAGAGTTTATACATTTTCCCTTTTAATATCACCTTTTGAAGAATCCCAAAAAGAATTGAATGCACACAAAGATCATTTTTTTTGTTTTAATTTCCATTTTGTGTGGTGTTTTTTTAATCAGTTGTCACTTCTCCAGAGCTGATTTGCAAAGATGGACAGCCATTAAAAATGATTAATAATAATAATGACAAAAGTAATAACAATAAAAATTGCAATTTGAAAAAGTCATCAAAATTTTTAGGTTATAACACAATAATAAACCACTATGTGAAAGGAAGGATGGAAAGAAAGGAGGGAGGGATGAAAAAAGGAAGGAAGGGAGGTAGGAAGGAAGGGAAGGAGGGAGGGAAGGAGGGAGGAAGGAAGGAAGGAAAGTTTAAATTCAGAATGAGACTGAAAAAAAACAGAAATTAAGAAATCGGGCAGTTTTGCAGTAGCAAACATGTGTACATTTATAATATTAATTAAAATTACAAAAAAAACCACATGTTTTTCTCTTATACATTTTTTTCTAATCGTGAGAATGACAAATCATGACTGCGTGTATTTTTGTTTCATGCACATTTTATAAACAACCAAAAAAGTTTCACAGTCTTCCACCATACTGTCTTATGGGATACCCAAGACAAAAGAATCTTAAAAATCTCACTATATGGTGGTGAATCCTAATTAGCCAACTCAGGATCTGAGGCTGAAGCAAGTTGAACAGCTGCTCTGAAGGTTTTTGTTTAGCTTCAGACTCACTGTGCATCTTGTGCAGTAATAAACAGCTGTGTCTTCAGCTTTCAAATTGTTCATTTGCAGATAGAGCTGACTTTTGGCATTGTCTCTGGAGGTGGTGAAGCGGCCCTTGACTTTGTCTGAGTAGGAGATGCTAGATGAACTTGGATGTATCGCTAAAACCCATTCCAGTCCTTTCCCTGGGGCCTGTCTCACCCAATGGATGTAGTAGCTACTGAAGGTCAATCCAGTGGCTTGGCAGGAGAGACGGAGGGACTCTCCAGGTCTTCTCACATCCCCTCCAGACTCCACCAACTGCGCTTGTGAATGGACACCTAGAAAGAAGGGAGTTTCAGTGTCATCTCTGAATACAAGAACAGCAAACTGAAGGAAATGGTGTAGAGAGAAGTATTACCTCGAAGGACTGCCAGTAAGAAGACTAACTTTGGCCACAGATGCATTTTTGCTCGGTGCAATGAAGGATGGGGAGTTGATCAGAAAGAATTCAGGAAAGTGCACAAACTTTGTTTTAGTGGGTGTAGCCTGAATAGGAAAACCGACTGACTCTTTGAAGGGGGAAATTGGGACTTGATTTACATATTGGTTGAGATAAAAGAACTCACCAGTCCATTTGTGTTACAGTTTTCTTGTATACTCCCTACAGTGTTGGTTTAACATTAAAACTTTTCGGTTTTAAGAAAAGTGAAAGGAACTTTTATATTAGAGTAAGAAAAACAGGGCTTTACAACATTCTCTAAGCAGTTCTTAGAGTCAGCATTTTGCCCCCAACAATCTGGGTCCTTATTTTGTCCACCTCAGAAGGATGGAAGGATGAGTCAACTTTGAGTCGGTCAGGATCTCGGGAATCAAATTCCTGGCAGTGTGAGCAGAGCTAGCCTGCAATACGTCATTCCAACCACTGCAACACCATGGCTCCTCAATCTCACAGTCATAAGTGCCATTGATATTATAGATTTCCTATATCTATATAAGTGGGATGATAACAGATGGGATGATAAGAGTGTTCTATGTTCCTCAGCATATGATCATGCTGACCACTTGACCGCAAAAATTCTTGGGACAATGGTGGCTCTTTTGCCTAAGAAATTAAATTGAGCATTCTCCCTAGAGTTGGACACGAGTGGACAGTGCAAAACTTTTACTTTAGCTTTACATTACAGACAAGAGGATTTGGCTATTTTTTTAAAAAAATGTGATGGATGGATGGAAGGAAGGAAGGAAGAAAAGAAAGAAAGAAAGAGAGAAAGAAAGAAAGAAAGAAAGAAAGAGGTAAAGTGAGAAGCCATTGTCTTGAGATGGATGCATGGATGAGTGTGTGGGTGGGTGGATGGGTGGGTGGGTGGATTAATGATAGAGATGATGGATAGATGGATGGATGGATAAATGGTTGAAAGGAAGGAAGGAAGGAAGGAAAGAAGGAAGGAAGGAAGGAAGGAAGGAAAGAAAGAAAGAAAGAAAGAAAGAAAGAAAGAAAGAAAGAAAGAAAGAAAGAAAGAAAGAAAGAGGTAAAGTGAGAAGCCATTGTCTTGAGATGGATGCATGGATGAGTGTGTGGGTGGGTGGATGGGTGGGTGGATGGTTGGAAGGAAGGAAGGAAGGAAAGAAAGAAAGAAAGAAAGAAAGAAAGAAAGAAAGAAAGAGGTCAAGTTAGAAGCCATTGTCTTGAGATGGATGCATGGATGAGTGTGTGGGTGGGTGGATGGGTGGGTGGGTGGATTAATGATAGAAATGATGGATGGATGGATGGATGGATGGATGGATGGATGGATGGATGGATGGATGGAAGGAAGGAAAGACAGACAGACAGATAGATAGATAGACAGACAGACAGAAAGACAGAAGGACAGAGAAAGAAAGAAAGAAAGAAAGAAAGAAAGAAAGAAAGAAAGAAAGAAAGAAAGAGGTATAAAGTGAGAAGCCATTGTCCATTGCTCCTTAATTTACAAATATCTTTGGATAAAAGAGATTTCTTTACTCACATAATAATGTTCACCATACTCTACAGAAACACAAGCACACACACACACACACACACACACACACTCACACACAAATAGATTAAGGGGCTGTTATGATAGTTGATAAAAGAAACTTTTTTTTTAATTATTGGAAAAGTGGGCAGGTTTACCTTGGATTAAATAAAACTCTAGGTTTCCAGTGTGGAAGTTGTGGGACTGATCAAAGGGTCAAAAGGGATGGAATTTCAAAACAATAAAAGAAGGCAGCCACACAATTCAAATAGAACATAAATAAAACACAAATACAGACTTGTGTGAATCATTTCGGAGAGCTGCTCAGAGGCAGAGAAAGTTCTTGACGGGCTTCAGATTCACTTCCTCTCACTGTGTATTTTGCACAGTAATAGACTGCTGTGTCCTCTTCTTTCAGGTTGTTCATTTGCAGATAGAGCTGGCTTTTGGCATTGTCCCTGGAGATGGTGAAGTGTCCCTTGACTTTGTCTGAATAGTTAATTGTACTTGATCCTGAATTTATCTCTCCAACCCATTCCAGTCCTTTCCCTGGAGCCTGTCTCACCCAAGCCATCCAGAAGCTGCTGAAGGTGAATCCGGAGGCTTGGCAGGAGAGACGGAGGGACTCTCCAGGTCTTATCACATCCCCTCCAGACTCCACCAACTGGACTTGAGACTTGACACCTAAAAAGAAAGTTGTATAAATAATCTCTCCTGTATACAAGAATCAAAATGGAAAGGAACAGAATAGGGAGGAAACAATTACCATGGAGGACTGCCAGGAAGGACAGCAAGTTCAGCCACAGAAGCATTTTTGCCCTCTGGAATGAATGGTGGGTAGTTGATCAGAAAGGATTCAGGCAAGTGCACAAATTTTGTTTCGGTGGGTGTAGCTTGAAAAGGAAAACTGACTGGCTCTTTTAAGGGGAAAATTTGGACTTGATTTACATATTGGTTGGGATAAAAGAACTCACCAGTGCTTTTGCACTACAGTTTCTGGCTTGCTCCCTAAAGTGTTGGTTTAACTTTAAAACTTTTCATTTTTAAGAAAATTGAAAGAAACCTTTAAATTAGAGTAAGAAAAACAGGCCTTTACAACATTCTCTGGGCAGTTCTTAGAGTCAGCCTTTTGACCCCAACAATCTTGGTCCTTATTTTATCCACCTCGGAAGGATGGAAGGCAGAGTCAACCTTGAGCCGGTCAGGATCTCGGGAATTGAACCTATGAGCAGAGTTAACCTGAAATACTTCATTCCAACCTCTGCAACACCACAGCTGTTTAATCCAACAGTCGTAACCTCCATTGAGATTACAGATTTATTTGCAACAATTTTGAGATTATGCCCAAGATCCGTGAGATAAGAGAGGCATATTTTAACTATAAACACATAGAAAGGATGAGATTTGAATAAATGTATATCTTGCTTTGAAATGTGGACGTTCTGGGGCTGATTTTACTTGGTCACATCTTCAAAACTCTGTGTGTGTCTGTGTGTGTGTCTGTGTGTGTGTGTCTGTGTGTGTAGGTAGGTATGTAGGTATGTGTGTGTGTGTGTGTGTGTATTGTGTTTGTGCTGATAAATAAATAAAGGGAGACTAGTATAGATCTATTTCAAGCTATTTAGCTCTCATCAGCTAGCCATACCCTTACTGGGATTTGAACCTGGGCTGTATTACATATTAGGCAGATGTATTAGCCACTAAGCCACAGGCTCTCCTCCTTATCAGCTGAGCCAGGGAAATAGGTATGTATTTGTGTGACAACCATAGTATGCCCAAATATGGGAGGGAACTCACTACTCCCCCTTTCTGTCTATCGGCTCACTATAGGCAGAAAACCATATTTTTAATGTTGCCTTTTTTATATGTGTGTTGTATTTGTGTGTGTGTGTGTGTGTGTGTGTGTAGAAAACATGAAAATGGAGCAACATATACAAAGGAATTAAATTGAGGATTCTCAATACTGAGAATCAAAGAGGACTGAACTACAAAATGTATCAAGGATGAATTGTGGGATAGCAATCCATATTTGTACCTTGAAATAAATTTTATTTTATTTTTTTTAAAAAGACCCAGCTTAATCTACTGACCATAGATTGTTGTGGTTTTTTTTCTCCCATCCAAACTGTCTCGAGCCTGGAAGGAGATTCATTGGCTCTTCCAGTTACACAAATTCAGCTTTCAGTCACGAACTCAATTTCTACAGCTGCTCTGATGAGAAGGTTTTTGTTTGGCATCAGATTCACTTCCTCTCACTGTGTCTCTTGTACAGTAATAAACTGCCGTGTCTTCTGATTTTAGATTGTTCATTTGCAGATACAGCTGGCTGCGGGAATCATCCCTCGAGATGGTGAAACGTCCTTTCACTTTATCCGAGTAGCGAATTGGAGAAGAAGATGTACCTATCTCTGCCACCCACTCCAGTCCTTTCCCTGGAGCCTGCCTCACCCAGCTCATCCAGTAGCTGCTGAAGGTGAATCCAGAGGCTTGGCAGGAGAGACGGAGGGACTCCCCAGGTCTTCTCACATCCCCTCCAGACTCCACCAACTGGACTTGAGACTTGACACCTAAAAAGAAAGTTGTATAAATAATCTCTCCTGTATACAAGAATCAAAATGGAAAGGAACAGAATAGGGAGGAAACAATTACCATGGAGGACTGCCAGGAAGGACAGCAAGTTCAGCCACAGAAGCATTTTTGCCCTCTGGAATGAATGGTGGGTAGTTGATCAGAAAGGATTCAGGCAAGTGCACAAATTTTGTTTCGGTGGGTGTAGCTTGAAAAGGAAAACTGACTGGCTCTTTTAAGGGGAAAATTTGGACTTGATTTACATATTGGTTGGGATAAAAGAACTCACCAGTGCTTTTGCACTACAGTTTCTGGCTTGCTCCCTAAAGTGTTGGTTTAACTTTAAAACTTTTCATTTTTAAGAAAATTGAAAGAAACCTTTAAATTAGAGTAAGAAAAACAGGCCTTTACAACATTCTCTGGGCAGTTCTTAGAGTCAGCCTTTTGACCCCAACAATCTTGGTCCTTATTTTATCCACCTCGGAAGGATGGAAGGCAGAGTCAACCTTGAGCCGGTCAGGATCTCGGGAATTGAACCTATGAGCAGAGTTAACCTGAAATACTTCATTCCAACCTCTGCAACACCACAGCTGTTTAATCCAACAGTCGTAACCTCCATTGAGATTACAGATTTATTTGCAACAATTTTGAGATTATGCCCAAGATCCGTGAGATAAGAGAGGCATATTTTAACTATAAACACATAGAAAGGATGAGATTTGAATAAATGTATATCTTGCTTTGAAATGTGGACGTTCTGGGGCTGATTTTACTTGGTCACATCTTCAAAACTCTGTGTGTGTCTGTGTGTGTGTCTGTGTGTGTGTGTCTGTGTGTGTAGGTAGGTATGTAGGTATGTGTGTGTGTGTGTGTGTGTATTGTGTTTGTGCTGATAAATAAATAAAGGGAGACTAGTATAGATCTATTTCAAGCTATTTAGCTCTCATCAGCTAGCCATACCCTTACTGGGATTTGAACCTGGGCTGTATTACATATTAGGCAGATGTATTAGCCACTAAGCCACAGGCTCTCCTCCTTATCAGCTGAGCCAGGGAAATAGGTATGTATTTGTGTGACAACCATAGTATGCCCAAATATGGGAGGGAACTCACTACTCCCCCTTTCTGTCTATCGGCTCACTATAGGCAGAAAACCATATTTTTAATGTTGCCTTTTTTATATGTGTGTTGTATTTGTGTGTGTGTGTGTGTGTGTGTGTGTAGAAAACATGAAAATGGAGCAACATATACAAAGGAATTAAATTGAGGATTCTCAATACTGAGAATCAAAGAGGACTGAACTACAAAATGTATCAAGGATGAATTGTGGGATAGCAATCCATATTTGTACCTTGAAATAAATTTTATTTTATTTTTTTTAAAAAGACCCAGCTTAATCTACTGACCATAGATTGTTGTGGTTTTTTTTCTCCCATCCAAACTGTCTCGAGCCTGGAAGGAGATTCATTGGCTCTTCCAGTTACACAAATTCAGCTTTCAGTCACGAACTCAATTTCTACAGCTGCTCTGATGAGAAGGTTTTTGTTTGGCATCAGATTCACTTCCTCTCACTGTGTCTCTTGTACAGTAATAAACTGCCGTGTCTTCTGATTTTAGATTGTTCATTTGCAGATACAGCTGGCTGCGGGAATCATCCCCCGAGATGGTGAAACGTCCTTTCACTTTATCCGAGTAGCGAATTGGAGAAGAAGATGTACCTATCTCTGCCACCCACTCCAGTCCTTTCCCTGGAGCCTGCCTCACCCAGCTCATCCAGTAGCTGCTGAAGGTGAATCCAGAGGCTTGGCAGGAGAGACGGAGGGACTCCCCAGGTCTTCTCACATCCCCTCCAGACTCCACCAACTGGACTTGAGACTTGACACCTAAAAAGAAAGTTGTATAAATAATCTCTCCTGTATACAAGAATCAAAATGGAAAGGAACAGAATAGGGAGGAAACAATTACCATGGAGGACTGCCAGGAAGGACAGCAAGTTCAGCCACAGAAGCATTTTTGCCCTCTGGAATGAATGGTGGGTAGTTGATCAGAAAGGATTCAGGCAAGTGCACAAATTTTGTTTCGGTGGGTGTAGCTTGAAAAGGAAAACTGACTGGCTCTTTTAAGGGGAAAATTTGGACTTGATTTACATATTGGTTGGGATAAAAGAACTCACCAGTGCTTTTGCACTACAGTTTCTGGCTTGCTCCCTAAAGTGTTGGTTTAACTTTAAAACTTTTCATTTTTAAGAAAATTGAAAGAAACCTTTAAATTAGAGTAAGAAAAACAGGCCTTTACAACATTCTCTGGGCAGTTCTTAGAGTCAGCCTTTTGACCCCAACAATCTTGGTCCTTATTTTATCCACCTCGGAAGGATGGAAGGCAGAGTCAACCTTGAGCCGGTCAGGATCTCGGGAATTGAACCTATGAGCAGAGTTAACCTGAAATACTTCATTCCAACCTCTGCAACACCACAGCTGTTTAATCCAACAGTCGTAACCTCCATTGAGATTACAGATTTATTTGCAACAATTTTGAGATTATGCCCAAGATCCGTGAGATAAGAGAGGCATATTTTAACTATAAACACATAGAAAGGATGAGATTTGAATAAATGTATATCTTGCTTTGAAATGTGGACGTTCTGGGGCTGATTTTACTTGGTCACATCTTCAAAACTCTGTGTGTGTCTGTGTGTGTGTCTGTGTGTGTGTGTCTGTGTGTGTAGGTAGGTATGTAGGTATGTGTGTGTGTGTGTGTGTGTATTGTGTTTGTGCTGATAAATAAATAAAGGGAGACTAGTATAGATCTATTTCAAGCTATTTAGCTCTCATCAGCTAGCCATACCCTTACTGGGATTTGAACCTGGGCTGTATTACATATTAGGCAGATGTATTAGCCACTAAGCCACAGGCTCTCCTCCTTATCAGCTGAGCCAGGGAAATAGGTATGTATTTGTGTGACAACCATAGTATGCCCAAATATGGGAGGGAACTCACTACTCCCCCTTTCTGTCTATCGGCTCACTATAGGCAGAAAACCATATTTTTAATGTTGCCTTTTTTATATGTGTGTTGTATTTGTGTGTGTGTGTGTGTGTGTGTGTGTAGAAAACATGAAAATGGAGCAACATATACAAAGGAATTAAATTGAGGATTCTCAATACTGAGAATCAAAGAGGACTGAACTACAAAATGTATCAAGGATGAATTGTGGGATAGCAATCCATATTTGTACCTTGAAATAAATTTTATTTTATTTTTTTTAAAAAGACCCAGCTTAATCTACTGACCATAGATTGTTGTGGTTTTTTTTCTCCCATCCAAACTGTCTCGAGCCTGGAAGGAGATTCATTGGCTCTTCCAGTTACACAAATTCAGCTTTCAGTCACGAACTCAATTTCTACAGCTGCTCTGATGAGAAGGTTTTTGTTTGGCATCAGATTCACTTCCTCTCACTGTGTCTCTTGTACAGTAATAAACTGCCGTGTCTTCTGATTTTAGATTGTTCATTTGCAGATACAGCTGGCTGCGGGAATCATCCCCCGAGATGGTGAAACGTCCTTTCACTTTATCCGAGTAGCGAATTGGAGAAGAAGATGTACCTATCTCTGCCACCCACTCCAGTCCTTTCCCTGGAGCCTGCCTCACCCAGCTCATCCAGTAGCTGCTGAAGGTGAATCCAGAGGCTTGGCAGGAGAGACGGAGGGACTCCCCAGGTCTTCTCACATCCCCTCCGGACTCCACCAGCTGGACTTGAGACTTGGCACCTAAAAAAAAAGGTGTATCAATAATCTCTCTTGTATACAAGAATTAAAATTGAAAGGAGCAGAGTAGGGAGGAAACAATTACTTTGGAGGACTGCCAGTAAGGACACCACGTTTAACCACAGAAGCATTTTTGCTCTGTGCAATGAAGGGTGGGGAATTGATCAGGAAGGATTCAGGAAAGTGCACAAACTTTGTTTCGTGGGTTTAGCCTGAAAAGGAAAACCGATTGGCTCTTTTAAGGGTGAAATTGTGGCTTGATTTGCATATTGGTTGAGATAAAAGAACTCACCAGTGTATTCGCTTTACAGTTTTCTTGCTTGCTCCCTACAGGGTTGATTTAACTTGGTCACTTTTCAGTTTTAAGGAAAGAGGAAGCAACCTTTAAGTTAGAGTTGGTTTGAACCACAAAAGTGATTTAAGGGAAGAAATGATGAACAAGCACTAGGAACATTTGAGAGAGGCTTGTTGAAAAACATGAAAAGATCAGCACATCTAAGTTAAGGAAAGAGTTTATACATTTTCCCTTTTAATATGAACTTTTGAAGAATCCCCAAAAGAATTGAATGCAAACCAAGATCATTTTTTTTTTGTTTTAGATGCTATTTTGTGTGGTGTTTTTTTAACCAGTTGTCACTTGTCCAGAGCTGATTTCCCAAGATGGACAGCCTTCAAAAATAATTAATAATAATAATGACGAAAGTAATAATAATAACAATTGTAATTATAAAATGTCATCAAAATTGTTTAGAATATAAGATAATAGTAAACAACTCTGTGAAAAGAAGGAAGGAAGGAAGGAAGGAAGGAAGGAAGGAAGGAAGGAAGGAAGGAAGGATGGAAGGAAGGAAGGAAGGAAGGAAGGAAGGAAGGAAGGAAGGAAGGAAGGAAGGATGGATGGAAGGGAGAGAGGAAGGAAACTTTAAAATTCATAATGAAAATGAAAAAAAAAGGATGTTGATATTTCTTCTGCAGCAAACATAAGTACATTTATAATATTAACTTTAAAGAGCTCATATCTTTTTTTTATTATCCATTTTGTTCTAATCATCAAAACCACAAATCATGACTGTTTGTTTTTCTGTTTCATGCACAGTTTACAAATAATTTTCTAACCAAAAATTGTAGTTTAATCTTCTCTGCGCATTCCATTCTCTACACCTTCTATCTTTCCATTGTGGGTGGTGTTGAGTTTTTTTTTTTTTTTTCATTTAAGGATATAATATCCTCCCTCTCTACTTTGAATTGCAGGTTTGTCTTCAAATCTTCTGGGTTAGTGTACATATCTAATGTCTTTTTGTAAAGTCTCCTTGCATGTTCACCAAACATCCCTCTATGATATTTTCATTTGATTTGAATTACCTGGACAGGTTATCTGGTGACAAAACCAAGAATGACACACATCCTCTTCTAAATAAAACTTTTCTGCTTCAAAGGGAGGATTGTGGCCTTCTGAGAGGTTGAAATTTTTTGTTATATTTTCAGGGAACAATTACAGAAATAACAACTGTCACTCCTCCAAAATTAGACAATATCTAGTCAGAATGGATTTATTCCCTTTCCCACCCTCCCCCATAAGCCATGGTGTTTTGTGTGTTTTTTGTTATCCATTTTGTTCTAATCATCAAAACCACAAATCATGACTCTGTGTTTTTCTGTCTCATCCGAAGTTTATAAATAATTTTCTAACCAAAATTTTTAGTTTAGTCTCCTCTGCACATTCCATTCTCTTCACCTTTTATCGCTCCATTGTGAGTGGTGTTGGGTTTTTCCATGTAGGGATATAATATCCTCCCTTCGGTTATCATCTATAAAAGCAAAGTTTTATGAGTTTTTTTTTTCTACTTGTATATTAGTCCAAACAGAAAACGCTCTACTTTCATTTTCAGCTTTATCCTCAAATCATCTGGATTAATGTACATATCTAATGTCTTTTTTTTTTTAGTTTCCTTGCATGTTCACCAAACCTTGTAAAACATCGCTCTATGCTGGTTTCATTTCCATCAAAGATTTGAACTACCTAGACAGTTTTTCTGGTGACAGAACCAGTAATAATACACATAATTTTTAAATAAAAGTTTTCTGCCTCAAAGGGAGGACTGTAGCCTTTTGAAATGTGGCATTTTTGAAATTTTCATTTTCATAACATATAATCACATGTTTGCTATTACATAACCAACATCATATTATATTATTAAATGTTTACATCAATTCATTTTACCAACAACTACCAAACAACTAATTATTGGCTCTTCTGCTCTCCATATACCATATTTGTTCTTTATCCATCACTTTCTTCTACCTCTCTTCTCCGCCTCCCTACCTCCTTTCTTCCCTCTGTCATCCTTCCCTTCTCAACTTCCCCTTCCGCTCTCCTTCTCCTCCCTCCCCTTACCACTCCTCATTTCTCCCCTCCTCTTCCCTCCCTTGCCCTCTGTCCTATCCCTCTCTCCTTCCCTTACCTCTCTCCTCTACTTCACACTATTCATCTCATTTACTTGATGTATTTCAGCTTCTGAAGAAGCTGCATTTTATGTTAATGGCATTTTTAATTCTTTTACAATGTACATATTCAATTTTTCTCCTCCTTTTTAGTAAAAAAAATGATGTAACAGAAAAGTATACATATATTGTCATTGTGCTTTTAGACAAAACCTAATTTTGGTCGAGCTGTAGACCTGGTTACATTTCCCAGCTATTCTCATCATTATCTTTATATAGTTATAAATCCTTACATACCCCAAATGTATGATTCTGTCTTTTATCACAATAGTTTCCCACTTTAGGTTTATTTCATGTCCACTCTCCATTTTTCTCTACCTTGGATTAGTTTACCCTTAATTGTCCCTAGACGGCAATCTTCACTGTTCAATATTCGTTACACTTCCCTTAATGTATTATATAAAATAACAAGATTAGGGGTTTGTCATGATAGATGATAAAATAAACATTTTTAATTATTGAGAAAGTCAGCAGGGTTACCATGGATTAAATAAAAATCTAGGTTTGCAGTGTGGAAGTTGTGCAAGTGATCAACGGGTCAAAAAGGATGGAATTTCAAAAAAGGGCAGCAACACAATTCAAGCAGAAGATAAATAAAACACAAATACAGAATTGGGAGAATCATTTCGGAGAGCTGCTCAGAGGCAGAGAAGGTTCTTGACAGGCTTCAGATTCACTTCCTCTCACTGTGTCTCTTGTACAGTAATAAACTGCTGTGTCCTCTTCCTTCAGGTTGTTCATTTGCAAATAGAGCTGGCTTTTGGCATTGTCCCTGGAGATGGTGAAGCGGCCCTTGACTTTGTCTATATAGCGAATTGTACTTGATGCTTCATTTATATTTCCAACCCATTCCAGCCGTTTCCCTGGAGCCTGTCTCACCCAGTGCATCCAGTAGCTGCTGAAGGTGAATCCAGAGGCTTGGCAGGAGAGACGGAGGGACTGCCCAGGTCTTCTAACATCCCCTCCAGACTCCACCAAGTGGACTTGAGACTTGGCACCTAAAAATAAAGGTTTATCAATGATCTCTCCTGTATATAAGAATTAAAATGGAAAGAAGCTGAATAGGGAGGAAACAATTACCGTGGAGGACTGCCAGTAAGGACACCAAGTTCAGCCACAGAAGCATTTTTGCTCTGTGCAATGAGTGGTGGGGAGTTAATCAGAAAGAATTCGGGGAAAGTGCCCAAACTTTGTTTTAGTGGGTGTAGCCTGAAAGGGAAAACTAACTGGCTCTTTTAAGGGGGAAATTGGGACTTGATTTGCATATTGGTTGAGATAAAAGTGCTAACCTGTTCATTTGCGTTACAGTTTTCTTGTATACTCCCTACAGACGAAAGTAATAATAATAACAATTGTAATTATAAAATGTCATCAAAATTGTTTAGAGTATAACATAATAATAAACAACTTTGTGAAAAGAAGGAAGGAAGGAAAGAAAAATGGAAGGGAGAGAGGAAGGAAACTTTAAAATTCACAATGAAAATGAAAAAAAGGATGTTGATATTTCTTGTACAGCAAATATAAGTACATTTATAATATTAACTTTAAAGAGCTCATATCTTTTTTTTATTATCCATTTTGTTCTAATCATCAAAACCACATATCATGACTGTTTGTTTTTCTGTTTCATGCAAAGTTTACAAATAATTTTCTAACCAAAAATTGTAGTTTAGTCTTCTCTTCGCATTCCATTCTCTACACTTTCTATCGCTCCATTGTGGGTGGTGTTGATTTTTTTTTTCCATTTAAGGATATAATATCCTCCCTCTCTACTTTGAATTGCAGGTTTATCTTCAAATCTTCTGGGTTAGTGTACATATTTAATGTCCTTTTGTAAAGTCTCCTTGCATGTTCACCAAACATCCCTCTATGATATTTTCATTTGATTTGAATTACCTGGACAGGTTATCTGGTGACAAAACCAAGAATGACACACATCCTTTTCTAAATAAAACTTTTCTGCTTCAAAGGGAGGATTGTGGCCTTCTGAGAGGTGGATTTTTTTTGTTATATTTTCAGGGAACAATTACAGAAATAACAACTGTCGCTCCTCCAAAATTAGACAATATCTACTTAGAATGGATTTATTCCCTTCCCCACCCTCCCCCATAAGCCATGGAGTTTTGTGTGTCAACATTGCCCCCTGGTGTCCAAAGTGAGGAGGGAACAAATTTTCCTAATTCTCTGAGGAGATTCTTTTGGTCCAGATGTTTCCTCAATATGAAAATGGCCGTTTGGATATTTAGAAAGATCATCCTGAAGTTCCATTTTCAAATTTCTGCCATGATAGCAAACACGAAAATGCCATTCGGTCTTTTTTTCCCCTCAGAAGTCAGATCACTTTGCAAACAAGGGAGGAAAAACTGGGATTTTGAAGACATTTTCCTCAATCTTCATTGTCTTCCAATATATTTTATTCCATAATAACCAATACCAGAAACCCAGAAATGTAACTTCATGGTGGTGAAGAAACTTAGCACCCACCCATCTCCTAGACGAATGAAATATTTTAGGAAACATTAAAAAGGAAGAATATTACATTGGATGAGAAAAGGAGCAACATGGTTTAAAGTCAAAGCAGCTCCTTCAGATCCAGGGTGATGGGATTAAGACCCTCAGGACATGATAGGATTAGCCCTCTACCCATTTCACCACGTGGCACTTGGGGAGATTACATCACCCAGCAAGATTCAACCAAGCCTTGGACACAGAAAGCCGACAAAGTTAGCTAAGACCCTCGCCACCTGGGAGTCTAAAAGCCAATGGGATACATTTGTTCTACAGGAACAGAAAATGCTAAGACAAGTCCCAAGAGAGAGTATAAATATATCCCTCTCTCTACTCCATATTCTCGTTTCCCCAGGACAGCAAACCATGTGGTCCTGTCCACCGTTAAGCCAACTTTCCAAACAGCTTCCATGTTTCCAGTGTCTTTTTCCCCAATTGAAACTGAATCCAGATGAAGATTTCTTCCACCAGTGGTGAATCCTAATTAATCAGTCCAGGATCTGGGGCTGAATGAAGTTGAAGAGGTGCTCTGAAGTTTTTTTTCAGCTTCCTATCTCTGTGCCTCCCATACAGTAATAGACAGCCCTGTCTTCTGGTTTGAGGTTGATCATTTGCAGATACACCTGGCTTTTGGCATTGTACGTGGAGGTGGTGAAGCGTCCCTTGACTTTGATTAGTGACAGATAGATGAATTTGGATGTACCTCTGAAACCCATTCTAGTCCTTTCCCTGAGGCCTGTCTCATCCAGTGCATTTGATAGCTAGTGAAGGTCAATCCAGAGGCTTGGCAGGACAGACAGAGGGACTCCCCAGGTCTTCTCACATCTCCTCCAGGCTCCACAAACTGGCCCTGTGACTGGACACCTAGAAAGAAGGGCGTTTCAGTAACATCTCTGTATACAGGAACAACAAACTTAAGGAGATACTACAGGGAGAAGCATTACCTTGAAGGGCTGCTAGTAAGAAGACCAACTTTGGCCACAGAGTCATTCTTGCTCCCTCTAATGACCGGAAGGGAATCAACAGCAAACGATTCAGGAAAATGCTCAAACTTTGTGTTACAGGAAACAAACTGCCTGCTTTAAAGGAGAAATATTGTCCTGATTTACATATCGCTTCAGGTAAAAGAGCTCCTCAAGGCATCACCTATAAATTTCCTTGCACACACATTAGAAACAATATTTTTCTTGGCACTTTAGAAAAAAACACAAATAGAGAAAGAGAGAGAGAGAGAAGAAGAAAAGATGCACAGTCAAGAAAGGAATACTTTATTATTGTCTCCCAAAGCTGCTTCTCTAATGGCAACTTAATTTTTCCTTTGAGAACTTTTTGCTTCCAAGAAGCATCTAAGAAGGATGAGAAGTGAAATGATTTCAAGGAATATAACCCCAAAAAGTCCAGTTGCCCTTTGAGAAGCACCTATGGGACAACCAGGTCATGGATGGTTGAGAAGCCCTATAGACATTTAACCAAAGATCCATCGCCCCATCAGAAAAAAACAAACCCTGCATACTGACCAAGCCATAAGGCACAATTTCTAAGCCACATGTCAACGACAGTCAAATGTTCAAGACACAAAGGGTTAATGGAAGATATTACAGGCAGAGTTGAAATAGTTAGAACCCGTAGTATCCTTTTTGTTTATTCCATACTTCTTAATCTGAGCAGTTGTATGCACATATTCACATATTGATTGTTTTTTAGTTGCAATGTAGGTTTTGTTTCTATTGGTTGTTAGCTGCCCAGAAATGATTCCTCTTTAGAACTTTTAATATGGAGGTTTAATTAAAGTTATTCCAATTCTATGTTGTAATTCAAACAGCGCCCTTGCCTAACTAGTGAAACACAGTAGGCCAAAAGAAGTAAATAAATGATAAGAAGAGATACGGCAGAGGAAATAAATGAAGCGTATGTGCCATGATATATAGTCATGCTGACCCCATGACCCCATGAAAGTTGTTTGGAAATTGTTGACTCTTTGGGGTAAGAAATGGACTTGAGTGCCACTCCCAAGAATTGGACGGGACTGGACAGTGGAAACCTTTGACAGTCTCTTTACATTAGAGGTGGGGGAAGCGGTGGATTGAAGTGATTGTAACGCTTTCTGTTTCTCCTTGTAAGTGAACGAACTGTTTTTCTTTCTTTTTCCTATTCTTTACTGCTTTATTTGTTGGCTTGATCTAAAACCTTTTTTATCCTAACAATACTCCTTATTATTTCTTAATTTCCATTAATGACATTTAAAGATTTTTGTTTTCCCTTCCTCTTTGAAGAATATAAAAGAACTCATGCTTAATTCAATTTTAAACATAATGTTATATATATATATAAGAGATTTTAGGCTAGAGTGGCAGTGGACATTAGACATCTTATTTCTTTTTTCTCCTTGCTTTTTTTTTCTTTTTTGGAAACATGGATCGATTTTCAGATGAGGGAACCCTAAATTTTCAAGATTTTTTTGGTGGGAATTCAAAATATATTGGAAGGATTTGAGAGATTTGAGAAGAAGTTGGATAGACTATTGTCTCCTACAGCAAAAGATGATGGGGTTGGAGCCCCAAAAATTAAAGAAATGAATGAAGATGGAGAAGACAAAGACAAGATAATAGATGAACTTATTGAAGGAGTAAACATGGGTGAAAGTGGAAAGAAGGGAATATTGAAAAGTGAATTTGATATTTTGGAGCTCTATTCCTTTGTTCAAGATATAGTGGGGGGGGGGAATTGATGATGATGGAGCTAAGAAGAGAAACTGTCTCAGAAACACGTTTAATAAACAAAGATATGCTAATTTTAATGCCAGTTCAAGGGCAACAAGATTACTAGAGAGATCTTTCAAGCAACAAAGTGCAGAGAGAAGTCCATAAAAACCTTACAAAGGAACTAATAAGTGGTTTACCCCTCGTGGAAATGTGCCCACCAGGTTTCCGCGCATTCCATCAGCCTCGGGCCCTGGGTAAGGGTGGTGGGGTGGCGGTAGTTATACGGGAAGGTCTAGAGCCGAGGGAGTTCACTGTTCCTCAGATATCCGGGTGTGAGTCCCTTGGTGTGAAATGGGGCCCAGGGAGGCAGTTGGGTTTGCTGATTGTATACTTGGCTCCTCGCTATACATCAGCGGCCCTGCCCGAGCTCCTCGAGCTGATCTCGGAGACGGCGGTTGAGATCCCCAGGCTTGTGGTTATGGGGGATTTCAACCTGCCGTCGATGGGAGCAGCGTCTGAGGTGGCTCGGGAGTTCATGGCTTCCATGACAGCCATGGGCCTGACCCAGTTAATTCAGGGCCCCACACACGAAGGTGGCCACACATTGGACCTTGTTTTTGTATCTGAGCAGTGGACGAGTGATCTGGGTATAGGGGACTTTGTTGTTACACCCCTGTCATGGTCGGATCACTCATGTCTCCGGCTGGACTTCCCTGGCGCTACCCCCCACCGCGAGGAGGCGGGACCAGATGGTCCAAGCTGGTACCGCCCCAAGCACCTGATGGAGCCGGATAGGTTCCAGACGGAGCTTGGGCCATTACCTGTAGCCCTGACCCGCGCTCGGTCGGAGGACCTAGCGGCCGCCTGGAATAGGGCGGCGGCTGGGGCCTTGGACCAGGTTGCGCCTTTGCGACCTCTCCTGCGGCAGCGACCCACCCGGGCTCCTTGGTATACCGAGGAGCTGAGGGTGATGAAGCGCCATAGGAGACGTCTAGAGAGCAGGTGGAGGTCCTCACCCTCCGAATCTGATCGAACACAGGTAAGAGCCTATTTACGGACCTACCTTGTGGCATTAAGGGCGGCCAAACGTAGATATTGCGCTGCTCTTATTGCGTCCGCGGATAACCGCCCTGCCGCCCTGTTTAGGGTGACCCGCTCCCTCTTGTCACAGAGGACGCAGGGGGCACCCTTGCAGGGCAGAGCAGAGGAGTTTGGGGAATATCAGCAGGATAAAGTCGCTCAGATCCGGAGCGGATGGGCCCCCCTCAGTGGACCAGACGGGCCGCCAACAGCGAGTCTTGTGAGACCATCCTGGGAGGAGTTTGATTCTGTTGCCCCCGAGGATTTGGATAGGTTGCGTGGACGGCTACGACCCACCACATGTTTAATGGACCCGTGTCCCTCCTGGTTGGTACTGGCATCTTGGGAGGTGACCCGAGGCTGGCTTCTGGGCCTGGTGAATGCCTCATTGGGTGAGGGATCCTTACCAGCCGCCTTGAAGGAGGCGGTGGTGAGACCCTTACTTAAGAGGCCTGCACTCGACCCAATGGAGCTAGCTAACTATCGTCCAGTCTCCAACCTTCCGTTTTTAGCGAAGGTTGTCGAGAATGTGGTGGCGCAGCAGTTTCCACAACACCTTGATGAATCCGAGTATCTAGACTCACGCCAGTCCGGCTTCCGACCCGGGCACAGCACAGAGACAGCCTTGGTCGCGTTGGTCGATGATCTCTGGAGGGCCAGAGATAGAGGTTGTTCCTCTATCCTGGTCCTATTAGACCTCTCGGCGGCTTTTGATACCATCGACCATGGTATCCTATTGCGCCGGTTGGAGGGGATAGGAGTCGGAGGTACTGTTCTGCGGTGGTTCAGCTCCTACCTCTCCGACCGGAAGCAATGTGTGTTGACAGGGGGACAGAGGTCGACCCCGAGGCCACTCACTTGTGGAGTGCCACAGGGGTCGGTCCTCTCGCCTCTCCTGTTCAACACATATGTGAAGCCGCTGGGTGAGATCATCCGTGGTTTTGGGGTTGAGTGTCACTTCTACGCTGATGATACCCAGCTGTATATTTCAACCCCAAACCACCCCAACGAGGCTGTCAAAGTGATGTCCCGGTGTTTGGAAGCCGTCGGGGTCTGGATGGGGGACAACAGACTTAAACTCAACTCCTCCAAGACTGAGTGGCTGTGGCTACCGGCACCTCGGTTCAGCCAGCTGATTCCATCGCTGGCCATAGGGGGCGAACAATTGCCCCCTGTGGAACGGGCGCGCAATTTGGGCGTCCTCCTTGATGCCCGGCTGTCAATGGATGACCATGTGGCAGCCGTGGCGAGGGGGGCGTTCCACCAGGTTCGCCTGGTGCGCCAATTGCGCCCCCTACTGGACCGGGATGCCCTACGCACGGTCACTCACGCGTTGGTGACGTCCCGCCTGGATTACTGCAACGCTCTCTACATGGGGCTGCCCTTGGGACGCTCCCGGAGACTGCAGTTAGTTCAGAACGCAGCCGCGCGGGCTGTGATGGGGAGTACGAGGTACTCCCACGTAACACCTCTCCTGCGCGAGCTGCACTGGCTACCTGTGGTTTTTCGGGTGCATTTCAAGGTGCTGATTACCATCTTTAAAGCGCTCCATGGCACGGGACCTAGTTACTTGCGGGATCGCATCCTCCCACATACATCCCTGCGGCCAATTCGCTCACACAGAGAGGGACTTCTCCTGGTGCCGTCCACTAGGCAATGCCAACGGGCGACACCAAGGAGTAGGGCCTTCTCTGTGATGGGCCCAACCCTCTGGAATGACCTCCCCCCCGACATTAGAACCACTACTGACCTCCGCTCCTTCCGGCAAAAATTGAAGACTCACCTGTTCCGATTAGCAGGCCTGGCATAATTACAACTGTCCCTCCTGGCAAATGTATTAACTGGTTATTTTAGGGGTATTGTTTTTAACTTATTGTGTGTGTTTTAGGGGTTCAAAATCCTATATTTATATATATTGCTTTGTACAGTTCTTTTAATTCCATTTTTAACCTCCTCCATTCAACTGTACATATTCAATTTTTATTGTATTTTGATATATTTTGCATGGACTGTACACCGCCCCGAGTCCCTTTTGGGAGAGGGGGCGGTCTAGAAGCATGAATAATAAATAAATAAATAAATAAATAAATAAATAAATAAATAAATAAATAAGAGGATTGACACAGCAACTGGCAGAAGAGATGGGACTGTTTTCTTAATGGAAAGATACAGTTTGATAATTAATGTTGATGATAAAAAATTTAATTAATTTTTGGTGACGAATAGGTAGGGATTTTAGTACTTTGTAGATTCTTTTAGACTGTTTTTAAATGTTTATTCGTTAATAAGTAATACATTATGATAATAACAATGAAATAATAACTCTAACTAGTAAAAGTAACTTGGATATAAATTGCAAATTGGGACCTGGGGGAAAAAATGTATGAATGTTATTAACACACTTTTGTTTAGATTTTGTTATAAAGAGGTAATCTTTCTTGGGTATGATGAGAGGAGAGGTGATATAAACAGTAAATGATTTTTAGTTACCTATAATAATAATGATAATAATAATGAAGTAATAATCTTGACTAGCAAAAGCTCTCTGGATGTAAATGGCAAATTGAGACCTGGGGAAAAGACTTATAAATGTTATTAACATAATTTTGTTTAGACTATGTATAAAAATGGAATCTTTCTTGGGTCTGATGAGAGGAGATGTGATATATATAGTAAATAATTTTTAATTAACTACAATAATAACAAGGAAAGGTTAACGGATAATGTTTAATGATATCTACAAGTGTTGGCATTAGTAAAAGCAATTAGATAAAAGCTCTAAATAGTGAATTGGGGGGGAAAGGGCAGGGAAATAGATATTTTATTAATAAGGTGACCAACCGTCCTCCTTTAGGGAGGACAGTCCTTCTTTTGTAAGTTCTGTCCTCCCTCGAAAAGTGTCCTCCTACATGTCCTCCTTTTTGATATTTGAAGGCTAATCTGTTGCGCATTATGTGACGTATTTTATTAAACAGTTTTTAATGGTGTTTTTTTTACTTCATCGCAAGTATATTGAACAGATATTGAATCTTGTGTTGAATTTTTAACTAAAGAAATGCTAGACATTAAAATAGATGACAATTGTCTCTTTGAAGAAATTAGAAGACTGAATGTATATTTAAATTCTGAAAAATTAATACAATGGGAAAATCAACATGTTGAAATTGATAAAAGATGGGCGGATATTTTCAGCCATTTCAAAAATGAACATATTCCATGTAAACATTTATTTATACTTGTTCAATTTACGTTGTGCTGCCCTAGAACTAATGCAGCAGTTGAAAGAGTTTTTTTTCAATTGCCAATGATTTTTTGACAAGTGAGAAATCGAGATTGAATGTTGATACTCTAGCTGCAGCACTTGCCGTAAAATTCAATATGAAGGATATTTCTTATTCAGATATTTCCAATATATTGTTAGAAGATGATACATTGACAAAAAATATTAATTCAATGGAAAAGTACTCATTTAAATAATAAACAGGCATGTAAGCATAATTACAATATAAAATGTTGCAAATGTTTTTATTATGCATATATTTTAGTGTATTATTGTTGCAATGAATAAAATATTTCTTTTATTTACTATATATTTTTTCCAATTTATTTGTCCTCCTTTTCATTGTAAAAAAGTTGGTCACCTTAGCATTTTGGACAATAGAACGTGTTTTGTCCTCCTTTTCATTGTAAAAAAGTTGGTCACCTTATTATTAATTGATTTCTTTTTTAGAATATGTCACAAGGTGTAATGTTATAGGAGGTTTATTGAAATTACCAATGAATGCCAGTAGGTGGTTGTGTTTTTAAATGCAAATGATTTCAGATTAAAGCATGCTTAAATAATTTTAGTTAAATGAGAATGGTGGTACATTAATAGTAAAATACATGAAGATTCCAGATGTAAAAGGTTCTATTCAATATGAAGGAAGTATATGTATGATTGTGGTAGAAACACACGAAAACTATTTGTAACCAATCAACACACTTTCTATAAGATATAAGGAAGGATTATTATTTTTTTGTGTGTTTTTGTTTAATTAAAACAATAAAAAACTTTTCCAAAAAAATATTGAAAAAAACAGGCAGCGTTACATTTGATTTTTAAAAAATCCAGCTTTGCAGTCTAAATTGTGGGACTGACCAAGGACTCAACATGGATGGAATTTCAAAACAATAAAAGAAAGCAGCCACACTATTCAAATAGAACATAAATAAAATCCAAATATAGATTTGTATGAATTATATTGGGAAGCTACTCAGAGGCAGAGAAAGTTCTTGGTGGGCTTCAGATTCACTTCCTCTCACTGTGTCTCCCGCACAGTAATAGACAGCTGTGTCCTCTTCTTTCAGGCTGTTCATTTGCAGATACAGCTGGCTTTTGGCATCGTCCCTGGAGATGGTGAAGCGTCCCTTGACTTTGTCTGGGTAGTAAATGTATGATGAGCCTGGATCTATCCGGGCCACCCATTCCAGTCCTTTCCCTGGAGCCTGTCTCACCCAGTGCATATAATAGCTGCTGAAGGTGAATCCAGAGGCTTGGCAGGAGAGACAGAGGGACTCCCCAGGTCTCCTCACATCCCCTCCAGACTCCACCAACTGGACTTGAGATTGGACACCTAAAATGAGAGGAGTTTGAGTGAGCCCTCCTATATAAAAGAATTAAAAGGGAATAAGCTGAAATAAGGAGGAAAAATATTACCTCTCAGGAGAGCAAGTAAGAACAACAGGTTTTGCCACAGAACCATTTTTGCTTCCCCTAATGAATGGAGGGGAATTGATAGAAAAGGATTCAGGGAAGGGCTGAACTTTTGTGTAGCCTGAAGAAGGAAATCTTGTGGTTCTTTTCAAGGTCAAATTGCACCCTGATTTACATTTTGGTTGGGTTAAAAGAAACTCTCCGGGCGTTCACTGTTTTAGATTTCTTTGCACAGACTTTACAAGCAATACAATAATGACAAAAGTGATGATAATAATTGCAATTTTAAAAGTGACCAAAATTTTTAAGAATAAAGCATAATAATAAACAGCCTTGTGAAAGGAAGGATGGAAGGGAGGGAGGGAGGGAGAGAGGGAGGGATGGAGGAAAGAATGTATCAAGGAAGGAAGGAAGGAAGGAAGGAAGGAAGGAAGGAAGGAAGGAAGGAAAGAAGGAAGGAAGAAAATAAACATTAAAATTCAGAATGAGACTGAAAAGAAACAGTAAAAAGGATGTCGGTATTTCTTCTGCAGCAAATATAAATACATTTATGATATTAACTTAAAGGAGCTCATGTTTTTCTATTATCTGTTTTTTTTTCTCTAATCATCAAAACCACAAATCATGACTCTGTATTTTTCTGTTTCCTGCAAAGTTTATAAATAATTGTCTAACCAAAATTTTAAGTTTAGTCTCCACTCCACATTCCATTATCTTCACCTTCTATCTCTCCATTGTGAGTGGTGTTGGGTTTTTCCATTTAAGTATATAATATCCTCCCTGCTGTTATCATATATAAAAGCAAAGTTTTATGAGTTTTATTCTAATTGATTGTCTGTTAGTCCAAAGAAAAAACTTTCAATGCTTTCAATTTTAGATTTATCCTCAAATTCTTCTGGATTAGGATACGTAACTAACGGCCATTTTAGAGCTTTTATTCAATGTTCACCACACCTGGTAAAACATCCCTTTCCTTTTTTTTCTTCTTCTTCATTTCATCAAAGATTTGAACTACCTGGACAGTTTCTCTGCTGACAAAATCAGAAATGATCCCCATCCTTTTTTAAAATAAAACTTTTATTCAATGTTCACCACACCTGGTAAAACATCCTTTTCCTTTCCTTTTTTCTTCTTCTTCTTCATTTCATCAAAGATTTGAACTACCTGGACAGTTTTTCTGATGACAAAATCAGAAATGATCCCGATCCTTTTTTAAAACAAAACTTTTCTCTTTCACCTGGAGCATTGTAGCCTCTTGAAAAATGGACTTTTCTGCAGAGGTTTTTGGGAAACAATTATAGAAATAACAACTGTCACACTTCCAAAATTAGACAATATTTATGTTTAGTTGATTTATTCCCTCACCCAAACACAATGGAGTTTTGCATGTCAACATTTCCCCCTGTTGTCCAGAGTGAGGAGGGGACACATTTTTCTAATTCTCTGAGGAGATTCTTTATTTTTTTTTCCAGAGAAGTTTATTGGTTTTTGCACATATATAGGGAAATGTAAATGGGCATACAAAAAATTTTGGGAGCTCCCACACTGGTGTTAGTAACCCATCCAGAACTCACAGTTTTTACAATCTTAAAAACAAAATACAAAAGATAAGCAGAAAACAAGATTTTATTCTATAATGTTAACCATGTGTTCATTCATTTTCCTTTGTCACTTTCTAGAGTATCACCAATTGCTATTTATTTCAAATACTTTTATTTTTGTGATCTGAGCCTTTTTGATATTGCTTCTTCCTCCCTGTCCCCAGAGGAGCCTTCAGCCCCCCCTCCTTCTTATCCTGCACCATACTGCCCCTCCCACCACCTTCGCTACGATCGTCCTCTAGGAAGAGAGAATTCTTTTTGATGAAGGCTTTGGCCTCCTGCACTGTATTGATTCTAATCCTGTTTTCCTCCCAAAAGATCAACATTCCTTTTGGCAATAACGATCTAAACCAGATTCCTTTATTATATAATTTCTATGATAAGGAGGAGTACTTCCTCCTTCTCTCTTTTATCTTTTTTGGAATCTGCTTAAGGATGGTAATTTCTTCATCTTTATATTTCAATGGTCTCTCCATTTGGGTCCCAAGTACCTCATCCCTTGTGGTCCTCCTGAGAAATTTAACATGTACCTCCCTTGGAACATTATGACTTCTAGCATATGCTGGATTTATCCTATAAACTAGATCCATATCCCACCACAGCTGATTTTTGTCTCTCTTAATATAGTCTGCTAAGATTGTACTCATGATATCCTTAAGGTCTTCATTTTCTTTCTCTGGTAGGTTCTGGAATCTAAGAAAAAAGGACATTCTTTCAAATTCTATTTTTGCCAAAAAGTTTCCCAAGTCTACATTTCCCTTCCGGATTGTTTTGATTTCTTCCCCCAACCCAGCCGCTCTCTCCTCTAACACCAAAATCCTTTGTTTATTTTCTGTGATATGATTTTTAACTTCTCTGAGTTCTTCTTTGAGCTCTGTCATTTCTTTTTTCAAGTCATTTTGCCCCCTCA
Organism: Natrix helvetica; assembly: GCF_964273705.1. Taxonomy (NCBI): domain Eukaryota; kingdom Metazoa; phylum Chordata; class Lepidosauria; order Squamata; family Natricidae; genus Natrix; species Natrix helvetica. The sequence goes on along the minus strand of NC_138555.1, from coordinate 79,115,536 downwards.
TCAGTTATTGAAACATTTCAGTAACAGATAATTCTTTGATCCTTCTCGAGACCCCTCCTGCTGTAACAATGATGTGATTTTTGTTTGTTGCATACTGGGACTGAAGGAGGCAGATGCGAGGGCTGAAAGTGACTTGCCCGTCGGTGGCTTCTTTGGCCCCATTTGTTCAAAGTTCAGAGATGGAAGCCTTTTTCCAAGGAAATGGCGTCCGAGGATTGCGCAGCTGTGCTGGTCCCCAAAATACAAAACAAAGCCGAAAGCGTCCATTCACAGTTCCAGTTCCAAGGCACCGAGGCAAGCCAAATATAGGGTATCTAATAAGCAAAGTTCAGTAGAACCACATTTCGGGGAGGGATATCAGTTTCCCTCAGAGAGAGTAATAAGGCTGAAGGCGGTTTCGAAGGGCAGGCTTCATTTATGATTAAACAAACAAAGAAGGGTGGGTGCCATCTTCGCTCCTCTTTCCACGGGGGAAAGAAAACAGAAATCTCTATCCAGGCTTTTAAAGGAGAAACGGCTCGACAGTCATAAAGATTTTTCACCATTGGCTAGCTCGGGTGAAATTCAGCCTTTGTTGTCTCTCTTTTAAGAGAGATAGTTCAAATGCCACTTATTCCGAGGGGGGGGGTTAGAAAAAGAAACACCCCCCTCTAATCTCCATTCAAATAGGTTGAACACAAAGTTACAAAAGTCTGCTGCTTTTCCTTTGATCAATCAGAGAGTTTAGGACGGGTCCCCCATCGCCAGGATCCAGTCGCACTTCTCCAAGTACATTCTCTCCTCCGGGTCCATTCGGCAAAAGGGCGGGCAGCGCAGTGCTGTCCCTGCCCCCCCCTCCGCTCCCCGGCTCCTAGGTGAAGCTGAAAAGCACCCCTGCCAGATGCCGGCAATTTTGGGGGGGCTCCAGCAAGCTGCCCTTCAGCAGGGTACACCTTCAGGGCTCCCTGTGCTCCTTATGGAGCCAGCCTTATGGAGCCAGCCAGGGAGACAAGCGGTGGACAACACGTCCGTGGCCTACTAGTGATCTAGTAGAAAGGGAAAAATCGTAATAAGTTTTCCAACAGGGATTTATTAAAGACATTCCAATTGAAAGGTGCAATTCACACAGTTGCTACCTTATTCTTTGTCTGTGGAGTGAAACATGGTAGGCCAAATGAAGTAAATAAATGTTAAGCAGATACACAGCAGAGGAAATACATGAAGGAATAGTGATGCTGACTCAAAGAATTTCGTAGACTCCTTGGTTTTCTAGCTGGATTTTGTCTTTGGGGTTTCTTAAGATGTTGGCTATTTTTTGGTCAGTGGTGAAGTCTGTCCTGATATTGTCCTTGTGGAGAATTTTGCTGATTATATCTGTGGTGCCTTTGATGTAAGGGAGGAGGGCGATGCCATTGTCCTGTTCTGTGTCTTGGTTTTTAGGGGAGTCTCCTTTTGGATTAGGTTGGTGATTTTTTTTCTTTGGAATCCATTGGAGATTAATACGTTTATGAGTTTGTGTAATTCAGTTTTCAGGTGGTCTTTGTCGGCTAGGCGTTTGGTTCTAAAGATGAGGGTCTTGGCTACAGAGTTAATCTATGCAGGGTGGTGATGAGATGTAGCATGAAAAGGAAAACCGACTGGCTCTTTTAATGGGGAAATTGGGACTTGATTTACATATTGGTTGAGATGAAGGAACTCACCAGTGAATTCGCTTTACAGTTTTCTTGTATACTCCCTACAGTGTTGGTTTAACATTAAAAGTTTTGGGTTTTAAGAAAAGTAAAAGCAACCTTTAAATTTCAGTAAGAAAAACAGGGCTTTACCGCACTCTCTAAGCAGTTCTTTGAGTCAGCATTTTGCCTCAAACATTCTGGGTCCATATTTTATCAACCTTGGAAGGATGGGAGGCTGAGTCAATCTTGAGCCGGTCAGAATCTCAGGAATCAAACCCCTGGCAGTATGAGCAGAGTTAGCCTGCAATACTTCATTCCAACCACTTCAACACCTCTTCAATCTAACAGTCTTCAATCTAACAGTCGTAACCTCCATTGAGATTACAGATTTATTTGCAAGAATTTTGAGATTATGGGCAAGTTCCATGAGAGAAGAGAGACATGTTTTAACTATAAGTGCATAGAAAAGATGAGATTTGAGTAAATGTATATCTTGCTTTGAAATGTGGACCTTCTGGGGCTGATTTTAATTCGCCAAATCTTCAAAACTACAAGATGATACTGTCATTTTTTTCCACACTAATTTTCCTGTTAAGCAAGGTGATTGAGAGATTCCAGTTGTTCTCACTCCCAATTGTTAGTGGGAAGTATTCCAGGTCAAAACACCTATTCTGCATGGTGTGAAGCTGCAGAAGGCCCTATCAAGGCAGGAAGACAGACCAAAATATTCAGTCTCACAGACTTAGTGGAAGGGGAGGTTTGCAATGACCAATGTTTCTCTCCCTTGGCTCAGCCAGTGCTTCAGCATTAAGGGGATTGAATAGATATATATTAACATAGAAAACATGGAATTACTGGAAATCAAAGAGAACTGAACTGCAAAACATATCAAGGATGAATTGTGGGATAGGAATCCATATTTGTACCTTGAAATACATTTTAACATTTTTAACAAGGACCCAGCTTAATCTACTGACCATAGATTGTTTCTTTTTTAACTCCCCAACCAAACTGTTAACAGGTTCCAAATTATTTAGGCCAGGATCTGTCTTGAGCCTGGAAGGAGATTTATTGACTGTTCGAGTTACACAAATTCACCTTTCAATCATGAACTTAATTTTTACAGCTGCTCTGATGAGAAGGTTTTTGTTTGGCATCAGATTCACTTCCTCTCACTGTGTTTGTTGTACAGTAATAAACTGCTGTGTCCTCTGATTTTAGATTGTTCATTTGCAGATACAGCTGGCTGCGGGAATCATCCCTGGAGATGGTGAAACGTCCCTTGACTTTGTCTGAGTAGGTAATCGGAGATGAGGATGTTCCTATCATTGCAACCCATTCCAGTCCTTTCCCTGGAGCCTGTCTCACCCAATACATGTAATAGTCGCTGAAAGTGAATCCAGAGGCTTGGCAGGAGAGACGGAGGGACTCCCCAGGTCTTCTCACATCCCCTCCAGTCTCCACCAGCTGGACTTGAGACTTGGCACCTAAAAAGAAAGGTGTATCAATAATCTCTGCTGTATACAAGAATCAAAATGGAAAGGAACAGAATAGGGAGGAAACAATTACCATGGAGGACTGCCAGTAAGGACAGCAAGTTCAGCCACAGAAGCATTTTTTTTTTTCTGGGCAATGAAGGGTGGGGAATTGATCGGAAAGGCTTCAGAAAAGTGCACAAACTTTGTTTTAATGGGTGTAGCCTGAAAAGGAAAACTGACTGGCTCTTTTAAGGGGGAAATTGGGACTTGATTTACATATTGGTTGAGATAAAGGAACTCACCAGGGCATTTGCCTTATAGTTTTCTTGCTTACTCCCTACAGCATTGATTTAACTTTAGAACTTTTAAGAAAAGTAAAATCACCTTTAAGTAGAGTTGATTTAAATCACAAAAGTGATTCAAGAGAACAAATGATGCACAAGCACTAGGAACATATGAGAGAGGTCTGTTTAAAGACATTAAAACAGCAGCGCATCTAAGTTCAGGAAAAGTTTTATACATTTTCCTCTTTAATATGAACTTTTGAATTCTCATAAAAAGAACTGAATGAAGACAAATGTTTTTTTTTCTCCTTTTCTAGATACTATTTTGTGTGGTGTTTTTTAATCAATTGTTACTTCTCCAGAGTTGATTAGCCAACATGGACAGCCATAAAAAATGTTTAACAACAACAACAACAACAACAACAATAATAATGATTAAAGTAGTAATAATAACAATTGCAATTATAAAAAGTCAGCAAAATTATGTAGAATACAACATAATAATAAATAACTGTGAAAAGAAGGATGGATGGATGGATGGATGGATGGAAGTAAGGAAGTAAGTAAGTAAGTAAGTAAGTAAGTAAGTAAGTAAGGAAGGAAGGAAGGAAGGAAGGAAGGAAGGAAGGAAGGAAGGAAGGAAGGAAGGAAGGAACTTTAAAATTCATAATAAGAATGAAAAGAAACAAAAAAGGATGTTGGTATTTCTTCTGAAGCAAATATAAGTACATTTATAATATTAACTTAAAAGAGCTCATGTTTTTCTATTATCCATTTTTTTCTAATCATCAAAACCACAAATCATGACTGTATGTTTTTCTGTTTCCTGCAAAGTTTATAAATAAATTTCTAACAGTTTAGTTTAGCCTCCTCAGCACATTCCATTACCTTCACCTTCTGTCACTCCATTGTGGGTGGTGTTAAGTTTTTCCACTTAACGATATAATATTTTCCCTGCAGTTATCATATATAAAAGCAAAGTTTTATGAGTTTTATTCTAATTGCTTGTCTATTAGTCCAAAGAGAAAACTTTCAATGCATTCAATTTTAGCTTTATCCTCACATTCTTCTGGCTTAATGCACTTATATAATGTCCATTTTAGAGTATTTTTTCAATGTTCACCCAACATGGTAAAACATCTCTTTCTTTTCCTTTTTTTTCTTCATTTCATCAAAGATTTGAGCTACCTGGACAGTTTTTCTGATGACAAAAGCAGAAATGATACACACACAATACAATATGATACAATACGATGCAATGCAATGCAATGCAATGCAATGCAATGCAATGCAAAGCAAAGCAAAGCAAAGCAATGCAATGCAATGCAATGCAATGCAATGCAATGCAATGCAATGCAATGCAATGCAATGCAATGCAATGCAATGCAATGCAATGCAATGCAATGCAATGCAATGCAATACAATACAATACAATAGTAGAGTTGGAAGGGACCTTGGAGGAAACCCTATACCATTTCAGACAAATGACAAACATCTTCTTAAAGACTTCCAGTGTTGGGACATTCACAACTTCGGGAGGCAACTTCTGTTCCACTGATTAATTGTTCCAACTGTCAGGAAGTTTCTCCTCAGTTCTAAGTTGCTTCTCTCCTTGACTAGTTTCCACCCATTGCTTCTTGCTCTACCCTCAGGTGCCTTAGAGAATAGTTTGACTCCCTCTTCTTTGTGGCAACCCCTGAGATATTGGAACACTGCTATCAAGTCTCCCCTAGTCCTTCTTTCTCTTAAGCTAAACATACCCAGTTCCTGCAACCGTTCTTCATATGTTTTAGTCTCCATTTCCTTTCCTTAAATAAATTATCTCTATTTCAAAAGGAGGATTTAAGCCTCCTGAAAGGTGGACGTTTCTGCAGAGATTTTCAGGGAAGAAACACCGAAATAAAAACTGCCACACTTCCAAAATTAGACAATATCTATTTAGAATTAATTTATTCCCTCCCCCATAAGACCTGGTGTTTCATGTGCCAACATTGCCCCCTGGTGTCCAAGGTGAGGAAGGGACACATTTTTTCTAATTCTCTGAGGAGATTCTTTAGGTCCAGATGTTTCCTCAATATGAGAATGGCAGTTTGGATATTTAGCAAGATCATCCTGAAGTTTCATTTTCAAGTTTCTGCCCTGATGGTAAATGAGAAAATGCCATTCAGTCTCTCCCCCCCTCCCTCAAAAGTCAAATCACTTTGCAAACAGGCAAGGTGAAGCTGGAATTTTGAAGCCATTTTCCTCAATGTTTATGATCTTCTAGCATACTTTCTTCCAGGATACCCAGGAGAAAAGAAACAGAAAACAATCTCAATATATGGTGGTGAATCCTAATTAGCCAATCCAGAATCTGGGGCTGAATCAAGTCGAAGAGCTGCTCTGAAGGTTTTTGTTTCGCTTCAGATTCACTTCTTCTCACTGTGCGTCTAGCACAGTAATAGACAGCTGTGTCTTCTGGTTTGAGGCTGTTCATTTGCAGATAGAGCTGGCTTTTGGCATTGTCCCTGGAGATGGTGAAGCGGCCCTTCACTTTGTCAGAGTAGTAAGTACTAGAACCAGTGCTTATGTATGCCACCCATTCAAGTCCTTTCCCTGGAGCCTGTCTCACCCAGTGCATTCTATAGCTGCTGAAGGTGAATCCAGAGGCTTGGCAGGAGAGACGGAGGGACTCTCCAGGTCTTCTCACATCCCCTCCAGACTCCACCAATTGGACCTGAGAGTTGGCACCTAAAAAGAAAGGTTTAACAATAATCTCTCCTGTATACAAGAATCAAAATGGAAAGGAACAGAATAGAGAGCAAACAATTACCATGGAGGACTGCCAGTAAAGACACCAAGTTCAGCCACAGAAGCATTTTTGCTCTGTGCAATGAATGGTGGGTAGTTGATAAGAAAGGATTCAGAGAAAGTGCACAAACTTTGTTTCAACGGGTGTAGCCTGAAAAGGAAAATTGACTGGCTCTTTTAAAGGTGAAATTGGGAGTTGATTTGCATATTGGTTGAGATAAAAGAACTCCCCAGTTCATTCACTTTCCAGTTTTCTTGTATGCTCCCTACAGTGTTGATTTAACTTTGTAACTTTTCAGTTTTAAGAAAAGTGAAAGCACCCTTTAAGTTAAAGATAAAAAGAAAGATTTGCACAAAAGTGATTCAAGGGAGCAAACGATGAACAAGCACTAAGCACATTTCAGAGAGGGCTGTTAAAAAAAAGAACTTGAAAACAGCAGCACATCTGAGTTCAGGAAAGGTTTTATACATTTCCCCCTTTAATGTGACTTTTTGAAGCATCCCGAGAAAAACTGAATGCAGATCAAGATCATTTTTGGTTTTTAGATTCTATTTTGTGTGGTGTTTTTTATTAGTTTGTACTTGCCCAGAGTTGGTTCGTCAAGATGAAGAGCTATAAAAAATGAAACAATAATTATAATGACAAAAGTTACAATGATAGCATCATAACGTAATTGTTTAAAAATTTCAATTTTGAAAGTTGCCAAAAACAGTGTACAATATACTATTATTTGTAATATATATAATAAACTACTTTGTGAAAGGAAGGATGGAATGAAGGAAGAAAGAGAGGGAGGGAGGAAAGGGAAGGAGGGAGGGAGGAAAGAAGGAAGGAAAGTTAAAATAAAGAATGAGTTTGAAAAGAAACAGAAAATAGAATGTTGTTAACATTCTTTTACAGCAAATATGTGTACATTTAAGATATTAATTCTGATTACAAAAACTATTACCAGTTTTTTTTCTAATCATGAAAATGGCATGACATGAAAATCATGACTGCACATTATTTCTGTTTCATGCAAAGTTTATAAACAAAAAATGATTTTAATTTAGCCTTGTCTGCAGATTCCATTACCTTCACCTTCTGTCACTCCATTGTGGGTGGTGTGATGTCTTTCCATTTTTGAGGATATAATAGTTTTCCAGCAGTTATCATATATAAAAGAAAGGTTTTATGAGTTCTTTTCTCTAATTGCTAGTCTCTTAGTTCAAAGACAAAATTTTCTGCTTTCAGTTGTAGCTTTACTCTCAAAATTTTCTGGATTAGTGTACGTATCTCATGTCCATTTTTTAGTTCTTTTTTGCATACTCACAAAGAACTGACAAAACACCCACCCATCCATCCATCCATCCATCCATCCATCCATCCATCCATCCATCCATCTCTCCATCCATCTTCTTTTCATCTCATTTCATTCAAAGATTTCAACTACCTGGGCAGTTTTTCTGATCACCAAATCAGAAACGATCCCCATCCTTTTTTTAAATAAAACTTCTCTGTTTCACTGAAAGGCAGACTTTTCTTTAGCTCTTTTCAGGGAACAAGTACAGAAATAACAACTGTCATACTTTCAAAATTAGACAATATCTATTTAGAATTGATTTGTTCCCTCACCCATAAGACAAGGAGTTTTGTGTGTCAACATTGCCCCGAGGTGAGGAAGGGGACACATTTTCCTAATTCTCTGAGGAGATTCTTTAGGTCCAGATGTTTCCTCAAGATGAGAATGGCAGTTTGGATGTTTAGAAAGATCATCCTGAAGTTTCATTTTCAGATTTCTGCCATCGTAGCAAAGGAAAAAATTCCATTTTTGTTTTGTTTTTCTCAGAAGTCAGATCACTTTTACAAACAGAGAAAGTAAAACTGGAATTGGGAAGCCATTTCCCTCAATGTCCGTTGTCTTCTACCATACTGTTTTATGGGACACCCAAGACAAAAGAATCCTTAAATCTCACTATATGGTGGTGAATCCTAATTAGCCAATCCAGGATCTGGGACTGAATGAAGTTGAAGAGCTGCTTTGAAGGTTTTTGCTTAGCTGCAGATTCTCCTCCTCTCACAGTGTACAGTTGTGCAGTAATAGACAGCTGTGTCCTGTGGTTGGAGGCTGTTCATTTGCAGATACAGCTGGCTTTTGGCATTGTCCCTGGAGGTGGTGAAGGGTCCCTTGACTTTGTCTGAGTAGTAAATGCTAGATGATGCTGAATGTATATCTGAAACTCATTCCAGTCCTTTGCTTGGGGCCTGTCTCACCCACTGCATTTGGTAGATACTGAAGGTGAATCCAGAGGCTTGGCAGGACAGACGGAGGGACTCTCCAGGTCTTCTCACATCCCCTCCAGACTCCACAAACTGCCCCTGTGACTGGACACCTAGAAAGAAGGGAGTTTCAGTGACATCTCTGTGCACAAGAAGAGAAAACTGAAGGAAATACTATAGGAAGAAATATTACATTGATGGCTGCTAGTAAGAAAACCAACTTTGGCCAGAGAGTCATTCTTGCTCCCTCTAATGAATGGAGGGGAATCAACAGTAAAGGATTCAGGATAGTGCTCAAACTTTGTGTTAAAAGAAACCAGTTGGCTGCTTTAAAGGGGAAATTGTCCCCTGATTTACATATTGCCTCAGATAAAAGAGGCCCTCGGGGCATTCACTTATACATTTCTTTGCACATACATTGCAGACATGATTTTCATGTCACAATGCAGAAAAGCATGCACACATACTTGCATACACTAGCACATGCAAGTCAAGAGAGGAATATTTTATCCTTATGTTTCAAAAAGCCACTTGACTTGATTTTTCCCTTGAGAACTTTTTGCTTCCAAGAAGCTTCCATGATGGATGAGAAGTGAAATGTTTTTCAAGAGAAATAACCCAAGAAAATCGAGTTGCATTTTCAAAAGCACCTTTGGGACAACCATGACCTGGATGGTTGAGAATCTCCATAGACACTGTTGAAAGAAATGTCCTTCTGGGTTCGGCTTCAAGTGGGGAAAAAGACACTGGAGACATGGAGGCTGCTTGGAAAGATGGTTTATTGGTGGACAGGACCACATGGCTTGAGTTCTGAACAGAAAAGGTGATCACATGCTTCAATGTTGGTGGAGAAGAAGAGAAGGGTCGAGGGAGCGGCTTGCTAGGCTTTTTATAACCTGTTCAGTCCCACCTCTCTGTTTCCTGTTCCTGTGTAATAAATGTATTCTGATTGGTTGTCAGTCTCACATGGGCCCATGCAAGGGCCAATGTTTCCTCTAATTTTTTTTCAGTGTGAGCAGAAAAGTATAGTGTTTGAGCGGCACATTTTTATGCCTGAGCACCTGAATTTTTTTCACAGATGTCACCTAAAACAACAACGAAATCAGTATTATTTGAAACTCAGAGTTATGTTTCTTCAAGGTACTGACTTAATTGAAAGTGTTATATAATGTCAGTATCACTTAACAACGCTCCTCCTTAGCAACCAAAATGTTGGCTCAGGAACTCTGGCATTTGAAGCACGCAAGTCTTAAAGCTGTCAAGTTACAAGACCCTTGCACCTCTAACCCTTTAGGAAAACAAAAAACCAGGGGTCTTCAAACCTGACAGCTTGAAGACTTGTGGACTTCAACTCCCAGAATTCCTCCTACAGTCATGTTGCGGCGACGTCATCTGCGTGGATCTGCTCCATCTTCGTTATTTTTCACAGGGGGCAGGGCTGCCGCTGAAGATGCCGACGATGAGCCCTTGCCGCCACCAGAATAACAGCTGCCACCTCCTCCTCCTCCAACAGCACAACCATATTGGGAGTAAAGCCGCCAAAGCTCCCACTGGCACCCCCCTCCACTCGGAGCACCTGTGCTGGGCACCGCGTTACCCCTGCTGCCTACTCCTCCGCCGCCGTGCTTTTGAGAAGCCATGAGGCCTTTTCCCCCTGCTCCCGCCTCCTCCACCGCCTTCCTACTGGCTCCCGTGGCCTCATGGCTCCTCAAAAGCACAACAGAGGAGGAGGGGGCAGGGGTAACCCGGGGCTCTGCTAAGGTGCTCTGAACGGAGGGGGAGGCGCCGCTGCCACGGGCAGGGGCGCGGGCGGGAGCCTTGGGACCTCTGCTGCAGCATCGGACAGCAAATGTGGTGGTGCTGTTAGAGGAGGAGGAGGCGGGCAGCAGATATTCCGGTAGCAGCAGGGGCTTTACTTTAGCTGCAGCGCTGGGTGCAAGCAGCTAGGATTGGCCACCCACAAAGGACCTCCCCGGGCTTGCTTTCCTGAACTAGCGTCAGTCACCCTGCGCTCACCAAAACAAGTCTGGGGAGATATTTTGCGGGCGGCCAGTTCTAGCCATCTGCAAAGGACCTCCCGAGCCTCCGGCGCCTGTGGCAGTAGAAAACACTGTGCGGCAGTTGGAAACTGTTGCACGGTGTTTTCTTGCCACCTGCGCAGCTGCGCAGCCACGCACCTTAGAGGGAACAGTGGCAATTCTCAGAGTTCTCAGATGCCATGTGGTCAGTTGAGTAAAGTGCCAATATTATCCTGCCTTAATCCCATCCCCCTGGAGCTGATAGGGAGAACTCTTTATTATGTAAAGTGGACTAGCTTGGCCTTCTTAATGGCCCATTGACAAAGTGGGGATGGGCAGGAAGCTGCAGGAATTTACTTTGTGTTTAAAATGTGTTTCTCCCTTTTTCACATCCAGGAAAATATCATATTCTGCCTTTTCAATATTTCCTAGGATATTTCATTTTTCTGGGAGAGGGCTGGGTGATAACTTTCCACAACACTTTATTATTATGGTTGTTTATACAATGTTGCAGATTTTTGCACTGGATTTAGGACTTTTATCCCTCTGTCCTTTGGCGGGGAGAGGCTGCTTTACATTGCAAGACTATCTACTTATGAACAGTTTAGGGAAGAGCTTAAATATAAAGGAAAGAAAGCATGCAAAGAGAAAAAAAATCAATAGTTTTGTTGCAGACCAAATATTTTTCTTGATCATGGTTTTTTTTTTTTCTTGAAGAAAAAGAAAGAAAGAAATGCTGACTAAAGCTTAAGGCACCATTTCTAAGCCACGTGTAAATTGCACACAAATGTTCAAGTCGCCAAGTGTTAATGAAAAATGTTACAGGTAAATAGAAATAGCTGGAGACTGTGTGATCCTATTATGCTGGTTTAATCTGAGCACTTTTATGCAGTTCACATACTGTTTGTTTTGTTTTTTTTAGTTGCTATTTTGTGTGATATTTATATTGGTTGATAGCTGATAGAAAGATACAAGATAGATAGATAGATAGATAGATAGATAGATAGATAGATAGATAGATAGAAAATAGATAGATAGATAGATAGATAGATAGATAGATAGAAAATAGATAGATAGATAGATAGATAGATAGATAGATAGATAGATAGATAGATAGATAGATAGATATAGATAGAAATAAGATAGATAGATAGATAGATAGATAGATAGATAGATAGATAGATAGATAGATAGATAGATAGATAGATGATGGATGGATGGCAGAAGGCAGATATAGATCAAGTGAGGAACGGTTGTTTATTGCTTGTTAATTTACAAATATCTTTGGATAAAAGAGATTTCTCAACTCACATAATGTATTTATTAACATACCTTACAGACAGAACTGAAAATGGATTAGTGGGGATGTCATGTCAAGTGATAAAAGAAACATGTTGAATTGTTGAAAAAAAGTGGGCAGGGTAACCTTGAATTAAATTAAAATCTAGCTTTGCAGTGTGGAAGTTGTGGAACTGATCAAAGGGTCAAAAGGGATGGAATTTTAAAACAATAAAAGAAGGCAGCCACACAATTCAAATAGAAGATAAATAAAACCCAAATACAGATTTGTGTGAATCATTTCGGAGAGTAGTAAGTGCTAGTTACCTGAATCCATGCCACCCATTCCAGTCCTTTCCTGGGGCCTGTCTCACCCAGTGCATGTAGTAGCTGCTGAAGCTGAAACCAGAAGCTTGGCAAGAGAGACGGAGGGACTCTCCAGGTCTTCTCACATCCCTTCCAGACTCCACCAATTGGACTTGAGACTTTGCATCGAAAAGGAAAGGTATATCAATAATCTCTCTGGTATACAAGAATTAAAATGGAAAGAAGCAGAATGTGAGGGAGGGGAGGCAATTACCATGGAGGACTGCCAGTAAGGACAGCAAGTTCAGCCACAGAAGCATTTTTTGCTCTGTGCAGTGAAGAGTGGAGAGAAGATCAGAAAGGATTCGGGAAAGTGCACAAACTTTGTTTTAATGGGTGTAGCCTGAAAAGGAAAACCGACTGGCTCTTTTAAGGGGAAATTGTGACTTGATTTACATATTGGTTGAGATAAAAGAACTTACCTGTGCATTCACCTTACAGTGTTCTTACATATTCCCTACAGTGTTGATTTATAACTTTTCAGTTGTAAGAAAAGTGAAAGGAACCTTTAAGTAGAGTAGGTTTGAATCTCAAAAGTAATTCATGGGCACAAATGATGGACAAGTACTAAGAACATTTGAGAGAGGCATGTTTAAAAAAACATGAAAAAAGCAGCACATCTCAGTTCAGGAAAGATATTATACATTTTCACTTTTAGTATAACCTTTCGAAGAATCCCAAAAAGAATGGAATGCTCATCAAGATCATATTTTGTTTTAGATGCTATTTTGTGTGGTGTTTTTTTAATCAGTTGTCACTTCTCCAGAGCTGATTTTCCAAGATGGACAGCTATTAAAAATGATGAATAATAATAATGACAAAAGTAATAACAATAAAAAATGCAATTTGAAAAAGTCATCAAAATTTAGGATATAACACAATAATAAACCACTATGTGAAAGGAAGGATGGAAGGAAAGGAGGGAGGGATGAACAAAGGAAGGGAGGGAGGGAGGGAGGGAGGGAAGAAGGATGGATGGAAGGAAGGAAGGAAGGAAGGAAGGAAGGAAGGAAGGAAGGAAGGAAGGAAAGTTTAAACTTCAGAATGAGACTGAAAAGAAACAGAAATTAAGAAATCAGGTATTTTTGCAGTAGCAAAAGTGTACATTTATAATATTAATTCAAATTACAAAAAAAACATGTTTTTCTCTTATACATTTTTTTCTAATCGTGAGAATGACAAATCATGACTGCGTGTATTTTTGTTTCATGCACATTTTATAAACAACCAAAAAAGTTTGACGGTCTTCTACCATACTGTCTTATGGGATACCCAAGATAAAAGAATGTTAAAAATCTCACTATATGGTGGTGAATCCTAATTAGCCAATCCAAGATCTGAGGCTGAATCAAATTGAACAGCTGCTCTGAAGGTTTTTGTTTAGCTTCAAGTTCACTTCCTCTCACTGTGTCTCCAGTACAGTAATAAACAGCTGTGTCTTCAGCTTTCAAATTGTTCATTTGCAGATAGAGCTGGCTTTTGGCATTGTCCCTGGAGGTGGTGAAGCGGCCCCTGACTTTGTCTGAGTAGGAAATGCCAGATGAACTTGGATGTATCTCTGAAACCCATTCCAGTCCTTTCCCTGGGGCCTGTCTCACCCAATGGATGTAGTAGCTACTGAAGTTCAATCCAGTGGCTTGGCAGGAGAGACGGAGGGACTCTCCAGGTCTTCTCACATCCCCTCCAGACTCCAACAACTGGGCTTGTGACTGGACACCTAGAAAGAAGGGAGTTTCAGTGTCATCTCTGAATACAAGAACAGCAAACTGAAGGAAATGCTGTAGAGAGAAGTATTACCTCGAAGGACTGCCAGTAAGAAGACTAACTTTGGCCACAGATGCATTTTTGCTCTGTGCAATGAAGGATGGGGAGTTGATGAGAAAGAATTCAGGAAAGTGCACAAAATTTGTTTTGGTGGGTGTAGCCTGAGTAGGAAAACTCTTCACTCTTTGAAGGGGGAAATTGGGACTTGATTTACATATTGGTTGAGATAAAAGAACTTACCAGTGCATTTGTGTTACAGTTTTCTTGTATACTCCCTACAGTGTTGGTTTAACATTAAAACGTTTCGGTTTTAAGAAAAGTGAAAGCAACTTTTAAATTAGAGTAAGAAAAACACAGCTTTACAGCATTCTCTGGGCAGTTCTTAGAGTCAGCCTTTTGTCCCCAACAATCTGGGTCCTTATTTTATCCACCTCGGAAGGATGGAAGGCTGAGTCAACCTTCAGCTGGTCAGGATCTCGGGAATTGAATTTATGAGGATAGTTAACCTGCAATATTTCATTCCAACCTCTGCAACACCATAACTCCTCAATCTCACAGTCATAAGTGCCATTGACATTATAGATTTCCTACATCTATGTAAGTGGGATGATAAGAGATGGGATGATAACAGTGTTCTATGTTCCTCAGCATATGATCATGCTGAACACTTGAGTGCAAAATTTCTTTGGACAATGGTGGCTCTTTTGTCTAAGAAATGTACTTGAGCATTCTCCCTAGAGTTGGACATGACTGGACAGTGCAAAACTTTTACTTTATCTTTAAATTACATACAAGACAATTTGGCTCTTTTTAAAAAAAATGTGATGGAAGGATGGATGGATGGAAAGAATGAAGGAAAGAAATAAATAAAGAAAGAAAGATAGACAGACAAACAGAAAGACAGACAGGAAGATAGAAAAAAAGAAAGAGGTCAAGTGAGAAGCCATTGTCTATTGCTCCTTCATTTACAAATGTCGTTGGATAAAAGAGATTTCTCTACTCACATAATAATGTTTCAATGTTACATACTCTCAAGAAATACAGACACACAGAAACAAAAATTGATTAAAGGCCTGTTATGATAGTTGATAAAAGAAACTTTTTTTTAATTATTGGGAAAGTGGGCAGGTTTACCTTGGATTAAATAAAAATCTAGGTTTCCAGTGTGAAAGTTTGGGGACTGATCAAAGGATCAAAAGGGATGGAATTTCAAAACAATAAAAGAAGGCAGCCACACAATTCAAATATAACATAAATAAAACCCAAATACAGACTTGTGTGAATCATTTCGGAGAGCTACTCAAGAGGCAGAGAAAGTTCTTGATGGGCTTCAGATTCACTTCCTCTCACTGTGTATTTTGCACAGTAATAGACAGCTGTGTCCTCTTCTTTCAGGTTGTTCATTTGCAGATAGAGCTGGCTTTTGGCATTGTCCCTGGAGATGGTGAAGCGTCCCTTGACTTTGTCTAAATAGCGAATTGTACTTGATGCTGGATTTATATCTCCAACCCATTCCAGTCCTTTCTCAGGAGCCTGTCTCACCCAGTACATGTAGTAGCTGCTGAAGGTGAATCCGGAGGCTTGGCAGGAGAGACGGGGGACTCCCCAGGTCTTCTCACATCCCCTCCAGACTCCACCAACTGGACTTGAGACTTGACACCTAAAAAGAAAAGTGTATCAATAATCTCTCCTGTATACAAGAATCAAAATGGAAAGGAACAGAATAGGGAGGAAACAATTACCATGGAGGACTGCCAGTAAAGACACCAAGTTCAGCCACAGAAGCATTTTTGCTCTGTGCAATGAATGGTGGGGAGTTGATCAGGAAGGATTCAGGAAAATGCACAAACTTTGTTTCGGTGGGTGTAGCTTGAAAAGGAAAACTGACTGGATCTTTTAAGCGGGAAATTTGGACTTGATTTACAAGTTAAAAGAACTCACAAGTGCTTTTGCACTACAGTTTCTGGCTTGCTCCCTAAAGTGTTGGTTTAACTTTAAAACTTTTCATTTTTAAGAAAATTGAAAGCAACCTTTAAATTAGAGTAAGAAAAACAGGCCTTTACAACATTCTCTAAGCAGTTCTTAGAGTCAGCCTTTTGACCCCAACAATCTGGGTCCTTATTTTATCCACCTCGGAAGGATGGAAGGCTGAGTCAACCTTGAGCCGGTCAGAATCTCGGGAATTGAACTTTTGAGCAGAGTTATCCTGAAAAAACTCATTCCAACCTCTACAACACCACAGCTGTTTAATCCAACAGTCGTAACCTCCATTGAGATTACAGATTTATTTGCAACAATTTTGAGATTATTGGCAAGATCCGTGGGAGAAGAGTGGCATGTTTTAACTATAAGCACACAGAAAAGATGAGATTTGAGTAAATGTATATCTTGCTTTGAAATGTGGACGTTCAGGGGCTGATTTTACTTGGTCACATCTTCAAAACTGTGTGTGTGTGTGTGTGTGTGTATATGTATGTGTGTGTGTATAGGCAACATTAAAAATAAGAATATGGTTTTCTGCCTGGATGGTCTTAAGTAATGAGCTGAAGGACAGAAAGGGGGAGTAGTGAGCTCCCTCCCATATTTGAGCATACCAGGGGTTGTAACACAAATGCATACACAAACACAGAGAGAGAGACAGACACATACGTGTGTGTGTGTATGTATGTTTATGTGTATGTAGAAAACATGAAAATGGAGCAACATATACAATGGAATTAAATTGAGGATTCTCAATAGTGAAAATCAAAGAGAACTGAACTGCAAAACATATTAAGGATGAATTGTGGGATAGCAATCCATATTTGTACCTTGAAATACATTTTCTTTTTTTTAAAAAAGGGGGCCCATTTTAATCTACTGACCATAGATTGTTTCTTTTTTCTCCCCCAACCAATCTGCTAAGAGGTTCCACATTATTTAGGCCAGGATCTGTCTTGAGCCTGGAAGGAGATTTAAAGGGTCTTCCAGTTACACAAATTCAGCTTTCAGTCACGAACTCAATTTCTGCAGCTGCTCTGATGAGAAGGTTTTTGTTTGGCATCAGATTCACTTCCTCTCACTGTGTTTCCTGCACAGTAATAAACTGCCGTGTCCTCTGATTTTAGATTGTTCATTTGTAGATACAGCTGGCTCCGGGAATCATCCCTGGAGATGGTGAAACGTCCCTTGACTTTGTCTGAGTAGTTAATCGGAGATGAGAATGTTCCTATTCTTGCAACCCATTCCAGGCCTTTCCCTGGAGCCTGTCTCACCCAATACATGTTGAGGCTGCTGAAGGTGAATCCAGAGGCTTGGCAAGAGAGACGGAGGGACTCCCCAGGTCTTCTCACATCCCCTCCAGACTCCACCAGCTGGACTTGAGACTTGGCACCTAAAAAGAAAGGTGTATCAATGATCTCTCTTGTATACAAGAATTAAAATTGAAAGGAGCAGAATAGGGAGGAAACAATTACTTTGGAGGACTGCCAGTAAGGACACCACGTTTAACCACAGAAGCATTTTTCCTCTGTGCGATGAAGGGTGGGGAATTGATCAGGAAGGATTCAGGAAAGTGCACAAACTTTGTTTCGTGGGTTTAGCCTGAAAAGGAAAACCGATTGGCTCTTTTAAGGGTGAAATTGTGACTTGATTTGCATATTGGTTGAGATAAAAGAACTCACCAGTGTATTCGCTTTACAGTTTTCTTGCCTGCTCCCTACAAGGTTGATTTAACTTGGTCACTTTTCAGTTTTAAGGAAAGAGGAAGCAACCTTTAAGTTAGAGTTGGTTTGAACCACAAAAGTGATTTAAGGGAAGAAATGATGAACAAGCACTAGGAATATTTGAGAGAGGCTTGTTGAAAAACATGAAAAGATCAGCGCATCTAAGTTCAGGAAAGAGTTTATACATTTTCCCTTTTAATATGAACTTTTGAAGAATCCCCAAAGAATTGAATACAGACAAAGATCATTTTTTTTATTTTAGATGCTATTTTGTGTGGTGTTTTTTTAATCAGTTGTCACTTCTCCAGAGCTGATTTCCCAAGATGGACAGTCTTCAAAAATGTTTATTAATAATAATGATGAAAGTAATAATAATAACAATTGTAATTATAAAATGTCATCAAAATTGTTTAGAATATAACATAATAATAAACAACTTTGTGAAAAGAAGGAAGGAAGGAAGGAAGGATGGAAGGAAGGAAGGAAGGAAGGAAGGAAGGAAGGAAGGAAGGAAGGAAAGATGGAAGGGAGAGAGGAAGGAAACTTTAAAATTCATAATGAAAATGAAAAAAAAAGAATGTTGATATTTCTTCTGCAGCAAATATAAGTACATTTATAATATTAACTTTAAAGAGCTCATATTTTTTTTAATTATCCATTTTGTTCTAATCACCAAAAGCACAAATCATGACTGTTTGTTTTTCTGTTTCATGCAAAGTTTACAAATAATTTTCTAACCAAAAATTATAGTTTAGTCTTCTCTGCGCATTCCATTCTCTGCACTTTCTATCGCTCCATTGTGGGTGGTGTTGAGTTTTTTTTTTCCATTTAAGGATATAATATCCTCCCTCTCTACTTTGAATTGCAGGTTTATCTTCAAATCTTCTGGATTAGTGTACATATCTAACGTCTTTTTGTAAAGTCTCCTTGCATGTTCACCAAACATCCCTCTATGATATTTTCATTTGATTTGAATTACCTGGACAGGTTATCTGGTGACAAAACCAAGAATGACACACATCCTTTTCTAAATAAAACTTTTCTGCTTCAAAGGGAGGATTGTGGCCTTCTGAGAGGTGGAATTTTTTTGTTATATTTTCAGGGAACAATTACAGAAATAACAACTGTCACTCCTCCAAAATTAGACAATATCTGTTTAGAATAGATTTATTCCCTTCCCCACCCTCCCCCATAAGCCATGGAGTTTTGTGTGTCAACATTGCCCCCTGGTGTCCAAAGTGAGGAGGGAACAAATTTTCCTAATTCTCTGAGGAGATTCTTTTGGTCCAGATGTTTCCTCAATATCAAAATGGCCGTTTGGATATTTAGAAAGATCATCCTGAAGTTTCATTTTCAAATTTCTGCCATGATAGCAAACACGAAAATGCCATTCGGTCTTTTTTTCCCCTCAGAAGTCAGATCACTTTGCAAACAAGGGAGGCAAAACTGGGATTTTGAAGACATTTTCCTCAATCTTCATTGTCTTCCAGTATATTTTATTCCATAATAACCAAGACCAGAAACCCAGAAATGTAACTACATGGTGGTGAAGAAATTTAGCACCCACCCATCTCCTAGAAGAATGAAATATTTTAGGAAACATTAAAAGGAAGAATATTACATTGGATGAGAAAAGGAGCAACATGGTTTAAAGTCAAAGGAGCTCCTTCAGATCCAGGGTGATGGGATTAAGACCCTCAGGACATGATAGGATTAGCCCTCTACCCATCTCACCACGTGGCACCTGGGGAGATTACATCACCCAGCAAGTTTCAACCAAGCCTGGGACACAGACAGCCTACAAAGTTAGCCAAGACCCTCGACACCTGGGAGTCTAAAAGACAATGGATACATTTGTTCTACAGGAACAGAAAACACTAAGACAAGTCCCAAGAGAGGGTATAAATATATCCCTCTCTCCACTCCATGTGCTCTTTTGCAAAGGACCTCAAACCATGTGGTCCTGTCCATCATTAAACCATCTTTCCAAACAGCTTCCAGGTTTCCAGTGTCTTTCCTCCCAGTTGGAACCCAGATGGAGATTTCTTCACCACCAGTGGTGAATCCTAATTAGCCAGTCCAGGATCTGGGGCTGAATGAAGTGGAAGAGCTGCTCTGAAGGCTTTTGTTTAGCTTCCTGTTGTAACCCAGCAGGATCCGTTGCAGCTGCTGAGCGACTCAGATAGTGACAAAACCTATGAGTCGGCTATGGAAGAGTTTGAGGACCCTGGGCAGGGTTCAGATGCAGAGCAGGGACCACAGAGGCTGGTTGGCCACCAGGAGGTGCCTGAGGCACGGAGCAGTGGGGAAGATCAAAAGGGGTTTGTCCCTGAAGCAAGATTAAGAAGGGCGGAGAAACGAAGGCAACAGGTGCTCCAGAGACAAGCTCCTAAGAGAGAATGAAGCAAGGTGGTTGTGGCATCCCCCCCCCCCCCCAAGAGTGTATATAAGTGGGGATTTTTGGAGGGAACTATTTGCAGGACACAAGCATTCATATTACTCTGGAGAACTCTTTGTCTGATCTGCCTTGTGTGTCTGTTTGTAACCTTCTGGAGAAGCTCTTGTTTGTATCTGTTGGAGTCTGGGTTGCTACCAACATCTTGTCTGTGAGTCGTGTTTTGGGCTTTCAGCCAACAAGATTAGAGGACTGTCAATAAAGTGTTGCAGACAGCAAAACCTGTGTAGGAGTTCATTACCGGATGGAGGGAGGTCAGAACAGCTTCCTGTGCCTCCCATGCAGTAATAGACAGCTGTGCCTTTTGGTTTGAGGCTGTTCATTTGCAGATACACCTGGCTCTTGGCATTGTACATGGAGGTGGTGAAGCGTCCCTTGACTTTGAGTAATGACAGATAGATGAATTTGGATGTACCTCTGTAACCCATTCTAGTCCTTTCCCTGGGGCCTGTCTCACCCAATACATGTAGTAGCTGCTGAAGGTGAATCCAGAGGCTTGGTAGGACAGACGGAGGGACTCCCTGGGTCTTCTCACATCCCCTCCAGGCTCCACAAACTGGCCCCGTGACTGGACACCTAGAAAGAAGGGAGTTTCAGTAACATCTCTGTATACAGGAACAACAAACTTAAGGAGATACTACAGGGAGAAGCATTATCTTGAAGGGCTGCTAGTAAGAAGACCAACTTTGGCCACAGAGTCATTCTTGCTCCCTCTAATGACTGGAGGGGAATCAACAGCAAACGATTCAGGAAAATGCTCAAACTTTGTGTTACAGGAAGCAAACTGCCTGCTTTAAAGGAGAAATATTGTCCTGATTTACATATCGCTTCAGGTAAAAGAGCTCCTCAAGGCATCACCTATAAATTTCCTTGCACACACATTAGAAACAATATTTTTCTTGGCACTTTAGAAAAAAACACAAATAAAGAGAGAGAGAGAGAGAGAGAGAGAGAGAGAGAGAGAGAGAGAGAAAGAGAAGAAAAGATGCACAGTCAAGAAAGGAATACTTTATCATTGTGTCCCAAAGCTGCTTCTCAAATGGCAACTTAATTTTTCCTTTGAGAACTTTTTGTTTCCAAGAAGCATCTAAGAAGGATGAGAAGTGAAATGATTTCAAGGAAAATAACCCCAAAAAGTCCAGTTGCCCTTTGAAAAGCACCTATGGGACAACCAGGTCATGGATGGTTGAGAAGCCCTATAGACGTTTAACCAAAGAGCCATCGCCCCATCAGAAAAAACAAAAACCTGCAAACTGACATAAGGCACAATTTCTAAGCCACATGTCAACGACAGTCAAATGTTCAAGACACAAAGGGTTAATGGAAGATATTACAGGCAGAGTTGAAATAGTTAGACCCCGTGGTATCCTTTTTGTTTATTCCATACTTCTTAATCTGAGCAGTTGTATGCACATATTCACATATTGGTTGTTTTTTTAGTTGCAATGTAGGTTTTGTTTCTGTTGGTTGTTAGCTGCCCAGAAATGATTCCTCTATAGCACTTTTAATATAGAGGTTTTATTAAAGTTATTCCAATTCTATGTTGTAATTCATACAGTGCCCTTGCCTAACTAGTGAAACACAGTAGGCCAAATGAAGTAAATAAATGATAAGAAGAGATACGGCAGAGGAAATAAATGAAGCATATGTGCCATGATATATAGTCATGCTGACCCCATGACCCCATGAAAATTGTTTGGAAATTGTTGACTCTTTGGGGTAAGAAACGGACTTGAGTGCCACTCCCAAGAATTGGACAGGACGGGACAGTGGAAACCTTTGACAGTCTCTTTACATTAGAGATGGGGGAGGCGGTTTAAGGGGGGGTTGGGTGTGGGGTGGGTTATATTATTTTATTTTTAATGTGATTTAAAAAAAACAAGCAAATAAAAGTTTTTGGGTCCACGTATGAGTTCCTTCTATAAAACGATTTCCACTGATGAAATCCTTGTTCACAAAGTGTTTGAAAAGTTTGATTGGATCAGTGTTCCATAAGACACAAGGTCAAAAATCAAGAAATCATTTGTACAACCAACATTTCAGAGAGAAAGATATAGGAGTCCGTTTTTATTCACCATTTTGGAATGCCATGGATGACACACAGACAGACAATGATATATAGATAGATAGATAGATAGATAGATAGATAGATAGATGGATGGATGGATGGATGGATGGATGGATGGATGGATGGATGGATGGATGGATGGATGGATGGATGGATGGATAGATAGATAGATAGATAGATAGATAGATAGATAGATAGATGGATGATAGATAGGTAGAAAGATAGATAGATAGATAGATAGATAGATGATAGATAGATAGATAGATAGATAGATAGATAGATAGACAGCCAGCCATACAGACAGACAGACAGCCAGCCAGACAGCCAGATGATAGATAGATAGATAGATAGATAGATAGATAGATAGATAGATAGATAGATAGATGATTGTAACGCTTTCTGTTTCTCCTCGTAAGTGAACGAACTGTTTTTTTTTCTTTCTCCTATTCTTTGCTGCCTTATTTGTTGGCTTGATCTAAAACCTTTTTTATCCTAACAATACTCCTTATTATTTCTTAATTTCCATTAATGACATTTAAAGATTTTCGTTTTCCACAAGTTTGAGACAAATAGGAGAAATATTGAATCTGCTACTCGGAAGCCAGAACTTAGGGTTTTTTTTCTCTTTGAAACAATGAATCCTTTGTTCTCCCTGTCTTTGATGTTATTGACTCTGTAACTGAAAGCTTTGCAGATTACTTCTGCAGCCTGATAAGGAGCTAAGGGCACCGTTGTTTCCACAGGTGCCTTTTTAAAACACTTTTGGCAAGGGAAGGAAAAGAAAAGAAAAAGATAGAACCCTTCCTCTTTGAAGAATATAAAAGAACCCATGCTTAATTCAATTTAAAACATAACATTATATATATCTAAAAGAGATTTTATGCTAGAGTGGCAGTGGACATTAGACATCCTTTTTCTTTTTTCTCCTTGTTTTTTTTTTTTGTTTAATTAAAACAATAAAAAACTTTTCCAAAAAATATTGAAATAACAGGCAGCGTTACATTTGATTAAATAAAAATCCAGCATTCAGTGTACTTTGTGGGACTGACCAAGGACTCAAAATGGATGGAATTACAAAACAATAAAAGAAAGCAGCAACACTATTCAAATAGAACATAAATAAAATCCAAATATAGACTTGTATGAATTATATTGGGAAGCTAATCAGAGGCAGAGAAGGTTCTTGGTGGGCTTCACATTCACTTCCTCTCACTGTGTCTCCTGCACAGTAATAGACAGCTGTGTCCTCTTCTTTCAGGCTGTTCATTTGCAGATACAGCTGGCTTTTGGCATCGTCCCTGGAGATGGTGAAGCGTCCCTTCACTTTGTCTGAGTAGTAAATGTATGATGATCTTGGATATATCCAGGCCACCCATTCAAGTCCTTTCCCTGGAGCCTGTCTCACCCAGTGCATTATATAGCTGCTGAAGGTGAATCCAGAGGCTTGGCAGGAGAGATGGAGGGACTCGCCAGGTCTTCTCACATCCCCTCCAGACTCCACCAACTGGACTTGAGATTGGACACCTAAAATGAGAGGAGTTTGAGTGAGCCCTCCTATATACAAGAATTAAAAGGGAATAAGCTGAATAAGTAGGAAAGACATTACCTCTCAGGAGAGCAAGTAAGAACAACAGGTTTTGCCACAGAACCATTTTTGCTTCCCCTAATGAATGGAGGGGAATTGATAGACAATATTCAGGGAAGGGCTTAACTTTTGTGTAGCCTGAAGAAGGAAATCTTGTGGTTCTTTTAAAGGTCAAATTGCAACCTGATTTACATATTGGTTGGGTTAAAAGAAACTCTCAGGGCGTTCACTGTTTAAGATTTCTTTGCACAGACTTTACATGCAATACAATAATGACAAAAGTGATGATAATAATTGCAATTTTAAAAATGACCGAAATTTTGAAGAATAAAGCATAATAATAAACAGCCTTTTGAAAAGAAGGATGGAAGGGAGGGAGAGAGGGAGGGATGGAGAAAAGAATGAATAAATGAATAAATGAATAAATGAAGGAAGGAAGGAAAGAAGGGAAGAAGGAAGAAAATAAACATTAAAATTCAGAATGAGACTGAAAAGAAACAGAAAAAAGGATATCGGTATTTCTTCTGCAGCAAATATAAATACATTTACGATATTAACTTAAAAGAGCTCATGTTTTTCTATTATCTGTTTTTTTCTAATCATCAAAACCACAAATCATTACTGTATGTTTTTCTGTTTCATGCAAAGTTTATAAATAATTTTCTAACCAAAAATTTTAGTTTAGTCTCCTCTGAAGATTCCATTATCTTTACTTTCTATCGCTCCATTGTGAGTGGTGTTGGGTTTTTCCATTTAAGGATATAATATCCTCCCTACGGTTATCATATATAAAAGCAAAGTTATATGAGTTTTATTCTAATTGATTGTCTGTTAGTCCAAAGAAAAAACTTTCAATGCTTTCAATTTTAGATTTATCCTCAAATTCTTCTGGATTAGGATACGTAACTAACGGCCATTTTAGAGCTTTTATTCAATGTTCACCACACCTGGTAAAACATCCCTTTCCTTTCTTCTTCTTCTTCTTCTTCTTCTTCTTCTTCTTCTTCTTCTTCTTCTTCTTCTTCTTCTTCTTCTTCTTCTTCTTCTTCTTCTTCTTCTTCTTCTTCTTCTTCTTCTTCTTCTTCTTCTTCTTCTTCTTCTTCTTCTTCTTCTTCTTCTTCTTCTTCTTCTTCTTCTTCTTCTTCTTCTTCTTCTTCTTCTTCTTCTTCTTCTTCTTCATTTCATCAAAGATTTGAACTACCTGGACAGTTTTTCTGATGACAAAACCAGAAATGATCCCGATCCTTTTTCAAAATAAAACTTTTCTGTTTCACCGGGAGGATTGTAGCCTCCTGAAAAATGGACTTTTCTGCAGAGGTTTTCAGGGAACAAGGATAGAAATAACAACTGTCATGCTTCCAAAATTAGACAATATTTATTTATAGTTCATTTGTTCCCTCACCCAAACAAAACGGAGATTCGCATGTCAACATTGCCCCCTGGTGATCAGAGTGAGGAGGGGACACATTTTTCTAATTATCTGAGGAGATTCTTTCGTTCCAGATGTTTCCTCAATATGGGAATGGCAATTTGATATTTAGAAAGATCATCCTGAAGTTTCATTTTCAGATAGCTGCCATGATAGTAAAGAATATTTTGTTTTCCTATTATTTTTCTCAGAAGTCAAATCACTTTGCAAACAGAGATGACAAAACTGGTATTTTGAAGCCATTTTCCTCAATCTTCATTGCCGTCCGGTGTACTTCCTTCCAGAATACCCAAGACAAAAGAATCCTTAAATCTCACTATATGCTGGTGAATCCTAATTAGCCAATCCAGGATCTGGGACTGAATCAAGCTGAAGAGCTGCTTTGAAGGTTTTTGCTTAGCTGCAGATTCTCCTCCTCTCACAGTGTAGAGTTGTGCAGTAATAGACAGCTGTGTCCTCCGGTTGGAGGCTGTTCATTTGCAGATAGAGCTGGCTTTTGGCATTGTCCCTGGAGGTGGTGAAGCGTCCCTTGACTTTGTCTGAGTAGTAAATGCTAGATGATGCTGAATGTATATCTGAAACCCATTCTAGTCCTTTGCCTGGGGCCTGTCTCACCCACTGCATTTGGTAGATACTGAAGGTGAATCCAGAAGCTTGGCAGGAGAGATGGAGGGATTCCCCAGGCCTTCTCACATCCCCTCCAGACTCCACAAACTGGGCTTGTGACTGGACACCTAGAATGAAGGAAGTTTCAGTCACATCTCTGTATACAAGAAGAAAAAACTGAAGGAGATATTACAAGGGGGAGCATTACCTTGAAGAGTTGCTAGTAAGAAGACCAACTTTGGCCAGAGAGTCATTCTTGCTCCCTCTAATGAACGGAGAGGAATCAACAGCAAAAGATTCAAGAAAATGTTCAGACTTTGTGTTACAGGAAACCACCTGGCTGCTTTAAAGGGGAAATTGTGCCCTTTAAATTTACATATTGCTTCAGATAAAAGAGTCCTTAAGGGCATTCACTTCTAAATTTCTCTGCACTCATGTGGGTTGAGGTGTTCTAATTGATTTCCCAAAATCCAATGTAATCATGGAATAATGTTATAGAAAATTCCATCCAGGTCATGTATTCTAAACCGTCCCTAATATCCCATCTGGTCTGTTCACTTCCAACTAAACAAGACTCTTCCAGCCAGATTTTTGAAAGGTTTCCCCCTTCTCCCTTCACCCGAGCTTCCATGGGACAAGGCTGACAATGAGATGGATGGCATAAAAATTGAATAAATAGATAACACAGTTACTGATCTAGTAGAAAGGGAACAATCGTAATAAGTTTACCAACAGGGGTTTATTAAAGGCATTCCAATTGTAAGGTGTAATTCACACAGTTGCTACCTTATTCTTTGTCTGTGTGGTGAAACATGGTAGGCCAAATGAAGTAAATAAATGATAAGCAGATACACAGCAGAGGAAATACATGAAGGAATAGTGTAGGTGCGACAGGTATTCCTCAATCTGCAACAGTTCATTTAGTGACTGTTCAAAGTTACAATGGCTCTGTGGTTGAATGTCTATGGAGATTCTCAGTCTTCTAGGTCAAGGTGCCTTTTCAAGAGGCAACTGGACTTTCTTGTTTTCCTTTGAAGACATTTCACTTCTCATTCAAGAAGCTTCTTCAGCTTTTCATTCAAGATGAGCTGAAGACGTTTCTTGGATGAGAAGTGAAATGTCTTCAAATAAAAATAAAAGGAGTCCAGTTGCATCTTGGAAAAGCATCTTTAGGATGGCTCTTTGGTTAAGGACACTGAGCTTGTCAGCTGGTAAGGGGACAGGCCGTGTTTGAGACCTGAGTGCCTCATAATGAAGTGAGCTCATTTTATAATGTAAATATGAAGTAAACTTTTTACTTTATATTTACTTTATATTCAAGAGGAGGTGATTCTTTTTAAAAAATATATATGACGGATAAATGGATGGATGGATGGATGGATGGATGGATGGATGGGTAGGTGAAAGAATGATAGAGATGATAGATAGATAGATAGATAGATAGATAGATAGATAGATAGGTAGGTAGGTAGGTAGGTAGGTAGGTAGGTAGATAGATAGATAGATAGATAGATAGATAGATAGATAGATAGATAGATAGATAGATAATAGATGATAGGTAGGTAGGTAGATAGATAGGCAGGCAGGCAGGCAGGCAGGCAGGCAGGCAGGCAGGCAGGCAGACAGACAGACAGATTTAAATCTGAGGAACCATTGTCTATTGCTCTTTAATTTACACGTATATTTGGATAAATAGATTTCTCTATTCACATAATATTTTTAACATATCCTACAGACACACACACATAGAAACACAAATAGATTATGGGGCTGTCATAATAAGTGTTAAAATAAACCTTTTTTAAAAATTATTGGAACAATGGGCGGCAATGCATTTCATTCAATTAAAAAATCCAGCTTTGCAGTGTAAAGTTGTGGGAGTGATTAAAGACTCAGAATGGATGGAATTTCAATACAGTAAAAGAAGGCAGCAACACAATTCAAATAGAACATAAATAAAACCCAAATATAGACTTGTATGAATTATATTGGGAAGCTAGTCAGAGGCAGAGAATGTTCTTGGTGGGCTTCAGATTCACTTCCTCTCACTGTGTCTCCTGCACAGTAATAGACAGCTGTGTCCTCCAGTTTGAGGCTGCTCATTTGCAGATACAGGCGGCTTTTGGCATCGTCCCTGGAGATGGTGAAACGGCCCTTGACTTTGTCTGAGTAGTAAATGGTAGATGATCTTGGATATATCCAGGCCACCCATTCGAGTCCTTTCCCTGGAGCCTGTCTCACCCAGTGCATGTCAGCATTGCTGAAGGTGAATCCAGAGGCTTGGCAGGAGAGACGGAGGGACTCCCCAGGTCTTCTAACATCCCCTTCAGACTCCACCAACTGGACTTGAGATTGAACACCTAAAATGAGAGGAGTTTGAGTGAGCACTCCTATATAAAAGAATTAAAAGGGAATAAGCTGAATAAGGAGGAAAAACATTACCTCTCAGGAGAGCAAGTAAGAGCAACAGGTTTTGCCACAGAACCATTTTTGCTTCCCCTAATGAATGGAGGGGGAATAGGTAGAAAAGGATTCAGGGAAGGGCTTAACTTTTGTGTAGCCTGAAGAAGGAAATCTTGTGGCTCTTTTAAAGGTCAAATTGTACCCTGATTTACATATTGCTTGGCTTAAAAGAGACTCTGAAGGCGTTCACTGTTTAAGATTTCTTTGCACAGACTTTACATGCAATACAATAATGACAAAAGTGATGATAATAATTGCAATTTTAAAAATGACCAAAATTTTGAAGAACAAAGCATAATGATAAACAGCCTTGTGAAAAGAAGGATGGAAGAGAGGGAGGGAGAGAGGGAGGGAGGGAGGAAACAATAAAGGAATGAATGAATGAATGAATGAATGAATTAATGAATGAAGGAAGGAAGGAAGGAAGGAAGGAAGGAAGGAAGGAAGGAAGGAAGGAAGGAAGAAGGAAGGAAAGAAACATTAAAATTCAGAATGAGAATGAAAAGAAACAGAAAAAAGGATATCGGTATTTCTTCTGCAGCAAATATAAATACATTTATGATATTAAATTAAAAGAGCTCATGTTTTTCTATTATCTGTTTTTTTCTAATCATCAAAACCACAAATCATGACTCTGTATTTTTCTGTTTCATGCAAAGTTTATAAATAATTTTCTAACCAAAATTTTTAGTTTAGTCTCCTCTCTACATTCCATTATCTTCACCTTCTATCTCTCCATTGTGAGTGGTGTTGGGTTTTTCCATTTAAGGATATAATATCCTCCCTACGGTTATCATATATAAAAGGAAAATTATATGAGTTTTATTCTAATTGATTGTCTGTTAGTCCAAAGAAAAAAACTTTCAATGCTTTCAATTTCAGCTTTATCCTCAAATTCTTCTGGATTAGGATACGTAACCAATTGCCATTTTTAGAGGTTTTATTCAATGTTCACTACACCTGGTAAAACATCCCTTTCCTTTCCTTTCTTCTTCTTCATTTCATCAAAGATTTGAGCTACCTGTACAGTTTCTCTGCTGACAAAATCAGAAATGATCCCCATCCTTTTTTAAAATAAAACGTTTCGGTTTCACTGGGAGGATAGAAGCCTCCTGAAAAATGAACTTTTCTGCAGATGTTTTCAGGGAACAATTATAGAAATAACAACTGCCACACTTCCAAAATTAGACAATATTTATTTATAGTTGATTTATTCCCTCCCCCAAACACAATGGAGTTTCGCATGTCAAAATTTCCCCCTGGTGGCCAGAGTGAGGAGGGGACACATTTTTCTAATTCTCTGAGGAGATTCATTAGTTCCAGATGTTTCCTCAATATGGGAATGGCAGTTTGGATATTTAGAAAGATCATCCTGAAGTGTCATTTTCAGATTTCAGCCATGATAGTAAAGAATATTTTGTTTCTGTTTTGTTCTCAGAAGTCACTCAGAGTCCTTAAGAGCATTCACCTATACATTTCTCTGCCCACCTGTAGGGTGAGGTGTTTTGATTTATTTCCCCAAATACAATGAAATCATGGAATAATGTTATAGAAAATTCCATCCAGGTCATGTATTCTAAACCGTTCCTAATATCCCATCTGGTCTGTTCACTTCCAACTAAACAAGACTCTTCCAGCCAGATTTTTGAAAGGTTTCCCCCTTCTCCCTTCACCCGAGCTTCCCTGGGACAAGGCTGACAATGAGATGGGTGGCATACAAATTGAATAAATAGATAACACAGTTAGTGATCTAGTAGAAAGGGAACAATCGCAATAAGTTTACCAACAGGGATTTATTAAAGCCATTCCAATTGTAAGGTGTAATTCACACAGTTGCTACCTAATTCTTTGTCGGTGTAGTGAAACATGGTAGGCCAAACGAAGTCAATAAATGATAAGCAGATACACAGCAGAGGAAAGACATGAAGGAATAGTGTAGGTGCCACAGCTATTCCTCAATTTACAACAGTTCATTTAGGGACTGTTCAAAGTTACAATGGCTTTGTGGTTGAATGTCTATGGGGATTCTCAGTGTTATAGGTCAATGTTGTCCCAAAGGTGCCTTTTCAAGAGGCACCTGGATTTTCTTGTTCTTCTTTGAAAACATTTCACTTCTTCTTTTTTTTAAACAAAGTTTTATTGGTTTAAAAAAAAATAAAAAGGAAAGGGGTGGTGGAATAAGTTACAAATGTTGGCAGTCACAATATGTATGAGGTGTCCCCTCCCCCGTGCTCATAATTTTCATTTATACATAGATTAGTTTAATACTAAATAATGATATTTTGTCAGCATATAAATTCAAATAATAATTTCAATCAATTTATATCAAGCAGATTTTCTTGTTCATTTTTGTGATCTGAGTTTTCTTGGTATTGCCCCTTCTCCCCCTGCCAGCAGAGCTCCAGCCCCTCCCGTGTCCTGTAGGTCTGGTATAGGATCATCGGATTTATCTAGGAGTACTTTATTTTTTTCCATAAAGGCCTGAGCCTCTGCAGTTGTGTTGATTCTAACTCTTGTATCCTCCCAGAATATTAACATGTCTTCAGGCATCAACCATCTGAACCACACCCCTTTCTGGTATAACTTCTTCGCTAATTGCAAATAGTTTTTTCTTTTCTCTCTCACTTTCTTAGGGATCTGTTTCAAGATGGTTATTTCTCTATCCAGGTATTTCAAAGCTTGCCCCCTTTGTGCACTCAGAATCTCATCTCTTGTAGTCTTTCTAAGGAATTTAATATGTACCTCCCTTGGGACATTATGTGTTCTAGCATATGCTGAGTTTACTCTATAAACCAGATCCAAGTCCCACCCCATCTGTTGTTTTTCTTTTTGGATATATTCAGCCAAAAGGTTTGTCATGATGTCCCTTAGATCTTCATCATCTGCCTCAACCACATTTTGAAACCTAAGGAAAAAGGACATTCTTTCAAATTCTGTTTTTATCTGGTGATTCTCAATCTCTTGGTTCCCCTTCTGCACCCCGTTCACCTCCCCCCTCATCTCAGCCATCCCCTCCTCCAAAAGATCCAATCTCTGTGAATTTTTAATCACCCGGTCTTGGTTCTCTTTAAGCTGCTCATTCATCTCCTTTAGTTGACTTTTTAAGTCCTCCTGTCCCTTTAAAATTTGTTGAAACATCTGCTGGAAGTCCGTCTCAGAAGGCTTGGGCTGCAACAGAGAAGTTAAGGTCTGTTGTCCACTGGGACTGGATGCTGAAGATGTCGGGGCGGAGACAGCAAAGCCCCGCTTCCCCGGGGGTGGGAAGACATTTCACTTCTCATTCAAAAAGCTTCTTCAGCTTTACATCAAAGAAGAGCTGAAGACATTTCTTGGAAGAGAAGTGAAATGTCTTCAAATAAAAATAAAAGGAGTCCAGTTGCATCTTGAAAAAAACATCTTTAGGATGGCTCTTTGGTTAAGGACACTGAGCTTGTCAGCTGGTTAGGGGACAGGCCGTGTTCGAGACCTGAGTGCCTCATAATGAAGTGAGCTCATTTTATAATGTAAATATGAAGTAAACTTTTTACTTTATATTTACTTTATATTCAAGAGGAGGTGACTCTTTTTTCAAAAAAATATATGACGGATAAATGGATGGATGGATGGGTAGGTGAAAGAATGATAGAGATGATAGATAGATAGATGATAGATAGATAGATAGATAGATAGATAGATAGATAGATAGATAGATAATAGATGATAGGTAGGTAGGTAGATGATGATAGATAGATAGATAGATAGATAGATAGATAGATAGATAGATAGATAGATGATAGATAGATAGATAGATAGATAGATAGATAGATAGATAGATAGATAGATAGGCAGGCAGATAGACAGACAGACAGACAGACAGATTTAAATCTGAGGAACCATTGTCTATTGCTCTTTAATTTACACGTATATTTGGATAAATAGATTTCTCTATTCACATAATATTTTTAACATATCCTACAGACACACACACATAGAAACACAAATAGATTATGGGGCTGTCATAATAAGTGTTAAAATAAACCTTTTTTTTTAATTATTGGAACAATGGGCGGCATTGCATTTCATTCAATTAAAAAATCCAGCTTTGCAGTGTAAAGTTGTGGGAGTGATTAAAGACTCAGAATGGATGGAATTTCAATACAGTAAAAGAAGGCAGCAACAAAATTCAAATAGAATATAAATAAAACCCAAATATAGACTTGTATGAATTATATTGGGAAGCTACTCAGAGGCAGAGAAGGTTCTTGGTGGGCTTCAGATTCACTTCCTCTCACTGTGTCTCCTGCACAGTAATAGACAGCTGTGTCCTCCAGTTTGAGGCTGCTCATTTGCAGATACAGGCGGCTTTTGGCATCGTCCCTGGAGATGGTGAAGCGTCCCTTGACTTTGTTTGAGTAGAAAATGCTAGATGATCTTGGAAATATCCTGGCCACCCATTCAAGTCCTTTCCCTGGAGCCTGTCTCACCCAGCTCATGTCAGCGTTGCTGAAGGTGGATCCAGAGGATTGGCAGGAAAGACGGAGGGACTCCCCAGGTCTCCTCTTGTCCCCTCCAGACTCCACCAACTGGACTTGAGATTGGACACCTAAAATGAGAGGAGTTTGAGTGAGCCCTCCTATATAAAAGAATTAAAAGGGAATAAGCTGAATAAGGAGGAAAAAACATTACCTCTCAGGAGAGCAAGTAAGAACAACAGGTTTTGCCACAGAACCATTTTTGCTTCCCCTAATGAATGGAGGGGAATTGATAGAAAAGGATTCAGGGAAGAGCTGAACTTTTGTGTAGCCTGAAGAAGGAAATCTTGTGGCTCTTTTAAAGGTCAAATTGTACCCTGATTTACATATTGCTTGGCTTAAAAGAGACTCTGAAGGCGTTCACTGTTTAAGATTTCTTTGCACAGAATTTACATGCAATACAATAATGACAAAAGTGATGATAATAATTGCAATTTTAAAAAGTGACCAAAATTTTGAAGAATAAAGCATAATAATAAACCGCCTTGTGAAAAGAAGGATGGATGGGAGGGAGAGAGGGAAGGATGGAGGAAAGAATGAATCAATGAAGGAAGGAAGGAAGGAAGGAAGGAAAGAAGGAAGAAAAGAAACGTTAAAATTCAGAATGAGAATTAAAAGAAACAGAGAAAAGGATGTCGGTATTTCTTCTGCAGCAAATATAAATACATTTATGATATTAACTTAAAAGAACTCCCGTTTTTCTATTATCCGTTTTTTTCTAATCATCAAAACCACAAATGATGACTGTATGTTTTTCTGTTTCATGCAAAGTTTATAAATAGTTTTCTAACCAAATATTTTAGTTTAGTCTCCTCTCTACATTCCATTATCTTTACCTTCTATCTCTCCATTGTGAGTGGTGTTGGGTTTTTCCATTTAAGGATATAATATCCTCCCTACGGTTATCATATATAAAAGCAACGTTTTATGAGTTTTATTCTAATTGATTGTCGGTTAATTCAAAGAAAAAAACTTTCAATGCTTTCAATTTTAGCTTTATCCTCAAATTCTTCTGGATTAGGATACGTAACTAATGCCCATTTTTAGAGCTTTTATTCAATGTTCACCACACCTGGTAAAACATCCCTTTCCTTTCCTTTTTTTTTTCTTCATCATTTCATCAAAGATTTGAGCTACCTGGACATTTTTTCTGATGACAAAACCAGAAATGATCCCGATCCTTTTTCAAAATAAAACTTTTCTGTTTTACCGGGAGGATTGTAGCCTCTTGAAAAATGGACTTTTCTGCAGAGGTTTTCGGGGAACAATTATAGAAATAACAACTGTCACACTTCCAAAATTAGGCAATATTTATGTTTAGTTAATTTATTCCCTCACCCAAACACAATGGAGTTTTGCATGTCAACATTTCCCCCTGATGTCCAGAGTGAGGAGGGGACACATTTTTCTAATTCTCTGAGGAGATTCTTTATTTTTTTTCCCAGAAAATTTTATTGGCTTTTACACATATATAGGGAAATGTAAATGGGCATACAAAATTTTTTGGCAGCTCCCACACTGGAGTTAGTAACCCATCCAGAACTCACAGTTTTTACAATCTTAAAAACAAAATACAAAAGATAAGCAGAAAAGAAGATCTTATTCTATAATGTTAACTGTGTGTTCATTCATTTTCCTTTGTCACTTTCTAGAGTATCACCAATTGCTATTTATTTCAAATACTTTTATTTTTGTGATCTGAGCCTTTTTGATATTGCTTCTTCCTCCCTGTCCCCAGAGGAGACTTCAGCCCCCCTCCTTCTTATCCTGCACCATACTGCCCCTCCAACCACATTCGCTATATTTGTCCTCTAGGAGGAGATAATTCTTTTTGATGAAGGCTTTTGCCTCCTGCACTGTATTGATTCTAATCCTGTTTTCCTCCCAAAAGATCAACATTCCTTCTGGCAATAACCATCTAAACCAGATTCCTTTATTATATAATTTATTTGATAAGGAGGAGTACTTCCTCCTTCTCTCTTTCTATCTTTTTTGGAATCTGCTTAAGGATGGTAATTTCTTCATCTTTATATTTCAATGGTCTCTCCCTTTGGGTCCCAAGTACCTCATCCCTTGTGGTCCTCCTGAGAAATTTAACATGTACCTCCCTTGGAACATTATGACTTCTAGAATTTATTTATTTATTTTATTTATTACTTGAACTTATTAGTCGCCCCCACTCCCCACAGGGACTCGGGGCGACGTACAAAAGTATTATATAGCGTACAGAGGAGGTAAGAATAAATGAATAAGTTACAATACCTAAAAAAGTTAAAACCCCAGTGAAATTAACCCTTAAAAACTAAAATTACCAATTAAAAAATATACTGGATTTATCCTATAGACTAGATCCATATCTCACCACAGCTGATTTTTGTCTCTCTTAATATAGTCTGCTAAGATTGTACTCATGATATCTTTAAGGTCTTCATTTTCTGTCTCTGGTAGTTTCTGGAATCTAAGAAAAAAGGACATTCTTTCAAATTCTATTTTTGCCAAAAAAAATTCCAAGTCTACATTTCCCTTCTGTATTGTTTTGATTTCGTCCCCCAACCCAGCCGCTCTCTCCTCTAACACCAAAATCCTTTGTTTATTTTCTGTGATATGATGTTTAACTTCTCCGAGTTCTTCTTTGAGCTCTGTCATTTCTTTTTTTCAAGTCATTTTGCCCCCTCATCAGTTCTTGAAACATTTCAGTAACAGATAATTCTTTTGATCCTTCTCGAGACCCCTCCTGCTGTAACAATAATGTGATTTTTGTTTGTTGCATACTGGGACTGAAGGAGGCAGATGCGGGGGCTGAAAGTTACTTGCCCGTTGGTGGCTTCTTTGGCCCCATTTGTTCAAAGTTCAGAGATGTCAGCCTTTTTCCAATGAAATGGCGTCCGAGGATTGTGCAGCTGTGCCGGTGCCCAAAATTCAAAACAAAACCGAAGGCGGCCATTCACAGTTCCAGTTCCAAGGCACCGAGGCAAGCCAAATATAGGGTATCTAATAAGCAAAGTTCAGTAGAACCACATTTCGGGGAGGGATATCAGTTTCCCTCAGAGAGAGTAATAAGGCTGAAGGCAGTTTCGAAGGGCAGGCTTCATTTATGATTAAACAAAGAAAGAAGGACGGGTGCCATCTTCGCTCCTCTTTCCACAGGGGAAAGAAAATAGAAATCTCTATCCAGGCTTTTAAAGGAGAAACGGCTCGACAGTCATTCCTGGCAATCGTGATAAAGATTTTTCACCATTGGCTAGCTCGGGTGACAGTTCAGCCTTTATTGTCTCTCTTTTAAGAGAGATTGTTCAAATGCCACTTATTCCGAAGGGGGGTTAGAAAAAAGAAACACCCCCCTCTAATCTCCATTCAAATAGGTTGAACAGAAAACTTACAAAAGTCTGCTGCTTTTCCTTTGATCAATCAGAGAGTTTAGGATGGGTCCCCCACCGCCAGGATCCAGTCGCACTTCTCCAAGTATATTCTCTCCTCCGGGTCCATTTGGCAAAAGGGCGGGCAGCGCAGTGCTGTCCCTGGCCCCCCCTCCGCTCCCCGGCTCCTAGGCAAAGCTGAAAATCACCCCTGCTGGCTGCCGCCAATTTTGAGGGGCTTCAGCAAGCCGCCCTTCAGCAGGGTACCCCTTCAGGGCTCCCTGTGCTCCTTATGGAGCCAGCCGGGGAGACGAGCGGTGGACAACACGTCCGTCGCCTACTAGTGATCTAGTAGAAAGGGAGCAATCGTAATAAGTTTACCAACAGGGATTTATTAAAGACATTCCAATTGTAAGGTGTAATTCACAATGTGCTACCTTATTCTTTGTCTGTGGAGTGAAACATGGTAGGCCAAATGAAGTAAATAAATGATAAGCAGATACACAGCAGAGGAAATACATTAAGGAATGGTGATGCTGACTCAAAGAATTTCGTAGACTCCTTGGTTTTCTAGCTGGATTTTGTTTTGGGGGTTTCTTAAGATGTTGGCTATTTTTTGGTCAGTGGTGAAGGCTGTCTTGATATTGTGCTTGTGGAGAATTTTGCTGATTTTATCAGTGGTGCCTTTGATTTAATGGAGGAGGGCGATGCCATCGTCCTGTTCTGTGTCTTGGTTTTTTGGGGGAGTCTCCTTTTGGATTAGGTTGCTGATTGTTTTTCTTTGGAATCCGTTGGAGATTAATACGTTTATGAGTTTGTGTAATTCAGTTTTCAGGTGGTCTTTGTCGGCTAGGCATTTGGTTCTGGAGATGAGGGTCTTGGCTACAGAGTTAATCTGTGCAGGGTGGTGATGAGATGTAGCATGAAAAGGAAAACTGACTGGCTCTTTTAATGGGGAAATTGGGACTTGATTTACATATTGGTTGAGATGAAGGAACTCACCAATGAATTCGCTTTACAGTTTTCTTGTATACTCCCTACAGTGTTGGTTTAACATTAAAAGTTTTGGGTTTTAAGAAAAGTAAAAGCAACCTTTAAATTTCAGTAAGAAAAACAGGGCTTTACCGCACTCTCTAAGCAGTTCTTTGAGTCAGCATTTTGCCTCAAACATTCTGGGTCTATATTTTATCAACCTTGGAAGGATGGGAGGCTGAGTCAATCTTGAGCCGGTCAGAATCTCAGGAATCAAATCCCTGGCAGTATGAGCAGAGTTAGCCTGCAATACTTCATTCCAACCACTTCAACACCTCTTCAATCTAACAGTCTTCAATCTAACAGTCGTAACCTCCATTGAGATTACAGATTTATTTGCAAGAATTTTGAGATTATGGGCAAGTTCCATGAGAGAAGAGAGGCATGTTTTAACTATAAGCGCATAGAAAAGATGAGATTTGAGTAAATGTATATCTTGCTTTGAAATGTGGACCTTCTGGGGCTGATTTTAATTCGCCACATCTTCAAAACTACAAGATGATACTGTCATTTTTTTCCACACTAATTTTCCTGTTAAGCAAGGTGATTGAGAGATTCCAGTTGTTCTCACTCCCAATTGTTAGTGGGAAGTAGTCCAGGTCAAAGCACCTATTCTGCATGGTGTGAAGCTGCAGAAGGAACTATCAAGGCAGGAAGACAGTCCAAAATATTTAGTCTCATAGAATTAGTGGAAGGGGAGGTTTGCAATGACCAATGTTTCCCTCCCTTGGCTCAGCCAGTGCTTCAGCATTAAGGGGATTGAATAGATATATATTAATGTAAAAAACATGAAAATACTGGAAATCAAAGCGAACTGAACTGCAAAACATATGAAGGATGAATAGTGGGATAGCAATCCATATTTGTACCTTGAAAAACATTTTAAATTTTTAAATAAGGACCCAGCTTAATCTACTGGCCATAGATTGTTTCTTTTTTCTCCCCAACCAAACTGTTAATAGTTTCCAAATTATTTAGGCCAGGATCTGTCTTGAGCCTGGAAGGAGATTTATTGACTGTTCGAGTTACACAAATTCAGCTTTCAGTCATGAACTCAATTTCTACAGCTGCTCTGATGAGAAGGTTTTTGTTTGGCGTCAGATTCACTTCCTCTCACTGTGTCTCTTGCACAGTAATAAACTGCCGTGTCTTCTGATTTTAGATTGTTCATTTGCAAATACAACTGACTGCAGGAATCATCCTTTGAGATGGTGAAGCGTCCCTTGACTTTGTCTGAGTAGCAAATGCTAGTTGAGTAAATCTTTCTTCCCTCAGAAGTCAAATCACTTTGCAAACAGGCAAGGTGAACCTGGAATTTTGAAGCCATTTTCCTCAATGTTTATGATCTTCTAGCATACTTTCTTCCAGGATACCCAGGACAAAAGAAACAGAAAAAAAATCTCAATATATGGTGGTGAATCCTAATTCGCCAATCCAGGATCTGGGACTGAACCAGGTTTAACAGCTGCAATGAAGGTTTTTGTATAACTTCAGGTTCACTTCCTCTCACTGTGTCTCCATTACAGTAATAGATTGCTGTGTCTTCTGGTTTGAGGCTGTTCATTTGCAGATAGAGCTGGCTTTTGGCATTGTCCCTGGAGGTTGTGAAGCGTCCCTTGACTTTGTCAGAGTAGTAAATACTAGATGAACTTGGATGTATCCTTGAAACCCATTCCAGGCCTTTCCCTGGGGCCTGTCTCATCCAGTTCATCCAGTAGCTGCTGAAGGTGAATCCAGAGGCTTGGCAGGAGAGACGGAGGGACTCTCCAGGTCTTCTCACATCCCCTCCAGACTCCACCAACTGGACTTGAGAGTTGGTACCTAAAAAGAAAGGTTTATCAATAATCTCTCCTGTATACAAGAACCAAAATGGAAAGGAACAGAATTGGGAGCAAACAATTACCATGGAGGACTGCCAGTAAGGACACCAAGTTCAGCCACAGAAGCATTTTTGCTCTGTGCAATGAATGGTGTGGAGTTGATAAGAAAGGATTCAGAGAAAGTGCACAAACTTTGTTTTAATGGCTGTAGTCTGAAAAGGAAAACTGACTGGCTCTTTTAAGGGGGAAATTGTGACTTGATTTGCATATTGGTTGAGATAAAAGAACTTGCCAGTTCATTCACTTTCCAGTTTTCTCGTATGCTCCCTACAGTGTTGATTTAACTTTATAACTGTTCAGTTTTAAGAAAAGTGAAAGCGACCTTTAAGTTAGAGATAAAAAGAAAGATTTGCACAAAAGTGATTCAAGGGAGCAAATGATGAACAAGCACTAAGCACATTTCAGAGAGGCATGTTAAAAAAAGAACTTGAAAACAGCAGCACATCTGAGTTCAGGAAAGGTTTTATACATTTCCCCCTTCAATGTGACTTTTGGAAGCATCCCGAGAAAAACTGAATGCAGATCAAGATCATTTTTGGTTTTTAGATTCTATTTTGTGTGGTGTTTTTTATTAGTTTGTACTTGCCCAGAGTTGGTTCGTCAAGATGAACAGCCATAAAAATTGAAACAATAATTATAATGACAAAAGTTACAATGATAGCATCATAACGTAATTGTTTAAAAAATTCAATTTTAAAAGCTGTCAAAAACAGTGTACAATATACTATTATTTGTAATATAGATAATAAACTACTTTGTGAAAGGAAGGATGGAATGAAGGAAGAAAGAGAGGGAAGGACGGAGGGATGGAAGGGAGGAAAGAAGGAAGGAAAGTTAAAATAAAGAATGAGACTGAAAAGAAACAGAAAAAAAAGAATGTTGTTAACATTCTTTTACAGCAAACATGTCTACATTTAAGATATTAATTCTGATTACAAAAAAGGTCATGTTTTTCTATTACCATTTTTTTCTAATCATGAAAATGACAAATCATGACTGCACATTTTTTTTCTGTTTCATGCAAAGTTTGTAAACAACCAATGCTTTTAATTTAGCCTTGTCTGCAGATTCCATTACCTTCACCTTCTGTCACTCCATTGTGGGTGGTGTGATGTCTTTCCATTTTTGAGGATATAATAGTTTTCCAGCAGTTATCATATATAAAAGAAAGGTTTTATGAGTTCTTTTTTCTAATTGCTAGTCTCAAGCAGCAAAACTTTCTGCTTTCAATTGTAGCTTTACCCTCAAAATTTTCTGGATTAGTGTACATATCTCATGTCCATTTTTTAGTTCTTTTTTTCACATTCACAAAGAACTGACAAAACATCCATCCATCTCTCCTTCCATCTTCTTTTCATCTCATTTCATTTCATTCAAAGATTTCAACTACCTGGGCAGTTTTTCTGATCACCAAATCAAAAATGATCCCCATCCTTTTTAAAAAAAAATAAAATAAAACTTCTCTGTTTCCCTGAAAGGCAGACTTTTCTTTAGCGCTTTTCAGGCAACAAATACAGAAATAACAACTGTCATACTTTCAAAATTAGACAATATTTATTTAGAATTGATTTGTTCTCTCACCCATAAGACAAGGAGTTTTTTGTGTCAACATTGCCCCGAGTTGTCCAGAGTGAGGAAGGGGACACATTTTCCTAATTCTCTGAGGAGATTCTTTAGGTCCAGATGTTTCCTCAGAACAAGAATGGCAGTTTGGATGTTTAGAAAGATTATCGTGAAGTTTCATTTTCATATTTCTGTCATCATTGCGAAGGAGAAAATTTCATTTTTGTTTTCTTTTTCTCAGAAGTCAGATCACTTTGCAAACAGAGAAAGTAAAGCTGGAATTGGGAAGCCATTTCCCTCAATGTCCGTTGTCTTCTACCCTACTGTCTTATGGGACACCCAAGACAAAAGAATCTTAAAAATCTCACTATATGCTGGTGAATCCTAATTAGCCAATCTGGGATCTGGGACTGAATGAAGTTGAAGAGCTGCTTTGAAGGTTTTTGCGTAGCTGCAGATTCTCCTCCTCTCACAGTGTACAGTTGTGCAATAATAGACAGCTGTGTCCTCAGTTGGAGGCTGTTCATTTGCAGATAGAGCTGGCTTTTGGCATTGTCCCTGGAGGTGGTGAAGCGTCCTTTGACTTTGTCTGAGTAGTAAATGGTAGATGATGCTGAATGTATATCTGAAACCCATTCCAGTCCTTTGCCTGGGGCCTGCCTCACCCACTGCATTTGGTAGATACTGAAGGTGAATCTAGAGGCTTGACAGGACAGACGGAGGGATTCTCCAGGCCTTCCCACATCCCCTTCAGACTCCACAAACTGTCCCTGTGACTGGACACATAGAAAGAAGGGAGTTTCAGTGACATCTCTGTGTACAAGAAGAGCAAACCGAAGGAAATACTATAGAAAGAAGAATTACCTTGATGGCTGATAGTAAGAAGACCAACTTTGGCAAGAGAGTCATTCTTGCTCCCTCAAATGAATGGAGGGGAATCAACAGTAAAGGATTCAGGATAGTGCTCAAACTTTGTGTTAAGGGAAACCAGTTGGCTGCTTTAAAGGAGAAATTGTGCCCTGATTTACATATTGCCTCAGATAAAAGAGGCCCTCCGGGCATTCACTTATACATTTATTTGCACATACATTGCAGACATGATTTTCATCTCACAATGCAGAAAAGCATGCACACATACTTGCATACACTAGCACATGCAAGTCAAGGGAGGAATATTTTATCCTTATGTTTCAAAAACCCACTTGAAATGATTTTTCCCTTGAGAACTTTTTGCTTCCAAGAAGCTTCCAAGAAAGATGAGAAGTGAAACTTTTTTCAAGAGAAATAACCCAAGAAAACCGAGTTGCCTTTTGAAAAGCACCTTTGGGACAACCATGACCTGGATGGTTGAGAATCTCCATAGACACTGTTGAAAGAAATGTCCTTCTGGGTTGGGCTTCAAGTGGGGAAAAAGACACTGGAGACATGGAGGCTGCTTGGAAAGATGGTTTATTGGTGAACAGGACCACATGGCTTGAGTCCTGAACAGAAAAGGTGATCACATGCTTCAATGTTGGTAGAGAAGAAGAGAAGGGCCGAGGGAGGGGCTTGCTAGGCTTTTTATAACCTGTTCAGTCCCACCTCTCTGTTTCCTGTTCCAGTGTAAGAAATGTATTCTGATTGGTTGTCAGTCTCACATCGGCCCATGTAAGGGCAACTCTCTAGGCTGAGTCCAGGTTTGGTTGAATTCTCAGAGTTCTCAGATGCCATGTGGTCAGTTGAGTAAAGTGCCAATATTATCATGCCTTAATCCCATCCCCCTGGAGCTGATGGGGAGAACTCTTTATTA
Organism: Natrix helvetica; assembly: GCF_964273705.1. Taxonomy (NCBI): domain Eukaryota; kingdom Metazoa; phylum Chordata; class Lepidosauria; order Squamata; family Natricidae; genus Natrix; species Natrix helvetica. The sequence continues at coordinate 79,073,205 of NC_138555.1, read as the reverse complement.
TGTACAGTGGACTAGCTTGGCCTTCTTAATGGCCCATTGACAAAGTGGGGATGGGCAGGACGCTACAGGAATTCACTTTGTGTTTAAAATGTGTTTCTCCCTTTTTCACATCCAGGAAAATATCATATTCTGCCTTATCAATATTGCCTAGGATATTTCATTTTTCTGGGAGAGGGCTGGGTGATACCTTTCCACAACACTTTATTATTATGGTTGTTTATACAATGTTGCAGATATTTGCACTGTATTTAGGACTTTTATCCCTCTGTCCTTTGGCGGGGAGAGGCTGGTTTACATTGCAAGACTATCTACTTATAAACAGTTTAGGGAAGAGTTTAAATATAAAGGAAAGAAAGCATACAAAGAGAAAAAAAAATTCAATAGTTTTGTTGCAGACCAAAAAATTTTCTTAATCATGATTTTGTTTTTGTTTTCTTGAAGAAAAATAAAGAATGAAATGCTGACGAAAGCACAAGGCACCATTTCTAAGCCACATATAAATTGCACACAAATGTTCAAGTCACCAAGTGTTAATGAAAAATGTTACAGGTAAATAGAAATAGCTGGAGACTGTGGGATCCTATTATGTTGGTTTAATCTGAGCACTTTTATGCAGTTCACATACTGGTTGTTTTATTTTGCTTTAGTGGCTCTTTTGTGTGATATTTATATTGGTTGTTGATAGATAGATAGATAGATAGATAGATAGATAGATAGATAGATAGATAGATAGATAGATAGATAGATAGATAGATAGATGATAGATAGATAGATAATAGATAGATAGAAAATAGATAGATAGATAGATAGATAGATAGATAGATAGATAGATGATAGATAGATAGATAGATAGATAGATAGATAGATAGATAGATAGATAGATAGATAGATGATAGATAGATAGCAAATAGATAGATAGATAGACAGACAGACAGACAGACAGACAGACAGACAGACGGACGGATAGATGGCAGAAGGCAGATATAGATCAAGTGAGGAACGATTGTTTATTGCTTGTTAATTTACAAATATCTTTGGATAAAAGAGTTTTCTCTACTCACATAATGTATTTATTAACATACCTTACAGACAGGATTAGGGGGGCTGTTTTATGTCAAGTGATAAAAGAAACATGTTGAATTATTGAAAAAAAAGTGGGCAGGGTTACCTTGGATTAAATTAAAATCTAGTTTGCAGTGTGGAAGATGTGGAACTGATCAAAGGGTCAAAAGGGATGGAATTTCAAAACAATAAAAGAAGGCAGCCACACAATTCAAATAGAAGATAAATAAAACCCAAATACAGAGGTGTGTAACATTTTGGAGAGCTGCTCAGAGGCAGAGAAAGTTTTTGACGGGCTTCAGATTCACTTCCTCTCACTGTGCCTCTCGCACAGTAATAGACAGCTGTGTCCTCTTCTTTCAGGCTGCTCATTTGCAGATAGAGCTGGCTTTTGGCATTGTCCCTGGAGATGGTGAAGCGTCCCTTGACTTTGTCTGAATAGCGAATTGTACTTGATGCTGGATTTATATGTCCAACCCATTCCAGGCCTTTCCCTGTGGCCTGTCTCATCCAAGCCATCCAGTAGCTGCTGAAGGTGAATCCAGAGGCCTGGCAGGAGAGATGGAGGGACTCTCCAGGTCTTCTCACATCCCCTCCAGACTCCACCAACTGGAATTGAGACTTTGCATCTAAAAAGAAAAGTGTATCAATTATTTCTCCTGTATACAAAAATTAAAATGGAATGAAACTGAATTGGGAGGAAACAATTACCATGGAGGACTGCCAGTAAGGACAGCAAGTTCAGCCACAGAAACATTTTTGCTCTGTGCAATGAAGGGTGGAGAGAAGATCAGAAAGGATTTGGGAAAGTGCACAAACTTTGTTTCAATGGATGTAGCCTGAACAGGAAAAACGACTGGCTCTTTTAAGGGGGAAATTGTGACTTGATTTACATAATGTTTGTGATAAAAGAACTCACCAATCCATTTGCTTTCCAATTTCCTTGCATGCGCCTTACAGTGGAGATTTAACTTTAGAACTTTTCAGTTTTAAGAAAGGTGAAAGCAACCTTTAGGTTAGTGTTGGCTTGAATCAGAAAAGTGATTCTAGGTTACAAATGATGAACTAGCACTGAGAACATTTGAGAGAGGCTTGTTAAAAAAGAACATGAAAACAGTAGCACATCTAAATTCAGGAAACATTTTTTACGTATTTCTGCTTTAATATGAACTTTTGAAGAATCACCAAAAGACCTTAATGCAGACAAAGATCATTTTTTGTTCTATATATTTGGTGTAGTTTTTTTTATCAGTTGTTTCTTCTCCATCTATAAGTTTCCTTGCACATACACCATATTGCCAAAAGTATTCGCTCACCAGCCTTTCCTCGCATTTGAATTTACTGTAAGTGACATCCCATTCCTATTCCATAGGGTTCAATATGACGTTGGTCCACCCATTGCAGCTATAACAGCTTCAACTCTTCTGGGAAGGCTGTCCACAAACTTTAGGAGTGTGTTTATGGGAATTTTTAAACATTCTTCCAGAAGCGCATTTGTGACATCACACACTGATGTTGGACGAGTTTACGTGGCCTACCACTTCGTGGCTGAGTTGATGTCATTCCCAAACACTTCCACGTGCTTATAATACAGCTGACAGTTGACTGTGGAATATTTAGGAGCGAGGAAATTTCACGACTGGATTTGTTGCGCAGGTGGCATCCTATCACAGTCCCACGCTGGAATTCACTGAGCTCCTGAGAGCGACCTATTCTTTAAACAAATTTTTGTCAAAACAGTCTCCATGCCTAGGGACTTGATTTTATACCCCTGTGGCCATGGAAGTGATTGGAACACCTGATTCTGATTATTTGGATAAATGAGTGAATCCTTTTGGCAATATAGTGTATATTACAAGCATGATTTTCATGGCACATTACAGAAATACATGCACACAAACACTAGTGCATGTAAGTCAAGAGTGGAATGTCTTATCATTATGTCCTAAAACTGCTTTTCAAAAGACAACTCGACTGGAGAACTTTTCACTTCCAAGAAGCTTCCAAGAAGGATGAGAAATGAAAAGTTTTTCAGGAAAATAACCCAAGAAAGTCCAATTGCGTTTGGAAAAGAGCCTTTGGGGCAACCATGACTTTGATGATTGAGAATCTCTGCAGATACTTTATTATTATGGTTCTTTATACAGTGTGCCAGATGTTTGCAGTGGATTTAGCATTTTTATCCTTCTATCGGATGAGAAGTGAAATGTCTTCAAATAAAAATTTACAAAACATCCAGTTGCATCTTGAAAAAGCATCTTTTTGTTTAAGGACACTGAGTTTGTCTGCTGGCAAGGGGACAGGCTATGTTTGAGACCCGGGTGTCTCAAAATGGAGCGAGCTCTTGTTCTTGCCTCAGTTCTTGCCCACCTAACAGTTCGAAAGCATGAAATGTCGGTAGATAAATAGGTACCGCTTCGGTTGGATGATAGCAGCGTTCTATGTGCCTTAGCATATAATCACGCTGACCACTTGACCTTGAAATTTCTTTGGACAATGCTGGCCCATTTGGTAAGAAATGAACTTGAGCACCACTTTTAGAGTGGACATGACCTTCTACTTTATCTTTACATTAAAAACAAAAGGAGGTAGCTCTTTTTTAAAAAAATGTGACGGATAAATGGATGGATGGATGGATGGATGTGTGGATTAATGATAGAGACGATAGATAGATAAATAGATAGATAGATAGATAGATAGATAGATAGATAGATAGATAGATAGATGATAGATAGATAGATAGATAGATAGATAGATAGATAGATAGATAGATAGATAGATAAAAAAGAAAAGAAAGGAAAGAAAAGAAAGAAAGAAAGAAAGAAAGAAAGAAAGAAAGAAAGAAAGAGGTCAAGTGAGAAGTCATTGTCTATTGGTCCTTAATTTACAAATATCTTTGGATAAAAGACATTTCTCTACTCACATAATATTTTTTAACATACCCTACAGACAAACACACACAGAAACACAGATTGATTAGGGGGCTGTCATGATTATTATTGAGAGAAACTTTTTTTTTAATTATTGGGAGAGTGGGCAGGTCTACCTTGGATTAAATAAAAATCTAGCTTTGCAGCGTGGAAGTTGTGGAACTGATCAAAGGGTCAAAAGGGATGGAATTTCAAAACAATTAAAAAAAACACCCACATAATTCAAATAGAAGATAAATAAAACCCAAATACAGACTTGTGGGAATCATTTCGGAGAGCTGCTCAGAGGCAGAGAAAGTTCTTGATGGGCTTCAGATTCACTTCCTCTCACTGTGTTTCTCGCACAGTAATAGACTGCTGTGTCCTCTTCTTTCAGGCTGTTCATTTGCAGATAGAGCTGGCTTTTGGCATCGTCCCTGGAGATGGTGAACCGGCCCTTGACTTTGTCTGAGTAGTAAGTGCTAGTTACCTGAATCCATGCCACCCATTCCAATCCTTTCCCTGATGCCTGTCTCACCCAGTGCATAAAGTAATTGCTGAAGGTGAATCCAGATGTTTGGCAGGAGAGACGGAGGGACTCTCCAGGTCTTCTCGTATCCCCTCCAGACTCCACCAACTGGACTTGAGACTTTGCATCTAAAAGGAAAGATGTATCAATAATATCTCCTGTATACAAGAATCAAAATGGAAAGGAACAGAATAGGGAGTAAACAATTACCATGGAGGACTGCCAATAAGGACAGCAAGTTCAGCCACAGAAGCATTTTTGCTCTGTGCAATGAAGGGTGGAGAGAAGATCAGAAAGGATTCGGGAAAGTGCACAAACTTTGTTTTGGTGGGTGTAGCTTGAAAAGGAAAACTGACTGGCTCTTTTAAGGGGAAATTGTGACTTGATTTACATATTGTTTGAGATAAAATAACTCACCAGTGCATCCACTTTACAGTTTCCTCACATGCTCTCTACAGTGTTGATTTATAACTTTTAATTTTGAAGAAAAGTGAAAGGAACCTTTAAGTAGAGTTGGTTTGAATCTCAAAAGTGATTCAAGGGCACAAATGATGAACAAGTACTAAGAACATTTGAGAGAGGCATGTTTAAAAAAACATGAAAAAGCACCACATCTCAGTTCAGGAAAGAGTTTATACATTTTCCCTTTTAATATAACCTTTTGAAGAATCCCAAAAAGAATTGAATGCACACAAAGATCATTTTTTTTGTTTTAATTTCCATTTTGTGTGGTGTTTTTTTAATCAGTTGTCACTTCTCCAGAGCTGATTTGCCAAGATGGACAGCTATAAAAAATGATTAATAATAATACTGACAAAAGTAATAACAATTGCAATTTGAAAAAGTCATCAAAATTTTTAGGATATAACACAATAATAAACCACTATGTGAAAGGAAGGATGGAAGGAAAGGAGGGAGGGATGAACAAAGGAAGGGAGGGAGGGAGGGAGGGAGGGAGGGAGGAAGAAAGGAAGGAAGGAAGGAAGGAAGGAAGGAAGGAAGGAAGGAAGGAAGGAAGGAAGGAAAGTTTAAAGTTCCGAATGAGACTGAAAAGAAACAGAAATTAAGAAATCGGGGAGTTTTGCAGTAGCAAACATGTGTACATTTATAATATTAATTCAAATTACAAAAAACAAACAAACATGTTTTTCTCTTATACATTTTTTTTCTCATCGTGGGAATGACAAATCATGACTGCATGTATTTCTGTTTCATGCAAAGTTCATAAACAACCAAAAAAGTTTCACAGTCTTCTACCATACTGTCTTATTGGATACCCAAGACAAAAGAATCTTAAAAATCTCACTATATGGTGGTGAATCCTAATTAGCCAATCCAAGATCTGAGGCTGAACCAAGTTGAACAGCTGCTCTGAAGGTTTTTGTTTAGCTTCAGACTCACTGTGCGTCTTGTGCAGTAATAAACAGCTGTGTCTTCAGCTTTCAAATTGTTCATTTGTAGATAGAGCTGGCTTTTGGCATTGTCTCTGGAGGTGGTGAAGCGGCCCTTGACTTTGTCTGAGTAGGAGATGCTAGATGAGCTTGGATGTATCACTGAAACCCATTCCAGTCCTTTCCCTGGAGCCTGTCTCACCCAATGAATGTAGTAGCTACTGAAGGTCAATCCAGTCCCTTGGCAGGAGAGATGGAGGGACTCTCCAGGTCTTCTCACTTCCCCTCCAGACTCCACCAACTGGGCTTGTGAATGGACACCTAGAAAGAAGGGAGTTTCAGTGTCATCTCTGAATACAAGAACAGCAAACTGAAGGAAATGCTGTAGAGAGAGGTATTACCTCGAAGGACTGCCAGTAAGTAGACCAACTTTGGCCACAGATGCATTTTTGCTCTCTGGAATGAATGGTGGGTAGTTGATCAGAAAGAATTCAGGAAAGTGCACAAACTTTGTTTTGGTGGGTGTAGCCTGAATAGGAAAACCGACTGACTCTTTGAAGGGGGAAATTGGGACTTGATTTACATATTGGTTGAGATAAAAGAACTCACCAGTCCATTTGTGTTACAGTTTTCTTCTATACTCCCTACAGTGTTGGTTTAACATTAAAACTTTTCGGTTTTAAGAAAAGTGAAAGGAACTTTTATATTAGAGTAAGAAAAACAGGGCTTTACAACATTCTCTAAGCAGTTCTTAGAGTCAGCATTTCCCCCCCAACAATCTGGGTCCGTATTTTATCTACCTCAGAAGGATGGAAGGATGAGTCAACTTTGAGTCGGTCAGGATCTCGGGAATCAAATTCCTGGCAGTGTGAGCAGCGCTAGCCTGCAATACGTCATTCCAACCACTGCAACACCATGGCTCCTCAATCTCACAGTCATAAGTGCCATTGATATTATAGATTTCCTATATCTATATAAGTGGGATGATAACAGATGGGATGATAAGAGTGTTCTATGTTCCTCAGCATATGATCATGCTGACCACTTGACCGCAAAAATTCTTGGGACAATGGTGGCTCTTTTGCCTAAGAAATTAAATTGAGCATTCTCCCTAGAGTTGGACACGAGTGGACAGTGCAAAACTTTTACTTTAGGTTTACATTACAGACAAGAGGATTTGGCTATTTTTTTAAAAAAATGTGATGGATGGATGGAAGGAAGGAAGGAAGAAAAGAAAGAAAGAAAAAGAGAAAGAAAGAAAGAAAGAAAGAAAGAAAGAAAGAAAGAAAGAAAGAAAGAGGTAAAGTGAGAAGCCATTGTCTTGAGATGGATGCATGGATGAGTGTGTGGGTGGGTGGATGGGTGGGTGGGTGGATGGATGGATGGATGGATGGATGGATGGATGGATGGATGGATGGAAGGAAGGAAGGAAGGAAAGACAGACAGACAGATAGATAGACAGACAGACAGAAAGACAGAAGGACAGAGAAAGAAAGAAAGAAAGAAAGAAAGAAAGAAAGAAAGAAAGAAAGAAAGAAAGAAAGAAAGAAAGAGGTAAAGTGAGAAGCCATTGTCTTGAGATGGATGCATGGATGAGTGTGTGGGTGGGTGGATGGGTGGGTGGATTAATGATAGAGATGATGGATGGATGGATGGATGGATGGATGGTTGGAAGGAAGGAAGGAAGGAAAGAAAGAAAGAAAGAAAGAAAGAAAGAAAGAAAGAAAGAAAGAAAGAAAGAAGGTCAAGTTAGAAGCCATTGTCTTGAGATGGATGCATGGATGAGTGTGTGGGTGGGTGGATGGGTGGGTGGGTGGATTAATGATAGAAATGATGGATGGATGGATGGATGGATGGATGGATGGATGGATGGAAGGAAGGAAAGACAGACAGACAGATAGATAGACAGACAGACAGAAAGACAGAAGGACAGAGAAAGAAAGAAAGAAAGAAAGAAAGAAAGAAAGAAAGAAAGAAAGAAAGAAAGAAAGAAAGAGGTATAAAGTGAGAAGCCATTGTCCATTGCTCCTTAATTTACAAATATCTTTGGATAAAAGAGATTTCTTTACTCACATAATAATGTTTAACATACTCTACAGAAACACAAGCACACACACACACACACACACACACACACAAATAGATTAAGGGGCTGTAATGATAGTTGATAAAAGAAACTTTTTTTTTAATTATTGGAAAAGTGGGCAGGTTTACCTTGGATTAAATAAAACTCTAGGTTTCCAGTGTGGAAGTTGTGGGACTGATCAAAGGGTCAAAAGGGATGGAATTTCAAAACAATAAAAGAAGGCAGCCACACAATTCAAATAGAACATAAATAAAACACAAATACAGACTTGTGTGAATCATTTCGGAGAGCTGCTCAGAGGCAGAGAAAGTTCTTGACGGGCTTCAGATTCACTTCCTCTCACTGTGTATTTTGCACAGTAATAGACTGCTGTGTCCTCTTCTTTCAGATTGTTCATTTGCAGATAGAGCTGGCTTTTGGCATTGTCCCTGGAGATGGTGAAGCGTCCCTTGACTTTGTCTGAATAGTTAATTGTACTTGATCCTGAATTTATCTCTCCAACCCATTCCAGTCCTTTCCCTGGAGCCTGTCTCACCCAAACCATCCAGAAGCTGCTGAAGGTGAATCCGGAGGCTTGGCAGGAGAGATGGAGGGACTCTCCAGGTCTTCTCACATCCCCTCCAGAATCCACCAACTGGACTTGAGACTTGACACCTAAAAAGAAAAGTGTATCAATAATCTCTCCTGCATACAAGAATCAAAATGGAAAGGAACAGAATAGGGAGGAAACAATTACCATGGAGGACTGCCAGGAAGGACAGCAAGTTCAGCCACAGAAGCATTTTTGCCCTCTGGAATGAATGGTGGGTCGTTGATCAGAAAGGATTCAGGCAAGTGCACAAACTTTGTTTCGGTGGGTGTAGCTTGAAAAGGAAAACTGACTGGATCTTTTAAGGGGAAAATTTGGACTTGATTTACATATTGGTTGAGATAAAAGAACTCACAAGTGCATTTGCACTACAGTTTCTGGCTTGCTCCCTAAAGTGTTGGTTTAACTTTAAAACTTTTCATTTTTAAGAAAATTGAAAGAAACCTTTAAATTAGAGTAAGAAAAACAGGCCTTTACAACATTCTCTGGGCAGTTCTTAGAGTCAGCCTTTTGACCCCAACAATCTTGGTCCTTATTTTATCCACCTCGGAAGGATGGAAGGCAGAGTCAACCTTGAGCCGGTCAGGATCTCGGGAATTGAACCTATGAGCAGAGTTAACCTGAAATACTTCATTCCAACCTCTGCAACACCACAGCTGTTTAATCCAACAGTCGTAACCTCCATTGAGATTACAGATTTATTTGCAACAATTTTGAGATTATGCCCAAGATCCGTGAGATAAGAGAGGCATATTTTAACTATAAACACATAGAAAGGATGAGATTTGAATAAATGTATATCTTGCTTTGAAATGTGGACGTTCTGGGGCTGATTTTACTTGGTCACATCTTCAAAACTCTGTGTGTGTCTGTGTGTGTGTCTGTGTGTGTGTGTCTGTGTGTGTAGGTAGGTATGTAGGTATGTGTGTGTGTGTGTGTGTATTGTGTTTGTGCTGATGAATAAATAAAGGGAGACTAGTATAGATCTATTTCAAGCTATTTAGCTCTCATCAGCTAGCCATACCCTTACTGGGATTTGAACCTGGGCTGTATTACATATTAGGCAGATGTATTAGCCACTAAGCCACAGGCTCTCCTCCTTATCAGCTGAGCCAGGGAAATAGGTATGTATTTGTGTTACAACCATAGTATGCCCAAATATAGGAGGGAACTCACTACTCCCCCTTTCTGTCTATCGGCTCACTATAGGCAGAAAACCATATTTTTAATGTTGCCTTTTTTATATGTGTGTTGTATTTGTGTGTGTTTGTGTGTGTGTGTAGAAAACATGAAAATGGAGCAACATATACAAAGGAATTAAATTGAGGATTCTCAATACTGAGAATCAAAGAGGACTGAACTACAAAATGTATCAAGGATGAATTGTGGGATAGCAATCCATATTTGTACCTTGAAATAAATTTTATTTTATTTTTTTAAAAAAGACCCAGCTTAATCTACTGACCATAGATTGTTGTGGTTTTTTTTCTCCCATCCAAACTGTCTTGAGCCTGGAAGGAGATTCATTGGCTCTTCCAGTTACACAAATTCAGCTTTCAGTCACGAACTCAATTTCTACAGCTGCTCTGATGAGAAGGTTTTTGTTTGGCATCAGATTCACTTCCTCTCACTGTGTCTCTTGTACAGTAATAAACTGCCGTGTCTTCTGATTTTAGATTGTTCATTTGCAGATACAGCTGGCTGTGGGAATCATCCCTCGAGATGGTGAAACGTCCTTTCACTTTATCCAAGTAGCGAATTGGAGAAGCAACCCATTCGTGGCAACCCATTCCAGTCCTTTCCCTGGAGCCTGCCTCACCCAGCTCATCCAGTAGCTGCTGAAGGTGAATCCGGAGGCTTGGCAGGAGAGACGGAGGGACTCCCCAGGTCTTCTCACATCCCCTCCGGACTCCACCAGCTGGACTTGAGACTTGGCACCTAAAAAAAAAGGTGTATCAATAATCTCTCTTGTATACAAGAATTAAAATTGAAAGGAGCAGAGTAGGGAGGAAACAATTACTTTGGAGGACTGCCAGTAAGGACACCACGTTTAACCACACAAGCATTTTTGCTCTGTGCAATGAAGGGTGGGGAATTGATCAGGAAGGATTCAGGCAAGTGCACAAACTTTGTTTCGTGGGTTTAGCCTGAAAAGGAAAACCGATTGGCTCTTTTAAGGGTGAAATTGTGGCTTGATTTGCATATTGGTTGAGATAAAAGAACTCACCAGTGTCTTCGCTTTACAGTTTTCTTGCTTGCTCCCTACAGGGTTGATTTAACTTGGTCACTTTTCAGTTTTAAGGAAAGAGGAAGCTACCTTTAAGTTAGAGTTGGTTTGAACCACAAATGTGATTTAAGGGAAGAAATGATGAACAAGCACTAGGAATATTTGAGAGAGGCTTGTTGAAAAACATGAAAACGGCAGCGCATCTGAGTTCAGGAAAGAGTTTATACATTTTCCCTTTTAATATGAACTTTTGAAGAATCCCCAAAAGAATTGAATGCAGAAAAAGATCATTTTTTTTGTTTTAGATGCTATTTTGTGTGGTGTTTTTTTAATCAGTTGTCACTTCTCCAGAGCTGATTTGCCAAGATGAACAGCCTTCAAAAATGATTAATAATAATAATGACGAAAGTAATAATAATAACAATTGTAATTATAAAATGTCATCAAAATTGTTTAGAATATAAGATAATAGTAAACAACTCTGTGAAAAGAAGGAAGGAAGGAAGGAAGGAAGGATGGAAGGAAGGAAGGAAGGAAGGAAGGAAGGAAGGAAGGAAGGATGGAAGGGAGAGAGGAAGGAAACTTTAAAATTCATAATGAAAATGAAAAAAAAAGGATGTTGATATTTCTTCTGCAGCAAATATAAGTACATTTATAATATTAACTTTAAAGAGCTCATATCTTTTTTTTATTATCCATTTTGTTCTAATCATCAAAACCACATATCATGACTGTTTGTTTTTCTGTTTCATGCAAAGTTTACAAATAATTTTCTAACCAAAAATTGTAGTTTAGTCTTCTCTCCGCATTCCATTCTCTACACTTTCTATCGCTCCATTGTGGGTGGTGTTGAGTTTTTTTTTCCATTTAAGGATATAATAGCCTCCCTCTATACTTTGAATTGCAGGTTTATCTTCAAATCTTCTGGATTAGTGTACATATCTAACGCCCTTTTGTAAAGTCTCCTTGCATGTTCACCAAACATCCCTCTATGATATTTTCATTTGATTTGAATTACCTGGACAGGTTATCTGGTGACAAAACCAAGAATGACACACATCCTTTTCTAAATAAAACTTTGCTGCTTCAAAGGGAAGATTGTGGCCTTCTGAGAAGTGGACATTTTTTGTTATATTTTCAGGGAACAATTACAGAAATAACAACTGTCACTCCTCCAAAATTAGACAATATCTACTTAGAATAGATTTATTCCCTTCCCCACCCTCCCCCATAAGCCATGGAGTTTTGTGTGTCAACATTGCCCCCTGGTGCCCAAAGTGAGGAGGGAACAAATTTTCCTAATTCTCTGAGGAGATTTTTTTGGTCCAGATGTTTCCTCAGTATGAAAATGGCCGTTGGGATATTTAGAAAGATCATCCTGAAGTTTCATTTTCAAATTTCTGCCATGATAGTAAACAGGAAAATGCCATTCGGTCTTTTTCCCCCTCTGAAGTCAGATAACTTTGCAAACAAGGGAGGCAGCAAGGTCATGGATTGTTGAGAAACCCTATAGACATTTAACCAAAGAGCCATTGCCCCATCAAAAAAAAAACCTGCATACTGACCAAGCCATAAGGCACAATTCCTAAGCCACATGTCAATGACAGTCAAATGTTCAAGATACAAAGGGTTAATGGAAGATATTATAGGCAGAGTTGAAATAGTTAGACCCCATAGTATCCTTTTTGTTTATTCCATACTTTTTAATCTGAGCAGTTGTATAGACATATTCACATATTGGTTGTTTTTTTAGTTGCAATGTATGTTTTGTTTGTATTGGTTGTTAGTTGCCCAGAAATGATTCCTCTATAGCACTTTTAATATGGAGGTTTTATTAAAGTTATTCCAATTCTATGTTGTAATTCAAACAGTGCCCTTGCCTAACTAGTGAAACACAGTAGGCCAAATGAAGTAAATAAATGATAAGAAGAGATGCGGCAGAGGAAATAAATGAAGCGTATGTGCCATGATATATAGTCATGCTGACCCCATGACCCCATGAAAGTTGTTTGGAAATTGTTGACTGTTTTGGCTAAGAAATGGACTTGAGTGCCACTCCCAAGAATTGGACAGGACTGGACAGTGGAAACCTTTGACTGTCTGTTTACATTAGAGATGGGGGAGGCGGTTTAAGGGGGGGTTGGGTGTGGGGTAGGTCATATTATTTTATTTTTAATGTGATTTAAAAAACAAGCAAATAAAAGTGTTTGTGTCCAGGTATGAGTTCTTTCTATAAAACTATTTCCGCTGATGAAATCATTGTTCACAATGTGTTTGAAAAGTGTGATTGGATCAGTGTTCCATAAGACAAGGTCAAAAATCAAGAAATCATTTGTACAACCAACATTTCAGAGAGAAAGATATAGGAGTCAGTTTGTATTCCCCATTTTGGAATGCCATGGATGACACACAGACAGACAATGATAGATAGATAGATAGATAGATAGATAGATAGATAGATAGATAGATAGATAGATAGATAGATGATAGATAGACAGACAGACAGACAGGCAGATGATAGATAGATAGATGATAGATAGATAGATAGATAGATAGATAGATAGATAGATAGATAGATGAAAGATGGATGGATGGATAGATGGATGGATAGATAGATGATAGATAGATGATGATAGATAGATAGATAGATAGATAGATAGATAGATAGATAGATAATACATAGAAAGACAGACAGATTTAAATCAAGTGAGGAACCATTGTCTATTGCTCCTTAATTTACAAATATATTTGGATAAAATAGATTTTTCTATTCACATAATATTTTTTAATATATCCTACAGACACATGGACATAGAAACACAAATAGATTAGGGGGTGTTGTGTTAAGTATTGAAATAAACTTTTTTAAAAAAGAGAGAGAAGATCCAGCATTGCGATAAGACAACTCGCGGTCTCGACAGTCCGAGACCGCCATTGATACTTTTACTGCTGTACGGTCCATATAGACCTAAACCGTCCCGAAGAGATGGTGGACAGGGTGACAAATCCTTGCTGGTCCCAGGGACATCTCAAAGTCCCTGATTGACCCAAGGGAAGCTCTCCAAACCCGTGGTAAACAGGCAGCCCCCAGGCTGACAAAGTTGGATACGACTCCGGAAAGAAGGCAGGGAAAGTGAGTCCATCTGGTGAGATTTTTTCTTTGAGAATGATTGACCAAAGAAACTTTTTTTTTTTTAAAGATAAATTAGTTCTTTAAGCAAAGAATAAAACGGCACAATTTATCTTTATTGGACTGCTTTGGAAAGTTTTTTTTTTTTCATTTTTCTTTGTAACAATGTTTTGTGGATTGAAGTGATTGTAACGCTTTCTGTTTCTCCTCGTAAGTGAACGAACTGTTTTTCTTTCTTTTTCCTATTCTTTACTGCCTTATTTGTTGGCTTGATCTAAAACCTTTTTTATCCTAACAATACTCCTTATTATTTCTTAATTTCCATTAATGACATTTAAAGATTTTTGTTTTCCCTTCCTCTTTGAAGAATATAAAAGAACTCATGCTTAATTCAATTTAAAACATAAGGTATATATATATATATATATATATATATATATATATATATATATATATATATATATATATATATATATATATATATATATATATATATATATATATATATATATAGATGATATAGATATAGATATAGATATAGATATAGATATAGATATAGATATAGATATAGATATAGATATAGATATAGATATAGATATAGATATAGATATAGATATAGATATAGATATAGATATAGATATAGATATAGATATAGATATAGATATGAGATTTTAGGCTAGAGTGGCAGTGGACATTAGACATCTTTTTTCTTTTTTCTCCTTGCTTTTTTTCTTTTTTGGAAACATGGATCGATTTTCAGATGAGGGAACCCTAAATTTTCAAGATTTGTTTGGTGGGAATTCAAAATATATTGGAAGGATTTGAGAGATTTGAGAAGAAGTTGGATAGACTACTGTCTCCTACAGCAAAAGATAATGGGGTTGGATCCCCCAAAATTAAAGAAATGAATGAAGATGGAGAAGATAAAGACAAGATAATAGATGAACTTATTCATGGAGTAAACACGGGTGAAAGTGGAAAGAAGGGAATATTGAAAAGTGAATTTGTTCAAGATATGGGGGGGGGGAATTGATGATGATGGAGCTAAGAAGAGAAACCGTCTCAGAAACACATTTGATAACCAAAGATATGCTAATTTTAATGCCAGTTCAAGGGCAACAAGATTACTCGAGAGATCTTTCAAGCAACAAAGTGTGGAGAGAAGTCCATAAAAACCTTACAAAGGAACTAATAAGAGGATTGACACAGCAACTGGCAGAAGAGATGGGACTGTTTTCTTAATGGAAAGATACAGTTTGATAATGAATGTTGATGATAAAAAATTTAATTAACTTTTGGTGACTAATAGGTAGGAATTTTAGTACTTTGTAGATTCTTTTAGACTGTTTTTAAATGTTTATTTGTTAATAAGTAATTCATAATGATAATAACAATGAAATAATAACTCTAACTAGTAAAAGTAACTTGGATATAAATTGCAAATTGGGACCTGGGAAAAATGTATGAATGTTATTAACAAACTTTTGTTTAGATTTTGTTATAAAGAGGTAATCTTTCTTGGGTCTGATGAGAGGAGAGGTGATATAAACAGTAAATGATTTTTAGTTACCTATAATAATAAAGATAATAATAATGAAGTAATAACCTTGACTAGCAAAAGCTATCTGGATATAAATGGCAAATTGAGACCTGGGGAACAGACTTATAAATTTTATTAACAAATTTTTGTTTAGACTATGTATAAAAATGGAATCTTTCTTGGGTCTGATGAGAGGAGATGTGATATATATAGTAAACAATTTTTAATTAACTACAATAATAATAAGGAAAGGTTAACGGATAATGTTTAATGATATCTACATGTGTTGGCATTGGTAAAAGCAATTAGATAAAAGCTCCAAATAGTGAATTGGGTGGGAAAGGGCAGGGAAATAGATATTTTATTAATTGATTTCTTTTTTAGAATATGTCACAAGGTGTAATGTTATAGGAGGTTTATTGAAATTATCAATGAATGCCAGTAGGTGGTTGTGTTTTTAAGTACAAATGATTTCAGATAAAAACACGTATATATAATTTTAGTTAAATGAGAATGGTGCTACATTGATAGTAAAATACATGAAGATTTCAGATGTAAAAGGTACTATTCAATATGAAGGAAGTATATGTATGATTGTGGTAGAAACGGACGAAAACTATTTTTAACCAATCGACATACTTTCTATAAGATGTAAGGAAGGATAATTATTTTGTGTGTGTGCTTTTGTTTAATTAAAACAATAAAAAAAACTTTTCCAAAAAAAATATTGAAAAAAACAGGCAGCGTTACATTTGATTAAATAAAAATCCAGCTTTGCAGTGTAAGTGGTGGGACTGACCAAGGACTCAAAATGGATGGAATTACAAAACAATAAAAGAAAGCAGCAACACTATTCAAATAGAACATAAATAAAATCCAAATATAGACTTGTATGAATTATATTGGGAAACTACTCAGAGGCAGAGAAGGTTCTTGGTGGGCTTCAGATTCACTTCCTCTCACTGTGTCTCTCGCACAGTAATAGACAGCTGTGTCCTCTTCTTTCAGGCTGTTCATTTGCAGATACAGCTGGCTTTTGGCATCGTCCCTGGAGATGGTGAAGCGTCCCTTGACTTTGTCTGAGTAGTAAATGGTAGATGATCTTGGATATATCCAGGCCACCCATTCCAGTCCTTTCCCTGGAGCCTGTCTCACCCAGTTCATGCGGTAGCTGCTGAAGGTGAATCCAGAGGCCTGGCAGGAGAGACGGAGGGACTCCCCAGGTCTTCTCACATCCCCTCCAGACTCCACCAACTGCACTTGAGATTGGACACCTAAAATGAGAGGAGTTTGAGTGAGCCCTCCTATATACAAGAATTAAAAGGGAATAAGCTGAATAAGGAGGAAAAATATTACCTCTCAGGAGAGCAAGTAAGAACAACAGGTTTTGCCACAGAACCATTTTTGCTTCCCCTAATGAATGGAGGGGAATTGATAGAAAAGGATTCAGGGAAGGGCTTAACTTTTGTGTAGCCTGAAGAAGGAAATCTTGTGGTTCTTTTAAAGGTCAAATTGCACCCTGATTTACATATTGGTTGGGTTAAAAGAAACTCTCCGGGCGTTCACTGTTTAAGATTTCTTTGCACAGACTTTACATGCAATACAATAATGACAAAAGTGATAATAATAATTGCAATTTTAAAAAGTGTCCAAAATTTTGAAGAATAAAGGATAATAATAAACAGCCTTGTGAAAAGAAGGATGGAAGAGAGGGAGGGAGGGAGGGAGGGAGGGAGGAAACAATAAAGGAATGAATGAATGAATGAATGAATGAATGAAGGAAGGAAGGAAGGAAGGAAGGAAGGAAGGAAGGAAGGAAGGAAGGAAGAAGGAAGGAAAGAAACATTAAAATTCAGAATGAGAATGAAAAGAAACAGAAAAAAGGATGTCGGTATTTCTTCTGCAGCAAATATAAATACATTTATGATATTAAATTAAAAAAGCTCATGTTTTTCTATTATCTGTTTTTTTCTAATCATCAAAACCACAAATCATGACTCTGTATTTTTCTGTTTCCTGCAAAGTTTATAAATAATTGTCTAACCAAAATTTTAAGTTTAGTCTCCACTCCACATTCCATTATCTTCACCTTCTATCTCTCCATTGTGAGTGGTGTTGGGTTTTTCCATTTAAGTATATAATATCCTCCCTGCTGTTATCATATATAAAAGCAAAGTTTTATGAGTTTTATTGTAATTGATTGTCTGTTAGTCCAAAGAAAAAACTTTCAATGCTTTCAATTTTAGCTTTATCCTCAAAGTCTTCTGGATTAGGATACGTAACCAATGGCCATTTTTAGAGCTTTTATTCAATGTTCACCACACCTGGTAAAACATCCCTTTCCTTTCCTTTTTTTTCTTCTTCATCATTTCATCAAAGATTTGAGCTACCTGGACAGTTTTTCTGATGACAAAGTCAGAAATGATCCCGGATCCTTTTTCAAAATGAAACTTTTCTGTGTCACCGGGAGGATTGTAGCCTCTTGAAAAATGGACTTTTCTGCAGAGGTTTTCGGGAAACAATTATAGAAATAACAACTTTCACACTTCCAAAATTACACAATATTTATGTTTAGTTGATTTATTCCCTCACCCAAACACAATGGAGTTTTGCATGTCAACATTTCCCCCTGGTGTCCAGAGTGAGGAGGGGACACATTTTTCTAATTCTCTGAGGAGATTCTTTATTTTTTTCCCCAGAAAATTTTATTGGTTTTTACACATACAATGGGAAATGTAAATGGGCATACAAAAAGTTTTGGCAGCTCCCACACTGGAGTTAGTAACCCATCCAGAACTCACAGTTTTTACAATCTTAAAAACAAAATACAAAAGATAAGCAGAAAATAAGATTTTCTTCTATAATGTTAACCGTGTGTTCATTCATTTTCCTTTGTCACTTCCTAGAGTATCACCAATTGCTATTCATTTCAAATACTTTTGTTTTTGTGATCTGAGCCTTTTTGATATTGCTTCTTCCTCCCTGTCCCCAAAGGAGCCTTCAGCCCCCCTCCTTCTTATCCTGCACCATACTGCCCCTCCCACCACCTTCGTTCGTCCTCTAGGAGGAGAGAATTCTTTTTGATGAAGGCTTCAGCCTCCTGCACTGTATTGATTCTAATCCTGTTTTCCTCCCAAAAGATCAAAATTCCTTCTGGCAATAACCATCTAAACCAGATTCCTTTATTATATAATTTCTTTGATAAGGAGGAGTACTTCCTCCTTCTCTCTCTTATCTTTTTTGGAATCTGCTTAAGGATGGTAATTTCTTCATCTTTATATTTCAATGGTCTCTCCCTTTGGGTCCCAAGTACCTCATCCCTTGTGGTCCTCCTGAGAAATTTAACATGTACCTCCCTTGGAACATTATGACTTCTAGCATATGCTGGATTTATCCTATAAACTAGATCCATATCCCACCACAGCTGATTTTTGTCTCTCTTAATATAGTCTGCTAAGATTGTACTCATGATATCCTTAAGATCTTCATTTTCTGTCTCTGGTAGGTTCTGGAATCTAAGAAAAAAGGACATTCTTTCAATTTCTATTTTTGCCAAAAAGTTTTCCAAGTCTACATTTCCCTTCCGGATTGTTTTGATTTCTTCCCCCAACCCAGCCGCTCCTTCCTATAACACCAAAATCCTTTGTTTATTTTCTGTGATATGATGTTTAACTTCTCTGAGTTCTTCTTTGAGCTCTGTCATTTCTTTTTTCAAGTCATTTTGCCCCCTCATCAGTTCTTGAAACATTTCAGTAACAGAAAATTCTTTTGATCCTTCTCGAGACCCCCTCCTGCTATAACAATGATGTGATTTTTGTTTGTTGCATATTGGGACTGAAGGAGGCAGATGCAGGGGCTGAAAGTGACTTGCCCGTCGGTGGCCTCTTTGGCCCCATTTGTTCAAAGTTCAGAGATGTCTGCCTTTTTCCAAGGAAATGGCATCCGAGGATTGCGCAGCTGTGCCCTGTCCCCAAAATACAAAACAAAGCCGAAAGCATCCATTCACAGTTCCAGTTCCAAGGCACCGAGGCAAGCCAAATATAATAAGCAAAGTTCAGTAGAACCACATTTCGGGGAGGGATATCAGTTTCCCTCAGAGAGACTAATAAGGCTGAAGGCAGTTTCGAAGGGCAGGCTTCATTTATGATTAAACAAACAAAGAAGGGTGGGTGCCATCTTCGCTCCTCTTTCCACGGGGGAAAGAAAACAGAAATCTCTATCCAGGCTTTTAAAGGAGAAACGGCTGGATAGTCATTCCTGGCAATCGTGATAAAGATTTTTCACCATTGGCTAGCTCGGGTGACAGTTGAGCCTTTGTTCTCTCTCTTTTAAGAGAGATAGTACAAATGCCACATATTACAAGGGGGGTTAGAAAAAGAAACACCCCCCTCTAATCTCCATTCAAATAGGTTGAACACAAAGTTACAAAAGTCTGCTGCTTTTCCTTTGATCAATCAGAGAGTTTAGGATGGGTCCCCCATCGCCAGGATCCAGTCGCACTTCTCCAAGTACATTCTCTCCTCCGGGTCCATTCGGCAAAAGGGCGGGCAGTGCAGTGCTGTCCTGCGCCCCCCTCCGCTCCCCGGCTCCTAGGTGAAGCTGAAAAGCACCCCTGCCGGATGCCGGCAATTTTGGGGGGGCTCCAGCAAGCCGCCCTTCAGCAGGGTACCCCTTCAGGGCTCCCTGTGCACCTTATGGAGCCAGCCGGGGAGACGAGCGGTGGACAACATGTCCGTGGCCTACTAGTGATCTAGTAGAAAGGGAACAATCGTAATATGTTTACCAACAGGGATTTATTAAAGACATTCCAATTGTAAGGTGCAATTCACACAGTTGCTACCTTATTCTTTGTCTGTGGAGTGAAACATGGTAGGCCAAATGAAGTAAATAAATGTTAAGCAGATACACAGCAGAGGAAATACATGAAGGAATAGTGATGCTGACTCAAAGAATTTCGTAGACTCCTTGGTTTTCTAGCTGGATTTTGTCTTTGGGGTTTCTTAAGATGTTGGCTATTTTTTGGTCAGTGGTGAAGGCTGTCCTGATATTGTGCTTGTGGAGAATTTTGCTGATTTTATCTGTGGTGCCTTTGATGTAAGGGAGGAGGGCGATGCCATTGTCCTGTTCTGTGTCTTGGTTTTTTTGGGGAGTCTCCTTTTGGATTAGGTTGGTGATTTTTTTTTCTTTGGAATCCATTGGAGATTAATACGTTTATGAGTTTGTGTAATTCAATTTTCAGGTGGTCTTTGTTGGCTAGGCGTTTGGTTCTGGAGATGAGGGTCTTGGCTACAGAGTTGATCTGTGCAGGGTGGTGATGAGATGTAGCATGAAAAGGAAAACCGACTGGCTCTTTTATTGGGGAAATTGGGACTTGATTTACATATTGGTTGAGATGAAGGAATTCACCAGTGAATTCACTTTACAGTTTTCTTGTATACTCCCTACACTGATGGTTTAACATTAAAGTTTTGGGTTTTAAGAAAAGTGAAAGGAACCTTTAAATTTTAGTAAGAAAAACAGGGGTTTACAGCATTCTCTAAGTAGTTCTTTGAGTCAGCATTTTGCCCCAAACATTCTGGGTCCTTATTTTATTAACCTTGGAAGGATGGAAGGCTGAGTCAACCTTGAACCAGTCAGGATCTCGGGAATCAAACCCCTGACAGCATGAGCAGAGTTAGCCTGCAATACTTCATTCCAACCACTTCAACACCACTGCTGTTCAATTTAACAGTGGTAACCTCCATTGAGATTACAGATTTATTTGCAACAATTTTGAGATTATGGGCAAGTTCCATGAGAGAAGAGAGGCATGTTTGAACTATAAGCGCATAGAAAGGATGAGATTTGAGTAAATATATATCTTGCTTTGTAATATGGACCTTCTGGGGCTGATTTTAGTTCACCACATCTTCAAAACTATAAGATGATACTGTCATTTTTTTCCACTTTAATTTTCCTGTTAAGCAAGGTGATTGAGAGATTCCAGTTGTTCTCACTCCCAATTGTTAGTAGGAAGTAGTCCAGGTCAAAGCACCTATTCTGCATGGTGTGAAGCTGCAGAAGGCCCTATCAAGGCAGGAAGACAGTCCAAAATATTCAGTCTCACAGAATTAGTGGAAGGGGAGGGTGAGGGTGAGAGTTAGGGTTAGAGTTAGGGTTAGGGCCATAGGACCATATATATTTGTGTTACAACCCCTGGTATGCCCAAACATGGGAGGGAGCTCACTACTCCCCCTTTCTGTCCTTCGGCTCATTACAGAGGACCATCCAGGCAGAAAACCATATTTTTATTTTTAATGTTTATTTATTTATCTCTCTCTCTCTCTCTCTCTCTCTCTCTCTCTCTCTCACACACACACACACACACACACACACACAAACACACACACACTCACACACACACACACACATGCTGGTTTGGTTGTATTCGGGTCTTTTCCCGTGTAAGGTTTAGATTGCCTTGGCAACATTTCATCGAGATTTCACTCGCCATCTTCAGGCTGTTGCCTTTGGCTTAAAGTGTGACTGAGATGCCGTCTTTCTATAAATCTTGGTGGGAGGGGATGGAGTGCTGGCTTTGTTTCAGTAGGTGGAATGATTGGTTGTGTGGTTGTATCATGATTGATAGATTGGTGCACAAACCAGCAATGGTAATTCCAGTGGTAATCGGCACACTGGGTGCTATTCCAAAAGCACTGGAATTACATTTAAAACAGTTAAAGCTTGTATATTACGAAAATAAGTTACGACGTCCTAGGCCCCTGGGTGGGGTCCGACTAGTAATCAATGCCAAATCCGGCAAAACAACTGGCCGCTGTGATACAATCGTATAATAATAATAATAATAATAATAATAATAATAATAATAATAATAATAATAATAATAATAACAACAACAACAACAACAACAACAACAACAACAATAGCAATAACAATAACAATAACAACAACAACAATAATAATAACAACAACAATTACTATTATTATTATCAGCAAAATTATGTAGAATACAAGATAATAATAAATAACTGTGAAAAGAACGATGGACGAATGGATGGATGGATGAAAGGAAGGAAGGAAGGAAGGAAGGAAGGAAGGAAGGAAGGAAGGAAGGAAAGAAGGAAGGAAGGAAGGAAAACTTTAAAATTCATAATAAGAATGAAAAGAAACAAAAAAGGATGTTGGCATTTCTTCTGAAGCAAATATAAGTACATTTATAATATTAACTTAAAAGAGCTCATGTTTTTCTATTATCCATTTTTTTAATCATCAAAACCACAAATCATGACTGTATGTTTTTCTGTTTCATGCAAAGTTTATAAATAATTTTCTAACAATTTTTTTTTAGTTTAGTCTCCTCAGCACATTCATTATGTTCACCTTCTCTCGCTCCATTGTGGGTGGTGTTGACTTTTTCCACTTAAGGATACAATATTTTGCTTGCAGTTATCATATATGAAAGCAAAGCTTTATGAGTTTTATTCTAGTTACTTGTCAATTAGTCCAAAGAGAAAACTTTCAATGCATTCAATTTTAGCTTTATCCTCACATTCTTCTGGATTAATGCACTTATATAATGTCCATTTTAGAGCATTTTTTCAATGTTCACCAAACATGGTAAAACATCTATTACAACGGTCGCGGGGAGGAGGGGATGCGAGGACAGGATAAGATCCCAAGGTCGGTTGGGAGACCGCGGCTGTTGGTTACGCCCGGTCGCTTGTACCAACCCCTGCAGTCTAGGTGGACAGGTCCTACAGAGCCAGGGCCTGCGGCTGATGCTTTGCAACGCAAGGTCTGTCACCAACAAGGCCCCCCTCATTAATGAGTTGATCTCAGAGGGGGAGCTAGACCTTGCAGGGATAACAGAGACCTGGTTGGGCCACGAGGATGGTTTACCCCTCGTGGAAATGTGCCCACCGGGTTTCCGTGCATTCCATCAGCCTCGGGCCCTGGGTAAGGGTGGAGGGGTGGCGGTGGTTATGCGGGAATGTTTAGAGCCGAGGGAGTTCACTGTCCCTCAGATACCCGGGTGTGAGTCCCTTGGTGTGAACTGGGGCCCAGGGAGGCAGTGGGGCTTGCTGATTGTATACTTGGCTCCTCGCTATGCATCAGCAGCCCTGCCCGAGCTCCTCGAGCTAATCTCAGCGACGGCAGTTGAGACTCCCAGACTTTTGGTCATGGGGGACTTCAACTTGCCGTCAACGGGAGCGGCTTCCGAGGTGGCTCGGGAGTTCATGGCTTCCATGACGGCCATGGACCTGACCCAATTAGTGCAGGGCCCCACTCACGAAGGGGGCCACACACTGGACCTCATTTTTGTATCTGAACAGTGGACGAGTGATCTGGGAATAGGGGATTTAGTCATCACGCCCCTGTCATGGTCAGACCACTCATCCCTCCGGCTGGACTTCCCTGGCGCTATCCCCCACCGCGAGGAGGCGGAACCAGACTCTATAAACTGGTACCGCCCCAGGCACCTGATGGAATCTGATAGATTCCAGACGGAGCTTGGGCCAATTCCTGTAGCCTTGTCCCGCTCCCGCTCCGAGGACCTAGTGACTGCCTGGAATAGGGCGACGACTGGGGCCTTGGACCGGGTTGCGCCTTTGCGACCTCTCCTGTGGCATCGACCCACCCGGGCTCCTTGGTTTACTGAGGAGCTTAGGGTGATGAAGCGCCACAGGAGACGTCTAGAGAGCAGGTGGAGGTCCTCACGCTCCGAATCTGACCGAACACAGGTAAGAGCCTATTTGCGGACTTACCTTGTGGCAATAAGAGCGGCCAAACGTAGACACTGTGCTGCTCTTATTGCGTCCGCGGATAACCGCCCTGCCGCCCTGTTTAGGGTGACTCGCTCCCTTTTATCGCAGGGGGCGCGGGAGACACCCTTACAGGGTAGAGCAGAGGAGTTTGGGGAATATCTTCAGGACAAAATCGATCAGATCCGGAGCGGGTGGACCTCCGTCAGTGGACCGGACGGGCCGTCAGCAGCGAATCTTGAGAGACCATTCTAGGAGGAGTTTGACTCTGTTGCCCCCGAGGATTTGGACAGGTTGCGTGGACGGCTGCGACCCACCACTTGTTTAACGGACCCGTGCCCCTCCTGGCTGGTACTGGCAGCCTGGGAGGTGACACGAGGCTGGCTCCTGGGCCTGGTGAGCGCCTCACTGGGTGAGGGATACTTACCAACCGCCTTGAAAGAGGCGGTGGTGAGACCCTTGCTCAAGAGGCCTTCGCTCGACCCAATGGAGCTAGCTAACTATCGTCCAGTCTCCAACCTCCCCTTCTTGGCGAAGGTTGTTGAGAATGTGGTGGCGCAGCAATTTCCACGACACCTAGACGAATCCGATTATCTAGACCCACGCCAGTCCGGCTTCCGACCCGGGCACAGCACTGAGACAGCCTTGGTCGCGTTGGTTGATGATCTCTGGAGGGCCAGAGATAGGGGTTGTTCCTCTATCCTGGTCCTATTAGACCTCTCGGCGGCTTTTGATACCATCGACCATGGTATCCTATTGCGCCGGTTGGAGGGGATGGGAGTCGGAGGCACCGTTTTGCGGTGGTTCGGCTCCTACCTCTCCGACCGGAAGCAATGTGTGTTGACAGGGGGGCAGAGGTCGTCCCTGAGGCCACTCACTTGTGGGGTGCCACAGGGGTCGGTCCTCTCGCCTCTCCTGTTCAACGCATATGTGAAGCCGCTGGGTGAGATCATCCGTGGTTTTGGGGTTGAGTACCATCTTTACGCTGATGATACTCAGCTGTATATTTCAACCCCAAACCACCCCAACGAGGCTGTCGAAGTGATGTCCCGGTGTTTGGAAGCCGTCGGGGTCTGGATGGGGGACAACAGACTCAAACTCAACCCCTCCAAGACCGAGTGGCTGTGGTTACCGGCACCTCGGTTCAGCCAGCTGACTCCATCGCTGGCCATAGGGGGCGAACAACTGTCCCCTGTGGAGCGGGCGCGCAATTTGGGCGTCCTCCTTGATGCCCGGCTGTCAATGGAGGACCATGTGGCAGCCGTGGCAAGGGGGGCGTTCCACCAGGTTCGCCTGGTGCGCCAATTGCGCCCCCTACTGGACCGGAGTGCCCTGCGCACGGTCACTCATGCGCTGGTGACGTCTCGCCTGGACTACTGCAATGCCCTCTACATGGGGCTTCCCTTGGGACGCATCCGGAGACTGCAGCTAGTTCAGAACGCAGCCGCGCGGGTTATTATGGGACGTACACGTTACTCCCACGTAACACCTCTCCTGCGCGAGCTGCACTGGCTACCTGTGGCCTTTCGGGTGCGTTTCAAGGTATTGATCACCACCTTTAAAGCGCTCCATGGCAGAGGACCTAGTTATCTGCAGGATCGCATCCTACCACATACGTCCCTGCGACCTATCCGCTCACACAGGGAGGGGCTCCTCCTGGTGCCGTCTGCTAGGCAATGCCAGCGGGCGACACCTAGGAGTAGATCCTTCTCTGTGATGGGCCCAACCCTCTGGAATGACCTCCCCCCAGACATTCGAACTACCACCGACCTCCGTTCCTTCCGGCAAAAGTTAAAGACTCACCAATTTCAATCAGCTGGCCTGGCACTTTCTTAGTTTTACCTCCCAGGGATTTATTTTATTTTAGGGTTTGGGGTTTTAATTGTGATGTTTTTAGGTATTTATTTCTTAGTACAGCCTATCTCCCCCTCCAAATGTATTTTAAATGTAGCTTAAATGTATTTAATTACTATGACTGGTTTTATTGTATTGACTGTACACCGCCCCGAGTCCCTTTTTGGGAGAGGGGCGGTCTAAAAATCTAAGAAATAAATAAATAAATAAAAATAAATCTCCTTCCTTTCCTTTTTTTTCTTCATTTCATCAGAGATTTGAGCTACCTGGACAGTTTTTCTGATGACAAAACCAGAAATGATACACATACAATACAATACAATACAATACAATACAATACAATACAATACGATGCAATACAATACAATACAATAGCAGAGTTGGAAGGGACCTTGGAGGTCTTCTAGTCCAACCCCCTGCCTAGGCAGGAAACCCTATACCGTTTCAGACAAATAGCTATCCAACATCTTCTTAAAGACTTCCAGTGTTGGGACATTCACAACTTTTGGAGGCAAGCTGTTCCAATTATTAATTGTTCTAACTGTCAGGAAGTTTTTCCTCAATTCTAAGTTGCTTCTCTGCTTGACTAGTTTCCACCCATTGCTTCCTGTTCTACCCTCAGGTACCTTGGAGAATAGTTTGACTCCCTCTTGTGGCAACCCCTGAGACATTGGAAGACTGCTATCATGTCTCCACTAGTTCTTCTTTTCATTAAACTAGACATCCCCAGTTCCTTCAACCGTTCCTCATATGTTTTAGTTTCCATATCCTTTTCTTAAATAAATTATTTCTATTTCAAAAGGAGGATTTAACCTCCTGAAAGGTGGACTTTTCTGCTGAGATTTTCAGGGAAGAAACACAGAAATAAAAACTGCCACACTTCCAAAATTAGACAATATCTATTTAGAATTGATTTATTCCCACCCCCATAAGCCATGGTGTTTCATGTGCCAACATTGCCCCCTGGTGTCCAGAGTGAGGAGGGGACACATTTTTCTAATTCTCTGAGGAGATTCTTGAGGTCCAGATGTTTCCTCAATATGAGAATGTCAGTTTGGATATTTAGCAAGATCATCCTGAAGTTTCATTTTCAAGTTTCTGCCCTGATGGTAAATGAGAAAATGCCATTCAGTCTCTCTCCCCCCCTCAAAAGTCCAGAATCTGGGGCTGAATCAAGTTGAAGAACTGCTCTGAAGGTTTTTGTTTCGCTTCAGATTCACTTCTTCTCACTGTGCATCTAGCACAGTAATAGACAGCTGTGTCTTCTGGTTTGAGGCTGTTCATTTGCAGATAGAGCTGGCTTTTGGCATTGTCCCTGGAGATGGTGAAGCGTCCCTTGACTTTCTCTGAGTAGTAAGTGCTAGTTACCTCAATATATGCCACCCATTCCAGTCCTTTCCCTGGGGCCTGTCTCACCCAGGCCATGTAGTAGCTGCTGAAGGTGAATCCAGAGGCTTGGCAGGAGAGACGGAGGGACTCTCCAGGTCTTCTCACATCCCCTCCAGACTCCACCAATTGGACTTGAGAGTTGGCACCTAAAAAGAAAAGTTTATCAATAATCTCTCCTGTATACAAGAATCAAAATGGAAAGGAACAGAATAGGGAGCAAACAATTACCATGGAGGATTGCCAGTAAGGACAGCAAGTTCAGCCACAGAAGCATTTTTGCTCTGTGCAATGAATGGTGGGTAGTTGATAAGAAAAGATTCAGAGAAAGTGCACAAACTTTGTTTCAATGGGTGTAGCCTGAAAAGGAAAACTGACTGGCTCTTTTAAGGGGGAAATTGGGACTTGATTTGCATATTGGTTGAGATAAAAGAACTCACCAGTTCTTTCACTTTCCAGTTTTCTTGTATGCTCCCTACAGTCTTGATTTAACTTGATAACTTTTCAGTTTTAAGAAAAGTGAAAGGAACCTTTAAGTTAGAATAATAAAAACAAAGACTTGCACAAAAGTGATTCAAGGGAGCAAACAATGAACAAGCACTAAGCACATTTCAGAGAGGCATGTTAAAAAAAGAACTTGAAAACAGCAGCACATCTGAGTTCAGGAAAGGTTTTATACATTTCCCCCTTCAATGTGACATTTTGAAGCATCCCGAAAAAAAACTGAATGCAGATCAAGATGAGAAAAATAAAGTAATACCTTTGCATATAGGTTTATTTATTTATTTATTTTCAGTATTTATAGACCGCCCCCTCTCCCCGAAGGGACTCGGGACTTGCTAATTGAAGCATATAGGTTTGCCAGGTCTGCTTCCCCAAAATAGCGGACAAGCGGGGAGGGAGGTGTTAAGTAGTAAAAAAGTTAAAAAAAATTACACTTAAATTATATATTTTCTTACAAACATTTTAACATGTATTAAAAGAATCACTTCAAAACTTTACTTAAAATTCAAAACATCAAATGTATTATAACAACATGCAAAATATTAAATTACATTTTACTTTGATGTCGTGTGTCTTTTTTATTTGACTGTGCAGCTTTGATCAATTCTTTGTGTTTAAGGAGTAATTCTTTAATTTCTGTACAACGTTGAGAAATATTTAAAAAAATATACAAAGTTCACTTAGTACTCATTGTACCTCAAACGATGATACATTATTGAGTGTTCCAAAACATACCTATCCAACTAAGAAAAAAAGTATAATATAAAAATAATAGGTAAAGGCGAGTTAAGAAAAATAGTATGTAAATAATTTTATATACTTTTATTAAATGTCTTGTGAAACAATTGAGTATGATTAATATTTTTTTTCGGAGAATCGAGTTCAATGGATATTCGATCTTTGTCTCATTCTAACTTAGGAAAAAAAAAGACAAAACGCGATTCTCCTATCCTTATTCTCTTAGACTGTACAGCTTTAGATTACGTACCATTTCATCATCAAGCTTTTGAATAAAAAAATGTCCACTATATTGTGGGGAAAAAAATAGTGAACATAATGTGAAAAAAAGCGGAATGTCCGCTCAATTAGTGGACACCTGGCAACCTTATTGGCATAGTCAAAAATTCAATTTTGTCTACAATGAAGAAATGATATGTTTTAAATACAAATGTGGGTTCATGGTGGAAATTATAGTCCTTTTGAAATCTTTTGAGGGAATGTTTAAATAAGTCAGAAATGTAATAATCAGGTTTGGAAATGAGGCTGTATTTCTACACACTGGTTTATTTATTTGCCTTATTTCTCCCTGGCTGGCCAGCACAATTAAGTGTGACAATGCTACCCCCTGTAAGTGATGAGAAGGAAGTCAGCTACGATTCAAGGAAATTATCTGGAGGGGAAGAGAAGCAGAGGACAAATGAAGGGTCCCTAGGAGACAAAGGATATTCTTTTAAAGACAGTAAAATCCACATTCTGGACAGAGAGGAGGACCACTGGTTTGAAAGAGGAGTCAA
The DNA here is from genome assembly GCF_964273705.1 of Natrix helvetica. Lineage (NCBI taxonomy): Eukaryota > Metazoa > Chordata > Lepidosauria > Squamata > Natricidae > Natrix > Natrix helvetica. The sequence continues at coordinate 79,043,722 of NC_138555.1, read as the reverse complement.
ATAAGCCTTTTCCATGAAGACTGTGTTGGGAGACATGTCCTTCTGGATTCAGTTCCAAGTGGGGAAAAAGACACTGGAAACATGAAGGCTGCTTGGAAAGATGGTTTTAATGGTGGACAGGATCGCATGGTTTGAGTTCCTGAACAGAAAAGGTAGATCCCATACTCCCAGATGTTGGGTGAAGAAGAAAGGAGAGAACTTGCTGAGAGTTCCTGGGTTTTTTATACTCACTGTTCAGCCCCACCTCTGTTTCCTGTTCCTGTGTAGGAAACGTATTCTGATTGGTTGTCATACTCCCAGGGATGGGGAATCTTAGCTAACTTTGTAGGCTGTGTGTCTTTTTGAGTCCCAAGCTTGGTTGAGTTCCCAGATGCCATGTGGTGCATTTCTGTAGGAGGCTAATCCTATCTTTTGTTATGTAGAGTAGACTATCTCAGGCCTTTTTTTAAACGGCCCATTAACAAAGGAGAGGGCTATTAAATCTGTTTTCTGCCTAAAAACAGGTTTCTTCATTTCTTATCCAGGGAAATATAATATCCTGCCTTTTCAATATTTCCCAGGATATTCCATTTTTCTAGGTGAGGGTTGGCTGCTAACTTCCTACAACTGAACCACCCTTTCTCAACAGAGAGGGATGGATATGACACCACCGATCACCTGTTTTACAACAGAGTCCTTGCAGCAGTCCCAAGAAGGTCCCACCCCTTTTAGCAGCATTCTGGTGACCATAGAGAAATCTCCACGTGACTCTCAGAAAGAGGGTTGAGGCCCATCAAGGTGATTGAGAAATTCTTATTGTTCTCACTCCCAGCTATTAGCAGGAGGTAGGCCAAGCCAAAACACCTCTTCTGTATAGTTTGAAGTTGTAGCAGCAGCTATCATGGCAGGAAAACAGTCCAAAATATTCAGTCTCAGAGAACTGCTGGGAGAAGGTCCGGCAATGACCACTGTAACCCTCCATTGGCTCAGCCAGAGCTTCAGGATTAAGGGGATTGAATATATACAATACAATACAATACAATACAATACAATACAATACAATACAATACAATACAATAGCAGAGTTGGAAGGGACCTTGGAGGTCTTCTAGTCCAACCCCCTGCCTAGGCAGGAAACCCTATACTGTTTCAGACAAATGGCTATCCAACATCTTCTTAAAGACTTCCAGTGTTGGGGCATTCACATCTTCTGGAGGCAAGCTGTTCCACTGATAAATTGTTCTAACTGTCAGGAAGTTTCTCCTCAGTTCTAAGTTGCTTCTCTCCTTGATTAGTTTCCACCCATTGCTTCTTGTTCTACCCTCAGGTGCCTTGGAGAATAGTTTGACTCCCTCTTCTTTGGGGCAACCTCTGAGACATCGAAAACACTGCTATCATGTCTCCCCTAGTCCTTCTTTCTCTTAAACTAGACATGTACCCAGTTCCTGCAACCGTTCTTCATATGTTTTAGTCTCCAGTCCCCAAATCCTCTTTGTTGCTCTTCTCTTCACTCTTTCTAGAGTCTCCACATTTTTTCTACATTGTGGTGATATATTTAATGTAGAAGAAACAAAAAAAAAGAGCAATATATACAATGAAATTAAATTGAAGAATATTGCCAATGCATAGACTCAAAGAGGACTGAACTGCAAAATGTATCAAGGATGATCCATATTTTTGCATGAAATACATTTTAACTTTATAAAAGAAGTACCCGTCTACTGACCATAGACCTTTTTTTTTCTCCCTACCAAACTGCTAACCAATACTTAGGCCGAGATCAGCCTTGAGTTTCCAAGGGGGTTTATTGGCTCTTCCAAATGCACAAATTCAGGTTTCTGTCATAAACTCATACATTTCTACAGCTGCTCTGAGGAAAAGGTTTTTGTTTGGCATCAGATTCACTTCCTCTCACTGTGTGTTATGCAGTAATAAACTGCCGTGTCCTCTGATTTTAGATTGTCCATTTGCAAATGCAGCTGGCTGCGGGAATCATCTCTGGAGATGGTGAAACGCCCCTTGACTTTATCCGAGTACAGAATTGGAGATGAGGATGTCCCTATCCTTGCAAACCACTCCAGTCCTTTCCCTGGAGCCTGCCTCACCCATTCCATGTAGTAGCTGCTGAAGGTGAATCCAGAGGCTTGGCAGGAGAGATGGAGGGACTCCCCAGGTCTTCTCACATCCCCTCCAGACTCCACCAACTGCCCCTCTGAATGGACACCTAGAAAGAAGGGAGTGTCAGTAACACCTCCGTATACAAGAAGAGCAAACTGAACGACAAAGAGAAACATGTAGGAACACAAGACTAACAATATAGAGTAAGATTTGGTTTACTGTTTTCTTCTATAAATTCGTTGTACAATGTTATATAAATGAGTACCGTGCTGGGATCTCTACCAGCAGTATGAAAGATGCCAAAAAAATTTGTATACCTATTTACCCTTCCCTATATATTTGAAAACCAATAAAACTTTGTTTTTTTAAAAAAAAAGAAGAGCAAACTGAAGAAAATACTAAAGGGAGAAGCATTACCTTGAAGGGCTGCTAGTAAGAAGACCAACTTTGGCCACAGATTCATTCTTGCTCCCTCTAATGAACGGAGGGGAATCAACTGCAAAGGATTCAGGGAAATGTTCAAACTTTGTTTTACAGGAAACCAGTTGGCCGCTTTAAAGTGGAAATTGGGCCCTGTTTTACATATTGCTTCAGATAAAAGAGCTCTTCAGGGCATTCACCTATAAAATTCTTTGTAACATGATTTTCACCGCACATTAGAGAAACACAAACACACAAAAAGAAAGAGAAAGATGCACAGTCAAGAGAGGAACATTTGCTAACTTTTAGTAGAGTTGGAAGGGAGCTTGGAGGTCTTCTAGTCCAACTCCCTGCCTAGGCAGGAGGCCCTATACCGTTTCAGACAAATGGCTATCCAACATCTTCTTAAAGACTTCCAGTGTTGGGGCATCAACAACTTCTGAAGGCAACTTCTGTTCCACTGATTAATTGTTCTAACTGTCAGGAAGTTTCTCCTCAGTTCTAAGTTGCTTCTCTCCTTGATTAGTTTCCACCCATTGCTTCTTGTTCTACCCATTGCTTCTTGTTCTACGCTTTATCATTATGTCCCAATACTGTTTTTCAAATGGCAACTTGATTTTTTAGCTGGAGAAATTTTTGCTTCCAAGCATCATCCAAGAAGGATGAGAAGTGAAATTATTTCAAGGAAAATAACCCAAGAAAGTCCAGTTGCCCTTTGAAAAGCACCTTTGGGACAACAAAGACCTGGATGTTTGAGAAGCTAACATAGAACATAGACATTTAACGGCAGAGCCCTTGCCCTTCAGAAAGAACTGCATGCTGATCAAGCCATAGGGCACAATTTCTAAGCCACATCTCAACGGCTCTGAAATATTTGAATCGCAAAGGGGTAATGAAAGATATTACAGGAAGAGTAAAAATAGCAGAACAATTTGGGGTCATTTTGTTTATTACATTGTTTTTTTTTTATCTGAGCAGTTTTATACATTTCACATTTATGTTGTTGTTTTTTTAGTTGCAATTTGTGTTTTGCTTCTATTGGTCACAGGTGCCCAGAGATGTTTCCTCAAGATGGATAGGCCTGCAAATCGAAATAATAACACGAATACTACAATATGAATACTATTAATAATAATTATCCTTGTTGATTGAAAAAGATAGAAAGACAGATGACAAGATTAGATAGATAGATAGATAGCTAGCTAGCTAGATAGATAGATAGATAGATAGATAGATAGATAGATAGATAGATAGATAGATAGATAGATAGATAGATAGACAGACAGACAGACAGACAGACAGACAGATAGAAGGATGGCTGGCTGGCTGGCTGGCTGGCTGGCTGGCTGGCTGGATGGATGGATGGATGGATGGATGGATGGACGGCACAGATGACAGAGATTAGATAGATAATAGATTAGATAGATGGATGGATGGATGAATGGATGGATGGACAGATGGCACAGATGACAGAGATTAGATAGATAGATAGATAGATAGATAGATAGATAGATAGATAGATAGGTAGGTAGGTAGGTAGGTAGATAGATAGATAGATAGATAGATAGATAGATAGATAGATAGATAGATAGATAGATGATAGATAGATAGATAGATAGATAGATAGATAGATAGATAGATAGATAGATAGATAGAAAGATAGATGGATGGCACAGATGACAGATATTAAATAGATAATAGATTAGATGGATGGATGGATGGATGGATGGATGGATGGATGGATGGATGGACAGACGGATGGCACAGATGACAGAGATTAGATAGATAGATAGATAGATAGATAGATAGATAGATAGATAGATAGATAGGTAGGTAGGTAGGTAGGTAGGTAGACAGACAGACAGACAGACAGACAGACAGACAGACAGACAGACAGACAAAAACAGCTAGTATCTGGTACAAAGGGACCAATAATAATATGTTTACCCAGAGGGTTTTATTAAAGATATTCCAATTATGTGCTGTAATTCACACTGTATTTACTGTACCTTATTTCATCTTTGGAACAGCGTAGATCTCCTATCTCCAATGCAGCCTTTTCAGCAATTCAAGAAGATTCCTCAACCAATTGTATCCTAATTCAGGTGACCTTGAGGACACAGATAAACCCCTAAGTTTAACCCCTAAGACCTCTCAGGGTGAGTGCTAATGACCAGATAACTGAAAAGGTATATATTAATCCTTCCAAACCCTTCCTCCATCCTTCCAAACTGTCAGGATCAAAGAAGCTTTGGAATGAGAAGCAAAATGTCTTCCTCAAGGAAAGACTACGAGTCCAGCTGTCTTTTGAAAACACACCTTTCAGACAACAGGTAGGAAGCACTATAAATGCATGTCGAAGGCAAGAAAAATGTATAACAAGTAGAAAAGAATTAAGCAGGGGAGAGTCCGTGATAAGCGAGAGATTGAAAGGGGATCAAGCTACAAAATAATATATGATACAATAATTGTAAATATTCAACTCAACTTCTACTGGTAATAAAATCTTTATTTTGGTTTAAGTAAAATTGCACAGTTGATTCTGTTGCCAAGATATTTCCTCCCACCCTCCAGACAAGTGCTAATGAGGTTCTTTTCATATTACCAAAAATATTACCAACAAACGCTCTGTCTTACAAATTGGCAAAAAAACCAACAACCCAGAAAACAAAATACAAGCTGGGTGTATATGACCTCAGAAATGACCCCCTCTGTCAAAAACCTTAGAGTACTGATCTCTAATGATTTAAGCCCCAGAAACCACTATAACAGCATTGCCAAAAAAGCATTAAGAGTTGTTAACCTAATCTTGCGTAGCTTCTCCTCTGGTAATATTGTAGTGCTAACCAGAGCATACAAAACCTTTGCTAGACCAATTCTCAAATACAGTTCATCTGTCTGGAACCCGCACTGCATACCGGACGTTAATACAATGTCGAGCAAGTCCAAAAATATTTCACGAGAAGAGTCCTCCACTCCTCTGCTCGCGACAGAAGATTCCATTCCTCAGAGGTCTGTAAGGGCCATGCATAAGATACCAAAGTGCCTACCATCCCTGTCCTAATGTTCCCATTTATTCATATCCATTTCATGTATTCATAATCATGTTTATCCTTATATCTGTTATCTTATACATGCTTGACAAATAAATACAATAAATGAATATTAAGCCAAGATCAGATCTTGGTTTCCATTTGAAACGATGCAGATTTATGGGCTGGTCCTCGGTTTGGAGGCCAGACATCCAAAGTTATGTGGCGGAATCAATTTGGAGAAGTGCTCAGAGGGCGAGAAAGTTCTTGATAGGCTTCAGATTCACTTCCTCTCGCTGTGTACCTCATTGCACAGTAATAGACAGCTGTGTCCTCTGGTTTGAGGCTGTTCATTTGCAGATACACGAGACTTTTGGCATTGTCCCTGGTCACGGTGAAGCGTCCTTTGACAGACTCTGCGTACTCTTGTTTACTGGCATCATACCAAATAGTTGCAATCCATTCCAGTCCTTTTCCTGGAGCTTGTCTCACCCAGGACATGCCGTAGCTTCCAAAGTTAAAACCAGAACCTTTGCAGGAAAGAGAGTCCGATTCTCCAGGTCTTTTCACATATTCTCCAGATTGTACCAGCTGAACACTGCAGTTAATACCTGGGAAGCAATAAGTATTGTTACATTCATTTATTTTTCGACTGGATGTGCATCCATGTATGTATATAATTATACTTTCAATTATAATAGGGATAGGATCAAGGTGTACAGAGAGGGATGGAGACAGAAGAAAAATTAACCTCACCTCTTAAGAGAGATAAACTGAAAATGAACTGCAGTAGAAAAAGAATACTACTGCTCATTTTTGGGGGGGGAGGATGTAAAATGTTTGTTGTCTGGAATGTGGCGCAAATGACACAGGATGTAGCTGTTTCTGAGGATTTTTAAAGAGGAAGCCTTTTCTGAATTTACATGCTGATTAATATAAAGAAGGCAATCTTTCTACATAGTGGCAGATCCCTCGCATCCTGGACACAAATTGTTTCAACTCCTACCCTCAAAACGACGCTATAGAGCACTGCACACCAACACAACTAGACACAAGAACAGTTTTTTTTTCCTGAACGCCATCACTCTGCTAAACAAATACATTACAATAGCAGAGTTGGAAGGGACCTTGGAGGTCTCCTAGTCCAACCCTCTGCCTAGGCAAGAAACCCTATACTGTTTCAGACAAATGGCTATCCAACATCTTCTTAAAGACTTCCAGTGTTAGGGCATTCACAACCTCTGGAGGCAACTTCTGTTCCACTGATTAATTGTTCAAACTGTCCGGAAGTTTCTCCTCAGTTCTAAGTTGTTTCACTCCTTGATTAGTTTCCACCCATTGCTTCTTGTTCTACCCTCAGGTGCCTTGGAGAACAGTTTGACTCCCTCTTCTATGTGGCAATCCCTGAGATATTGGAACACTGCTATCATGTCTCCCCTAGTCCTTCTTCTCATTAAACTAGACATACCCCGTTCCTGCAACAATTCTTCATATGTCTTAGTCTCCAGTCCCCTAATCAACTTTGTTGCTCTTCTCTGCACTCTTTCTAGAGTCTCCACATCTTTTCTACATCGTGGTGACTAAAACTGAATGCCGTATTCCAAGTGTGGCCTTACCAAGGCATTATAAAGTGGTATTAACACTTCACGTGATCTTGATAATAATTCCCCCACTACTGTCAGACTATTCACTAAGGCTGTATTACTATTATGATTAGTCTTATCATTGTTCCTATCACTCATCTCCCCCCACTTATGACTTCAGGACTGTAACTTTGTGGCTTGTATCCTTACGATTTATATTGATATTCATTGTTTCCTCATTGCTTATTGCCCTATGACTATCATTAAGTGTTGTACCTTATGATTTGTGATGAATGTATCTTGTCTTTTTTATGTACACTGAGAGCATCTGCATCAAAGACAAATGCCTTGTGTGTCCAATCACACTTGGCCAATAAAGGATTTGATTCTATTCTATTCTATTCTATTCTATTCTATTCCATTCCATTCCATTCCATTCCATTCCATTCCACTCTACTCTACTCTACTCTAGTCCATTCCATTCCACTCCACTCCACTCCACTCCACTCCACTCCACTCCACTCCACTCCACTCCACTCTACTCTACTCTACTCTACTCTACTCAACTCTACTTTATTTGTATAGTCTTTATTGTCATTGTAGAAAATAAATACGAAATTGGTTTTAGCCTCACTGGTTCAAAATTATAGCAGAAAAGAAGAAAAAGAAAAAGAAAACTAGTCATACATTTCCACGTGTGCGTGGAGTGATTGTGGTTGTGTTTAAGAGTCTGACAACCCAAGGATAGAATCTATTTTTAAACCCATTTGTTCAGCTGCCTATCCTTCGATGTCTTCTGCCTGATGGTAGAAGTGCGAAGAGACACTGACCAGGGTGTGAATCATCTCTGAGTATCTTCCTTACTCTGCTAAAGGAACGAGACCTGGCGAGGTCATCGAGTGGTGTTAGAGGGCAACTGATGGTTATTTGGGCTGAATTGATCACTCTCTGTAGTACCTTCCTGTCCGCAGCAGTTAAACCAGCCTATCAAACTATAATGCAGTAGGTGAGGACACTTGCTATTGTGGACCAATAGAATGAGGTCATCAGCCATTATTCCACTGGATTTTTTTGCAGGACTCTAAGGAAATGAAGTCTCCGTTGTGCCTTGCCAATCACAAAGAATGTGTTGTTTTTCCAGGTGAGCTTGACTAATAAGCACTCCCAAGAATTTAAAGGAGGAAACCCTCTCCACACAGCTTCCCTCAATATACAGTGGGCAGGTTCCTCTCTGTGTTATTCTATTCTATTTTGTTCTATTCTATTCTATTCTATTCTATTCTATGCTATTCTGGGGCTCATTTTACTTGGTCACACACCTCAAACTGCAGATTTTTTCCACTTTAATTTCCCTGTTAAGCAAGGTTCTTGAGAGATTTCTTCAAGGTTCTTGAGGGATTTCTTCAAGGTTCTTGAGGGATTTGCAAGAGTACACAGAGTCTGTCAAAGGATGCTTCACCGTGACCTAGATGTTAGTGTAGGTAGACCAAGTCAAGACATCCTCTTCTTTAATATGAAGTAATCGTTCAGCCTTTGCTTCACTTGCTTGCTACCGGCTGCCATAGAAACGGGGAGGATGGGGTATTTGAGGCATTTGGGATGGGAAACTAATGGTGCTGGAGGAGTTATCAGAGGGGAGGTTGGTTCTCAACATGTTCTGTGCATGCTGATGGCTCGTGTTTGGACTTGGTCAAAGTCAACTGTCTCTGCATACCAACTGAATGAAGAGTTTGAAGATGCACCCCACATGACAACTTAGGGAGTTGCAGATTGGCCATTGCTTTGGGGTGATTGGTGGGGAGGGTGCTGGGTAAATGTTTGCTATCTACATGTTTGCGCCTTTTTGGCTCAGATCTTGCTTTTCTTTCGCTGCTATCTTTTCATGACCAGTAAAAGTATCTTTAACTCCACAAACAATGGAGTTGGGAGTTTTCTTTCTTAGTTATTGAAGGAGGCATGCCTGACAGTTATAGCAGGAATGCCAAGCAATTATGTCATGGCAGGAGGATAATCCAAAATATTCAGGCCCAGTTTCTGGGAGAGGAGGTTTCCAGTTACCAATGTTTACCTCTGTTGGCTCAGCCCAGTTGAGGGGATAGAGCTTCAGGACTATATATTAACTAGCTGATAACTCGGTGTTGCCTGGGTATTTATTTATAGTGGAAAAATGTCTGGACCAAATAGTGGAAAAATGTCTGGACCAAATGTAATTTTTAATGTTGGATTTTCCCCCTTACCAGAGGGAGCCCCCTTGTGGAGTACTCTGAAGCTGCTACCATGGCAACTCCACTGTGCTGCACAGTAGAAGCCATTTTATGGCAGTACAGTAGAAGCCATTTTAAGGCAAAGCAGGCTGTGTCTTAACATCCCCCCCAAGGGATTTACCCCATAGTATTTGTTTCCAGAGAGTAAGTCATCTGTGTACCAAGTTTGAAATTGCTCGAGGCATTCCAGAGTTATGCTGCAACATACACACCTGCAAGCCTGAACCTGGGCTGTATTACATATTAGGCAGATATATTAGCCACTAAGCCACAGGCTCTCCTCCTTATCAGCTGAGCCAGGGAAATAGGTATGTATTTGTATTACAACCCCTGGTATGCCTAAATATGGAAGAGATCCAGGGAGAAAACTATATTTTCATTTTTATTTTAATGTTGCCTTTGCTATGTTTGTGTTGTATTTGTGCTGATAAATAAATAAAGGGAGACTAGTATAGATCTATTTCAAGCTATATAGCTCTCATCAGCTAGCCATACCTTTACTGGGATTTGAACCTGGGCTGTATTGCATATTAGGCAGATGTCTTAGCCACTCAGCCAACTTACCACAGGACAACTTGCTGTGGCCAACGCACCTCAGAACACTTCAAGAAAGACAGAAGTTAAATTAACTTCAATGGAACTGTGGCCAGTAATATTAAAATAAAGAAAGTCAATCCAGAATTACAAGAGTTACAATAAGGTTGACAAAACCATGGTCCCCAGTAATAAAAGTAAACGAATACAGCATTGAATTGTTCTGTGGTGAGTTGTCTCATCCCAAGTTGGCCGCAATGGTTGGCCATGGCCAATTGTCTATGGTGACTTGGCTGCAGCAGATTGTCCTAGATCCACACAGGCAAAGGTAAAGGTTCCTAACCCATATGAGCTAGTCGTTCCCGACTCTAGGGGGTGGTGCTCATCTCCGTTTCAAAGCCGAAGAGCCAGCGCTGTCGGAAGACGTCTCCATGGTCATGTGGCCCGAATGACTAAATGTCGAAGGGGCATGGAACACTGTTCCCTTCCCACCAAAGGTGGTCCTTATTTTTCTACTGGAATTTTTTACATGCTTTCAAACTCCTAGTTTGGCAGAAGCTGGGACAAGTAACGGGAGCTCTCTCAATTGCACTAGGGATTCCAAACGCCGAACTGCTGACTTTTTTGATTGACAAGCTAAGTGTCTTAGCCACTGAGCTACTTAGCCATCTAGATCCACACTTACAATGCAATTAAATTGAGGATAATAGTCAATATTGAGACTCGAAGAGGACTGAACTGCAAAATATATCCAGGATGAATTGTAGGATGTCAATCCATATTTCTCCCATTCATTAAATGTTAACTTTTAAAAACCGCCTAGTTTCATCTACTGACGAGAGATTCTCTTTTTCTTCCCTACCAAATTGTTAGCCAATTTCCACACAGCTTATTTTAAGATCAGTACTGCATTTCCACTTGCCATCCCGCCATCCACGTTCCAAACAGACAAATTTAACTTTCCCTAAAGACCTCCATTTGTACAGCTGCTCTGAGGAGAAGGTTCTTGCTTGGCCTCCGATGAACTTCCTGTCACTGTGACTCTCTCACACAGTAATAGACTCCTGTGTCCTCTGGTCTGAGATGATTCATTTGCAGATGCAGCTGGCTGAGGGAATCATCTCTGGAGATGGTGAAACGTCCGTTGACTTTGTCCGAGTAGCGAATCGGAGAGGAGGACAAACTGATCTCTGCCATCCATTCTGGCCTTTTCTCAGAAGCCTGTCTCACCCAGTGCATCTCAAAGCTGCTGAAGATGAATCCAGAGGCTTTGCAGGAGAGACGGAGGGACTCTCCAGGTCTTCTGACATTCCCTCCAGACTCCACCAATAGGGCCTGGGATTTGACATCTAAAAAGAAAGGTGTGTCAATCATCTCTCCTGCATACAACAATTAAAATGGAAAGAACCTAAATAGGGAGGAAACAATTACCTCCGAGGAACGCTAGTAGGGGCACCAGGTTTAGCCACGTAATCATTTTGGCAACCTGGAATGAATTGAGAGGAGTTGAATTCAAGAAGATGCTCAGAGTTTGTGTTGGTGGATGTAGCCTGAAAGGAGAACCAACTGGCTCCTTTATAGGGGATGTTGTGACTTGATTTACATATTGGTTAAGATAAAAGTGTTCCTTAGTGCGTCAACCATATAGTTTCCTTGCACACTCACTACTGAGGGGGGAGAAAGAAAGAAAGAAAGAAAGGAAGGAAGGAAGGAAGGAAGGAAGGAAAGAAAGAAAGAAAGAAAGAAAGAAAGAAAGAAAGAAAGAAAGAAAGAAAGAAAGAAAGAAAGTATAATAGTACTGCTCATTTTTGGGGGGATGCAATATGTTTGTTGTCTGGAAAGTGGCCCAAATGACACAGGACGTAACTTTTTCTGGAGATTTTTCAAAGGAAATTGTTAAAGAGGAATGCTTGATTAGTATAAAGTGGGCGACCTTTTTATATCATGGCAGACCCCTCTCATCCTGGACATAAATAGTTTCAACTCCCACCCTCAAAACGACACTATAGAGCACTGCACACAAAGACAACTTGACACAAGGACAGATTTTCCCCAACATCATCACTCTGCCAAAGAAATGATTCCCTCACCACTCTCAAACTGTTCACTAAGGCTGCTTTACTATTAGTCTTCTCATCGTTCCTATCTCCCCCAACTTATGACTGCAGGACTGTAACTTTGTTGTTTGTATCCTTCCGATTTATATTGATATTGATTGTTTCCTGATTGCTTATTTGTACCCTATGACTATCATTAAGTGTTGTACCTTATGATTCATGATGAATGTATCTTGTCTTTTTATCTACGCCGAGAGCATCTGCACCAAAGACAAATTCCTTGTATGTCCAATCACACTTGGCCAAAAAAGAATTCTATTCGATTCTATTCTGTACTGTTCTGTTCTGTTGCACTGTACTGCACTCCACTGCACTCCAATCCAATCCAATCCACTCCACTCCATTCTATTGCACTGTACTGCATTGCACTCCAATCCACTCCACTCCATTCTATTGTACTGCACTGCACGCACGCCACGCCACTCCATTCTATTTCATTGCACTGCACTGCACTGCATTCCATTCTAGTGTGCTGCGCTGCACTCCGGTGCGCTGCACTGCACTGCACTCCATTCCATTCTGCTGCCCTGCACTGCACTCTATTCCATTCCACTCCACTCCACTCCATTGCATTCTATTCTATTCTGGGGCTCATTTTACTTGGTTGCACACCTCAAACTGCAAGTCTGTAAGATGAGTTTTTCCCCACTTTAATTTACCTGTTAAGCAAGGTGCTTGAGTGATTTCAGCTGTTATCTCCCCCCCCAGATGTTAGTGCTAGGTAGGCCAACTCGAGACATCCTTCTCTTTAATGCGAAGTTATAGCAGGAATGCCAAGCAATGACGTCAAGGCACGAAGATAAACCAAAATATTCAGTCCCAGCTTCTGGGAGAGGAGGTTTCCAATTACCAATGTTTACCTTCCTTGGCTCAGCCCAGTTGAGGGGATAAAGCTTCAGGATTATATATTAACTGGCCGATAACCTGCATTGCCCAGGTATTTATTTATAGTGGGAAAATGTCTGGATCAAATGTAATTTTTAATGTTGGATTTTCCCCTTTATAAGAGGGAGCCTCCTTGTAGAGTACTGTGAAGCCGCTACCATGGCAACTCCACTGCGCTGCACAGTAGAAGCCATTTTGTGGCAGTACAGTAGAAGCCATTTTAAGGCAAAACGGGCTATGTCTGAACACACATCCCGAGGAGTTTTAGGGGTGTCTTACCCCCACAGGATTTCTTTCCAGAGGGTAAGTCATCTGTGAACCAAGTTTGAAATTGCTCAAAGCATTCCAGAGTTATGCTGCAACATACACACTCACAGCCATATATATATATATATATATATATATATATATATATATATATATACACACACACACACACATACATACATACATACCAGGGGCATACCAGGGATTGTAACACACATACATACATACATACATACATGTATAGTAAGGGTATGGCTAGCTGATGAGAGCTAAATAGCTTGAAATAGATCTATACTAGTCTCCCTTTATTTATTTATCAGCACAAATACAACACAAATATAAAAAGGCAACATTAAAAATAAAAATATGGTTTTCTGCCTGGATGGTTTTCTGTAATGAGCCGAAGGACAGAAAGAGGGAGTAGTGACCTTCCTTCCATATTTGGGCATACCAGGGGTTGTAACACACATACATACATACATACATACATACGTGTGTGTGTGTGTGTGTGTGTGTTTGTGTTGTATTTGTGCTGATAAATAAATAAAGGGAGACTAGTATAGATCTATTTCAAGCTATTTAGCTCTCATCAGCTAGCCATACCCTTACTGGGATTTGAACCTGGGATTTGGGCATACCAGGGGTTGTAACACACACACATACATACATACATACATACGTACGTACGTACGTACATACACACACACACACACACACACATATAGATACCGAAGAAATTTTTAAAAAGAGCAAGATATACAAGGAATAGGATAACATGCCATGGCCAACTCACCTCAGCCAACTTACCACAGGACAACTTGCTGTGCCCAACATGCCTAAGGACACTTCAAGAAATACAGAAGTTAAATTAATTTCGATGGAACTTTGGCCAGTAATATTAAAATAAAGAAAGTCAATCAAGAATTACAAGAGTTACAATAGGTTGACAAAACCATGGTCACCAGTAATAGAAGTAAATGGATGAAAAAAAAAAATGAATACAGCAACTGTGGTGAGTTGTCCCATCGCATGTTGGCCATGGAGAGTTGGCTGCAATGGTTGGCCATTGTCAGTTGTCTATGGTGACTTGGCTTCAGCATGTTGTCCTAGATTCACAATGCAATTAAATTGAGGATAATTGTCTGTTCTGACCCCCCCCCCCCCGACCTGTGAATAAACCAGAACACAGGCTTGGCTGTTTGCCACTGTTTAATTGCTGAGATAATGAATCCTTTGGCTGAGGGCCCAGACAACCCACGTTCAAATGAAGCAACGCAGAGTGGACAAACGAACAGACATGGCTAGAATACACAGATAGATTTTCTTGACTACTAATTCGAACGGTTGTTTCCTGCAAATGTCCCCTCCCATCGCCTCATCTATAATCTCTCTTGGGAGGGGCCAATCCACAACCACCTGTGCTTAACCATCTTCTGTGAGTCTGCCTACAGAGTTGCTGCCTCCGCTTCTCAGCCCTTCTCAATCTAGCATCAGGGACAAACTGCCTTTGATCCTCCCCCCTGCTCCATGCATCAGGCGCCTCCTGGTGGCCAACCACCCTCTCTGGTCCCTGCTCTGAGTCTGAACCCTGCACAGGGTCCTCCACATCGTCCAGGGCGGACTCATATGGTTCCTTGCTATCCGAGTCCATCAGCAGCTCAACCGGATCCTGCTGGGCCACAACGCTTGTCAATACTGAGAATCAAAGAGGACTGAACTGCAAAATATATCAATGAAGAATTTATTCATTTATTTAATTTGTCAAACATGTACAAGATTACAAGAAAAAGTAAGAACATGGACATGAACAAAGGAGTACAAATAGATGGGGATAGTAGGAGAGGGATGGTGGGCCTGCTGGTGCGCTTATGCATGGCCCTTTACGGACCTCTTAGGAATGGGGTGAGGTCCACGGTAGACAGTTTAAGGTTGAAGCTGTGAGGGTTTGAGGATGTAGCAATGGAATCAGGTCGAGCATTCCAGGCATTGACCACTCTATTGCTGAAGTCATATTTTCTGCAATCAAGTTTGGAGCAATTTACCTTGAGTTTGTATCGATTGTTTGCCTGTGTATTTTTGAGGTTGACACTGAAGTAGTTGTTTGCAGCTAGGACATTGTAGCAGACATTTTTGTGTACTCTGCTTGGGTCATACCATAGGTGGCGGAGTGCCAGGTTGTCCAAGCTCAAAATTTCGAGCCTGGTGGCATAAGGGATTCTCTTGTGAGCAGAGGAGTGGAGGAGTCTTCTCGTGAAATACCTCTGGACTCTCTCAATTGTATTAATATTCAATATACAGTGCGGATTCCATGCAGACGAGCTGTATTCGAGAATAGGTCTGGCAAACGTTTTGTATGCCCTAGTTTGCAGTATAATATTAACGGAGAAGAAGCTTCGCAAAATTAGGTTAACAACTCTTAATGCCTTTTTGGTAATGTGGTTACAGTGAGCTCTGGGGCTTAGATCGTTTGAGTACTCCTAGGTCCTTGACAGAGTGAGGGTCATCCATTAGGTCGTATCCACCCAGCTTGTATTTTGTGTTTTGAATTTTGTTGCCAATGTGCAGGACAGAGCATTTGTTGGTCGAGATGTGGAGTTGCCAATTGTAGGACATCAATCCTTACTTCTATCTTTCATTAAATGTTAACTTTCAAAAACTGCCTAGTTTCATCTACTGTCCAGAGATTTTCTTTTTCTCCCCTACCAAATTGTAGGCCACATGGCTTATTTCGATATCAGTATTGCACATCCACTTACCATCTTGGAGATGTTCCAATCAGATGAATTAAACTTTCCGTAAAGATCTCCATTTGTACAGCTACTTTGAGGAGAAGATTCTTGCTTGGCCTCCAATTCACTTCCTGTTACTGTGAGTCTCTCACACAGTAATAGACTCCTGTGTCCTCTGGTTTGAGATTGTTAATTTGCAGATACATCTGACTGAGGGAATCATCCCTGGAGATGGTGAATCGGCCCTTGAGTTTCTCCGAGTAGATAATTGGAGTGGAGGATAAACATATCTCTGCTACCCATTCTGGTCTTTTCTCAGGAGCCTGTCTCACCCAGTGCATCTCATAGTTGCTGAAGGTGAACCCAGTGGCTTGGCAGGAGAGACGGAGGGACTCTCCAGGTCTTCTCACATTCCCTCCAGACTCCACCAATAGGGCCTGGGATTTGACATCTAAAAAGAAAGTTGTATCAATAATATCTCCTGTGTACCAGAATTAAAATGGGAATAATGTGAATAGGGAGGAAGCAGTTACCTCTAAGGAATGCTAGTAGGGGCACCAGGTTTAGCCACAGAATCATTTTTGCACCCTGTGATGAATTGCGAGGAATTGAATTCAAGAAGGTGCTCAGAATTTGTGTTGGTGGATGTAGTCTGAAAGGAAAACCAACTGGCTCCTTTATAGGGGAAGTTGTGACTTGATTTACATATTGGTTAAGATAAAAGTGTTCCTTAGTGCGTCAACCATATAGTTTCCTTGCACACTCACTTGAGGGGGGAGAAAGAAAGAAAGAAAGAAAGAAAGAAAGAAAGAAAGAAAGAAAGAAAGAAAGAAAGAAAGAAAGAAAGAAAGAAAGAAATTAAGGATAGGAAGGAAGGAAGGGAGGAGAGGGAAGGAGGGAAGGAGGGAAAAGTGAATAAGATATGGGTGGATGGATTGATTGATAGATGGATACATAGAGGGAATGGAAGGAGGGAGAGACAGAGAGAGGGGGGAGGGAGAGAGGGAGAGAGTGGAAAGAAGGATCACAAACCCTGGCACTGCATATGGCTTCAGAAGATGCTTTGAAACAGTGCAGCAATCGAGAATTGTAAGAGCTCTCGGAGGTCACATAGTCCAACCCCATGCTCCAGCAGGAGATGTTATATCATCTTGATTATTTTGGTACTTCTAACAGAGAATGAGGGAGGGAGGGAGGGAGGGAGGGAAGGAGGGAGGAAGGAAGGAAGGAGAGAATGAAAAGAAATAGAAAAAAGAAGCTTCTGATTACTTGTGCAGCAAATATAAGTACATTTATAATACTAACACTTTATGATTGTGAAAAAAGAGCACATATTTTTCTAGAGAGGGTTTCCTAATCAAAAGTATTAATTTAGTCATTTCTTCAAGCTCCATCAGCTTCATTGATTATTCCTCCACTATCGTTGTCAACCTGCAAGATGCTTCTCTCCTTGACTAGTTTCCACCCATTGCTTCTTGTCCTGCTCTCTGGTGCTTTGAAGAATAAGTTGACCTTCCTCAAATACTGGAATATGGCTACCATGTTGCCCCTACTCCTTCTTTTCTTTGGACCAGCCATAGCCAGTTCCTGCAACCGTTCTTCATAGGTTTTTTGTTTTGTTTCCAGGCCTTTAATCATCTTAGAAGCTCTTCTCTGCACTTTTCCCAGACTTTTAACATCGTTTTTGTAATGTACTTCCCACAGAACCAGTAGTAAAAAAAATTGAATCCCACCACTGCTGTATTCCAGGTGTTGGTTTTACTGAGCTATAAACACTGCTGGGTCACATTTAAGAAATTGTCCAGTAGGACTCCAAGGTCCCTCTCACAGTTACTGTATTTGAGCCAACTTCCAGTCTAATCTGTACTTGTACCTTCGGTTTTTCCTAAGTGTAAAGCCTTGTTTTTCTCTGTATTAAACTTTATTTTGTTGGATCGGGCCCCATTGTTCAAGACAGTCAAAATATTTTTGGATTCTGGACTTGTCTTCTTGAGTGTTTGCTATTCCTGCCAGCTTAGTATCTCCTGCAAATTTGAAGAGTTTGCATTCTATTCCCTCATCAAAGTCAATTATGAAGATATTAAAGAGTACTGGGCCTAAGCAGAATCTTGTGGTACCTTACCACTTACTTCCCTCCATGTAGATGTAGAATCATTAAGAACTACTCATTTAGTACAGTTTCTCAGCCAGTTACAAACCCATCTGATGGTGTTGCTGTCTATTCCATATTTTTCAAGCTTACCAAGAAGTAGGTTGTGATCTAATTTGTCAAATGCTTTATTGAAATCTAAGTATACTGTGTCCATGGCATTTCAGTACTAATTTAGTCGCTTTGTCAAATAATAAAATAAGATCAGTTAGTCATGATCTGTTCTTAACAAACTTTTCTAGCTTTTATTTCCATGAAAAACAAAGTGTCAACTCCGAAATGACTCAAAGTGCTATATAAATCCCCTTTTTCTAGTTGCCTGCCCATTAGTCCCAAAATAAATTTCACTGGTTTCATTTTGAATTGTAACCTTTAGAATCATGTGAATAAATGCCTTTATTGCTATACAGCTTTTTTTTTTTTTTGCACGTACATCGAACTTTATAAAAATCCCCTTCACGTCGTTTCCAGTTCCATTAAAAAAAAGAAAATGAAGCTGCTTGATACATTCTAGAGCTTTGCTGGTGACAAATACCAGATAAATATTTTTTTTCCCCCAATATTCAATTCCGTGGTCAGGACCGAAGCCTCGGAGATGTGAAATTTTCACTAGGAATTTTTAGTCAACATTATTGAAGTAACAACAAAAAATATATATTATCATGAGTCCAAAATGAGGAAAAATCTAATGAGACTTGTTTTATTCCCTCCCCCACCCCGATTGGGTGCATGGGCAACGGAGTTTCATGTGACAACATTGCCATCAAGTGTCAAAAATGATTATTAGGAGACATCTTCATAATTCTCCAAGGAGATTCTTTTGGTGCAGACGTTTCCTCAACATGATGTGGCAGTTTTAAAAGCCAGAAATATCAACCTAAACTTTCATTTCTTGCCTTGTGCCATGATACTGTTGTTATTGTTATTGTTCAATCACTAAGTTGTGTCCCATTCTTTGTGAGCTCATGTACCACAGCACACCAGCCTCCCTGTTCTCCACTGCCCTCCAAAGTTTGCCTAAAACCTTGTTCTCTGCTTCAAATATTTGCTCAAAATGTAGATGGCAGTTGAGATATTTAGAAAGATTATCCTGAAGTTTCATTTCTAGATTTTTGCTAGGATACTAAAGGACTGCATCCCATTTCAAGTTCCAACAGGCTGAGGGACCGTGAATTGGGCCCCTGTTTAAAAAGTTTGTTAAAGTGTTAATACCACTTTATAAGGCCTTGGTAAGGCCACACTTGGAATCCTGCATTCAGTTTTGGTCGCCACGATGTAGAAAAGATGTGGAGACTCTAGAAAGAGTGCAGAGAAGAGCAACAAAGATGATTAGGGGACTGGAGACTAAAACATATGAAGAACGGTTGCAGGAACTGGGTATGTCTAGCTTAAGAGAAAGAAGGACTAGGGGAGACATGACAGCAGTGTTCCAATATCTCAGGGGTTGCCACAAATAAGGGGCAGTCAAACTATTCTCCACGGCACCTGAGGGCAGAACAAGAAGCAATGGGTGGAAACTAATCAAGGAGAGAAGCAACTTAGAACTGAGGAGAAACTTCCTGACAGTTAGAACAATTAATCAGTGGAACAGCTTGCCTCCAGAAGTTGTGAATGCCCCAACACTGGAAGTCTTTAAGAAGATGTTGGATAGCCATTTGTCTGAAACGGTATAGGGTTTCCTGCCTAGTCAGGGGGTTGGACTAGAAGACCTTCAAGGTCCCTTCCAACTCTGCTGTTGTATTGTATTTGTAGTACTCCTGTTTAAAGGCACATTCTGCAGTTGATGGCTAACCTTTTCGACACCGAGTGGCCAAAGTGTGGGTGCGCGAACCCATAATGCAATGCGTGCATGACCCACTCCCTTGGCCCCCACGCTGCGTGTGCAGCCCTCTTCATGCACACACACACCCATAACCTCCGGCCCCTATGAATGCTTGTGTGTCTCCCGCATGTGCCCCACCCCCACAAGTGCAGCAGAGACTTGAAAACCAGCTGGCCAGCGGGAGGCATGCGCGGCAGGGCTGAGCTGGGGTGATGGCTCATGTGCCCTCAGAGGGGGCAATGTACACCACCTGTGGCACACCTGCCATTGGTTCACCATCACAGGTGCACTGTGTTGCCTCAACGTGTGCTGGCAGTTTGTATTTTTAGAAGAGTTATACTAAAGTTTCCTTCCTCCCTTCTGACTTTCTCCTAAAAGTCCACATTCCATTCCAGTGAAGTCAAATCACTTTGTAAAGAGGGAAGGAGAACTTGGACTTTTTCATTTTCTTACACCAAACTCTCTGGTACCCAGAAACAAACACCCTGAAGTTCTCAATAGACATTAGTCAACCCGCATTGACTAATCCATGGTCTGGGGCTCAGTCAAGTTGAAGAGCAAAGAAAGAAAGGTTCTTGTTTGGCTTGCTATTCACTTCCTCTCACTGTGTGTCTTGCACAGTAATAGACAGCTGTGTCCTCTTGTTTCAGATTGTTCATTTGCAGATACAGCTGGCTTTGGGCATCGTCCCTGGAGATAATGAAGCGTCCCTTGACCTTGCTTGAGTAATGAATGGTACTGGAAGGGGAGCTTATCTCTGCCACCCATTCGAGTCCTTTCCCAGGAGCCCGTCTCACCCATTCCATCCAGTAGTCACCAAAGGTGAATCCAGAGGCTTGGCAGGAGAGACGGAGGGACTCTTCGGGTCTTCTCACATCCCCTCCAGATTCCACCAACTTTATCTGAGACTGGACACCTAAAATGAAAGGAGTTTCAGTGAGCTCGCTGGTTTACAAAAAGGAAAAAGCTGAATACGGATAAAAGGCCTTTGAACTCTGGTGCTGGAGAAGTCTCCTGTGAGTCCCTTGGACTGCAAGGTGATCAAACAGGTCAGTCCTAGAGGAGATCAACCCTGACTGCTCTTTAGAAGGCCAGATCCTGAAGAGGAAACTCAAATACTTGGGCCACCTAATGAGAAGGAAGGACTCACTGGAGAAGAGCCCAATGCTGGGAAAGATGAAGGGCAAAAGAAAAAGGGGACGACAGAGAATGAGGTGGCTGGATGGAGTTACCAAAGCAGTAGAAATGAACTTGAATGGACTCCAGGGGATGGTAGAAGACAAGAAGACCTGGAGGAACTTGGTCCATGGGGTTGTAATGGGTCAGACATGACTTCGTAACTAACAGAAAGAACAACAACAACAACAACAACAACAGATAAAAGAATTACCTCTGAGAACTGCTAGTAAGGAAATTACATTTAGCCATAGGACCATTTTTTGCTCCTCCTAAAGGACGGAGAAGGACAGAATTTGGGCAATTGCACTGGTTACTGTGTTAGTGGGTAAAACCTAAAGAGGAAATCTATGGGGCTCCTTTAAAGAGGAAATTGCACCCTGATTTACATATCTGTTCGGATAAAAGAGTGCATAGAAATTTATTTGCACAGACCGTACATGTGTGATTTTCAAATAATGTTCCCTGTTCTGACCGAGGCTTTCCGAGAGCACGAAGCAAACTCCTTTGTCCTGGCAAAAAAAACTTTTATTAGTTTACTGTGAATTCTGCTCATTCACATCCAGCAAAGTCTTTCAAGGGAGGATTTACAGTCACAGACCTTCTCTGGCTTGGAGAGCAAGGAGTCTCGGAGAGTCACAAACCAATGAGGCGAACTAATTGTCTCCTGCAAACTCCACTCCCCCTTTGCTCCTCTTTTATTTCCTCTGGGGGGAGCCATTCATCGTCCACCTGTGGCCCTACTCCCATGTCAACCCCTTTTCTTCATCTGGCAACTCTGTGCACGCACACACTGGGAACAGGCTCCAGCTGTTTGTCTGCCTCATTGATGTCTGACTCTGAAGGCAGCTGATAACTGGCATACGGCTCTGGCCCCCTCTCTGCCTCTGACACAAGCCCTCTTCAGAGTCTTCCCCAGACTCCAGGACTCCCCCATCTTCCTCCCCAACCTCCTCACTGTCTGAATCTGCTGCCAGCTCCGTTGGCCATTGGTGGGCCATAACATTCCCAACCTAACAGCTAATGCCAAACATGTCTTGTTTTTTTTAATTTCTCTCTGAGCACATAGGAGAAAAGGTGGGTTTATGATAGAGTCAGTAAATAAGTCTTGAAAAAAATCCCACCATTTCTAAAAATGCAGTACAGAATAAAGGTGCACAGATATGTCTTTAAGGAAACATATTAGAGAAAGGATGTGAAAGAGCCAGCACATCAAAATTAGGAAGTTTCCTTCCCTAACCTTGTTCTATCTACCGAGATTCTCAGTCACCCAGGCCATGGTTGTTCATAAGCACTGAATGTCAAATTCAATACGGCAACCATTCTCCGCATATACAAGGTTCCACAGGTAGGCAGTATGGAAACAAATAGATATTGCAATAGAGGTGCAAACCTCTGCTATCAGCTTTGAGGTATTTCTGTTGTCTAGGGATGAGAAAAATAAATAGAAAGAAACTCAAGGACTTAATTTTAAAAGAAACGCTTGGTTCGGGGATACTAAGCATGAAATCTGGACCATCCATTCCTTTCTTTATGGAGCTACATTATACCATGAAGTTCTTCCTTGGAGATCTTTTGCTTCTCATACAAGAAACTTCTTCAGTTCTGAATGGATGGTGGAGAAAGGAAGGATTTAAACTCCTTGCAGTCATCTGGTCATTAGCACTCTCTCTGAGGGTCACTGGGGCTACTTGGACGTTTATCTGTGCCTTCAGGGTCACCTGAATAGGGCAGATGTCTGTGGAACCTTCTTGGAACTGCTGAGAGGACTGTGTTGTAACCACAGGATAGATGGTGTTGTATCCCTCCCCCTCTGTTGAGAGAAGGCTGTTCAGTCTTAATGTAGAGGGGCCCTTTGACCCCTCTTTCAAACCAGCATCTTCTCTGTCCAGAATCCTTCCATTCGCTCCCATTCAGTTGGAACTGAAGAAGTTTCTAGGATGAGATACAAAACATCTTCAAGATAAAACAAAGTCCAGTTGCCTTTTAAAAAAGGAAACCATCTTTGGGGCCAACCTTGTTCTGTTTCATGCAAAAAGTCTACAAAGGGTTTCCAGTCAACAATCAAAATTAACCATCCATCATCCATTTTCCTTCCTTCCTTCCTTCCTTCCTTCCTTCCTTCCTTCCTTCCTTCCTTCCTTCCTTCCTTCCTTCCTTCCCTCCCACACACCTACCTACCTACCTACCTACCTACCTACCTACCTACCTAACCTACCTACCTATATTTGTCTGTCCGTCTGTCTGTCCGTCCGTCCGTCCGTCCGTCCGTCCGTCCGTCCGTCCGTCCGTCCGTCCGTCCGTCCGTCCGTCCGTCCATCCATCCATCCATCCATCCATCCATCCATCCATCCATCCATCCATCCATCCATCCATCTATCTATCTATCTATCTATCTATCTATCTATCTATCTATCTATCTCTATGAGGCCTTTGTTTGCTGATTTCTTTGTCGTGCCCCAGACGAAGCCTGAATCTGTGGAGGAAGACGAGCTGGAGTTAGAGGTGATGGAGATTGAGGGCACAGATTCCTTGCCTTCGGAGGAAGGTGGGGAGGAGCAGGCCAAGTCAGCCCAGGGCCCTTCAGGATCGGGACGGCTTGTTAACAGGGAGGAACTGGAGCAGGATGACTGAGAGAGGGCAAGCAGTGGACATGAGGAGAGACAGAGCTTCAGTGATGAGCAAGAACCACTGCCTCCTGATCCCTGAACACAGAGAGTGGAGAGAAGGCGAGATCAACGCAGGCCGACTTGATGACTCGGGAGGAGAACACCCCACTTCTCTTCACAAGGCACACCTGGGGACTAAGATTTAAGGAGATGCTATGTCCCGACATTTGTTGGGAACTGGTAGAGAATGATATGTCCCGACATTTGTTGGGAACTGGTTGGGAATTGGTAGAGTTTGGTGTGGCGATACAGACATTTGGAGTTTCCAGGACTGCTTGCTTGTTCCTTACTTGTGGACTCAGTGCCTTCTTCCTGACTTTGTGGACTCATTGTTTGGTCCTTGTTTTGTGGACTCGTTTCCCTGTTCCTTTGTTTTGCTGGACTGTGTGTAACCAGAGGCTGTTGTGTGCACACACACACTTTGCTCTGGGAACTTGCCAAGAACGTGGGAATATTTGAGGAGAAATTTGGAGCATTAAAGGGGAGTTTGAATTCTCAGCTGTCTGTATGATCTTCTTGCCTTGTCCCGGGTCAGCACATCCTTTATTAGATTGGTTTTATCTGATCAGTTTTATCTATTTCGTGTACTGACTGTTTTTCTGGTTGCTGTCTTGTGTCATGTTTTGATTAGTTATCAGCTGTCCAAACATGATTTTGCAAGATGGTTAGGCAGATACATTGAAATAATGTTATTAATGCAGGAATTGGGTATGGCCGGAGGGAAAAAAATGACTATAGGAGACAAGATAATAGTATTCCAGTATTTAATACTCAGATCCGGAGCGGATGGGCCCCCTTCAGTGGACCAGAGGAGTCGCCAACAGTGAGTCTTGTGAGACCACTCTGGGAGGAGTTTGATTCTGTTGCCCCCGAGGATTTGGATAGGTTACATGGAAGACTGCGACCGACCACATGTTTAATGGACCCGTGTCCCTCCTGGTTGGTACTGGCATCCTGGGAAGTGACACGAGGCTGGCTACTGGGCTTGGTGAACGCCTCTTTGAGTGAAGGGTCCTTACCTGCCGCCTTGAAAGAGGCGGTGGTGAGGCCCTTACTCAAGAGGCCTTCCCTTGACCCGACGGAGCTAGCTAATTATCGTCCAGTCTCCAACCTTCCCTTTTTAGTGAAGGTTGTAGAGAATGTGGTGGCACAGCAGTTTCCACGACACCTTGAGGAATCCGAATATCTAGACCCACGCCAGTCCAGCTTCCGGCCCGGACACAGCACGGAGACGGCCTTGGTCACGTTGGTTGATGATCTCTGGAGGGCCAGAGATAGGGGTTGCTCCTCTATCCTGGTCCTATTAGATCTCTCGGCGGCTTTTGATACCATCGACCATGGTATCCTATTGCGCCGGCTGGGGGGGATGGGAGCTGGAGGCACCGTTTTGTGGTGGTTCGGCTCCTACCTCTCCGACCGGATGCAATGTGTGTTGGCAGGGGGGCAGAGGTCGACCCTAAGGCCACTCACTTGTGGGGTGCCTCAGGGGTCAGTCCTCTCGCCCCTTCTGTTCAACGCATATGTGAAGCCACTGGGGGAGATCATCCGTGGTTTTGGGGTGGAGTATCATCTGTACGCTGATGACACGCAGCTGTACATTTCCACCCCAGACCACCTCAACGAGGCTGTCGAGGTGATGACCCGGTGTTTGGAAGCCGTCGGGGTCTGGATGGGGGACAACAGACTCAAGCTCAACCCCTCCAAGACTGAGTGGCTGTGGCTACCGGCACCCCGGTTCAGTCAGTTGATTCCATCACTGACCATAAGGGGCGAGCAACTGCCCCCTGTGGAACGGGCGCACAACTTGGGCGTCCTCCTAGATGCCCGGCTGTCAATGGATGACCATGTGGCAGCCGTGGCAAGGGGGGCGTTCCACCAGGTTCGCCTGGCGCGCCAATTGCGCCCCCTACTGGACCGGGATGCCCTACGCACGGTCACTCATGCACTGGTGACGTCTCGGCTGGACTACTGCAACGCCCTCTACATGGGGCTTCCCTTGGGACGCGCTCGAAGACTGCAGCTAGTCCAGAACGCAGCTGCGTGGGCTATTATGGGGGGTACCAGGTACTCCCACGTAACACCGCTCCTGCGCGAGCTGCACTGGCTACCTGTGGTCTTTCGGGTGCGTTTCAAGGTGTTAATTACCATCTTTAAAGCGCTCCATGGCTCAGGACCTAGGTATTTGTGGGATCGCATCCTACCAGACACTTCCCTGCGACCGATTCGCTCTCACAGGGAAGGACTCCTCCGGGTGCCGTCCACTAAGCAATGCCAACGGGGGGCACCTAGGAGTAGAGCCTTCTCTGTGATGGGCCCAACCCTCTGGAATGACCTCTCCCCCGATATCAGAACCACCACCGACTTTCCCGACTTTCGACAAAAACTGAAGACTCACCTGTTCCGTTTAGCCGGCCTGGACCATTCATAATTCTTATTCTACCTCCTGGCAGATATATTTTTACTGGGTAATTTTAATTGGGTATTTTAGGATTGTTTAAATATTGTTTTTATTTACTTTAC
This sequence comes from Natrix helvetica, assembly GCF_964273705.1. Taxonomy (NCBI): domain Eukaryota; kingdom Metazoa; phylum Chordata; class Lepidosauria; order Squamata; family Natricidae; genus Natrix; species Natrix helvetica. The sequence goes on along the minus strand of NC_138555.1, from coordinate 79,017,458 downwards.
TTTGTACAGTGTCTCATTGCCTCCTCTTCTATGTTTGTATGTTTGTATTTTTCATTTTATGTGTTTTATTTGACTGTACACCGCCCCGAGTCCCTTTGGGGAGAGGGGGCAGTATAAAAATTTAAATAAAGTTAAGTTAAGTTAAGTTAAGTTAAGTTAATGGATTGCCATAATTAAGAGAGAGTCAACTTCTTTTTCCAAAGCACCAGAGGGCAGAACAAGAAACAGTAGATGGAAACTAGTCAAGGGGAGAAGCAACCTGGAATTACGGAGAAGCTTCCTAACAGTGGGAACAATTAACTGTTGTGGAACAACTTGCCTTCAGAAGTTGTAGGTGCTTCATCACTGGAGGTTTTTAAGAAGAGGCTGGACAACCACCTTTCTGAAATGGCATAGGGTCTGTTTCTGTAGGAGGTTGGACTAGAAGACCTTCAAGGTCATTTCCAGCTCTATTCTCATTGATTCATACTACCAATAAGTAAGATAGATAGTGGACCTGGCAGTACTTGGAGACAGCAGAATATAGGTTTTGGTCACCACGATGTAGAAAAGATGTGGAGACTCTAGAAAGAGTGCAGAGAAGAGCAACGAAGAGGATTAGGGGACTGGAGATTAAAACATATGAAGAACGGTTGCAGGAACTGGGTATGCCTAGTTTAATAGAAAGAAGGACTAGGGGAGACATGATAGCATTGTTCCAATATCTCAGGGGTTGCCACAAAGAAGAGGAAGTCAAACTATTTTCAGGCATCTGAGGGTAGAACAAGAAGCAATGGGTGGAAACTAATCAAGGAGAGAAGCAACTTAGAACTGAGGAGAAATTTCCTGACAGTTAGAACAATTAATCAGTGGAACAGCTTGCCTCCTGAAGTTGTGAATGCCCCAACACTGGAAGTCTTTAAGAAGATGTTGGATAGCCATTTGTCTAAAACAGTATAGGGTTTCCTGCCTAGGCAGGGGGTTGGACTAGAAGACCTTCAAGGTGCCTTCCAACTCTGCTATTGTATTGTATTGTATTGTATTGTATTGTATTGTATTATAAGAGAAAGAAATAAAAAAGATTACAAAATGCAAAGCTCTGCAAATAGTAATATGACGACTGTGGCAAAAGGAAGCAAAAGGTAAAAAAGAAGGAAACTGTTGTTAATTTGAGAGAAGTGAAGCAGACTGTGTATACATTAACAGAAAAGTAATGAAAAAGAAGTATTAAATTGAGAGTTTGTGATATGGAAAGATACGGGGCTGTGGAGACTGAATTTCAAGCAAGCTAGGAATCAACATTTCTCCCACTTAGGAATATCATCATTACCATTTTGTTGTTCTTGTTGCTTAAACTTCTCAGTTTGTAAGATGGAATTGAATTGGCAATGGCAATAAAGTATTCTGCTTCTCTTTTACTATTTGGAAATTTCCTTCTTGCTCTTCAACCAAGTGCTCATAGGTTTCCCTGTGGCTTATTCCAAGACAGCTTGGTGATCATATTCCGAGATCCATCTTATTGGGATATAGGCTTATCAGACCCTTCTCAGTTCTAGTACGCTAACTCAAACGTGTGTGACTGAATCAACTTGGAAAGCTGCTCAGAGGCAGACTCTCTCGCACAGTAATAGACAGCTGTGTCCTCTGGTTTCAAGTTGTTCATTTGCAGATATAGCTGGCTACTGGAATCATCCCTGGAGATGGTGAAGCGTCCCTTGACTTGGTCTGAGTAGTAAATTGTAGATGTACCCATTTCTGAAACCCATTCCAGGCCTTTCCCTGTGGCCTGTCTCACCCAGTGCATGTAGTAGCTGCTGAAGGTGAATCCAGAGGCTTGGCAGGAGAGACGGAGGGACTCTCCAGGTCTTCTCACATCCCCTCCGGACTCCACCAACTGGACTTGAGATGTGACACCTACAAAGAAATATGAAACAATAACCTCTCCTGGGTACAGGAACAACCAATGGAATGATCATGAATAGGGAGGAAATAATTGCTGTGGAGCATTGTTAATAAGTTTAGCCACAGAATCATTTTTGTTCCCTGAAATGGAAGGAAGGGAATTGACAAGAAACAATCCAGGAAAGTGCACAAACTTTGTGCTGGAGGGTGTAGCTTTCAATGGACAACCAAGGGGCTCATTGAAAGGGGAACCTGTGCTTTGATTTACATGTTGGTTGAGATAAAAGAGTTCCTCAGTGCAATGACCTCTTACTTTTCCTTCAACAGTCTTCACGTGAATGAGTTTTGCATAGCTTTCCAGTGCTAAAAAATGTGAAGTCAGCCTTTTCATTACAGTAATGACCAATACTTGCTAGTTTCAGCATTTCTAAAAGGTGATTCCATTTAAGGAATATCTGTAGAGATTCTCAGATATCCAGGTCATAGTTGTCTCACAGGTGCTTTTTGCAAAGGCAACTGGACTGATTTTTCCTTGAGGAAAAAGGCATTTTGCTTCTCATCCAAGAAGCTTCATTGGTAATGAAAGGATGGTGGGAGCTTCTTGGATGAGAAGCAAACAACAACTACTACTATTACTAATATTACTACCACCACTACCACCACTACCACCACTACTACCACAACCACAACCACTACCCCCTCCTCCTCCTCCTCCTCCTCCTCCTCCTCCTCCTCCTCCTCCTCCTCCTCCTCCTCCTCCTCCTCCTCCTCCTCCTCCTCCTCCTCCTCCTCCTCCTCCTCCTCCTCCTCCTCCTCCTCCTCCTCCTCCTCCTCCTCTTCTTCTTCTTCTTCTTCTTCTTCTTCTTCTTCTTCTTCTTCTTCTTCTTCTTCTTCTTCTTCTTCTTCTTCTTCTTCTTCTTCTTCTTCTTCTTCTTCTTCCAATACAATACAATACAATACAATAGTAGAGTTGGAAGGGACCTTGGAGGCCTTCTAGTCCAACCCCCTGCCTAGGCAGGAAACCCTATACCGTTTCAGACAGATGGCTATCAAACATCTTCTTAAAGACTTCCAGTGTTGGGGCATTCACAACTTCTGGAGGCAAGCTGTTCCACTGATTAATTGTTCTAACTGTCAGGAAATTTCTCCTCAGTTCTAAGTTGCTTCTCTCCTTGATTAGTTTCCACCCATTGCTTCTTGTTCTACCCTCAGGTGCCTTGGAGAATAGTTTGACTCCCTCTTCTTTGTGGCAACCCCTGAGATATTGGAACACTGCTATCATGTCTCCCCTAGTCCTTCTTTCTCTTAAACTAGACATATCCAGTTCCTGCAACTGTTCTTCATATGTTTTAGTCTCCAGTCCCCTAATCATCTTTGTTGCTCTTCTTCTTCTTCCTCTTCTTCTTCTTCTTCTTCTTCTTCTTCTTCTTCTTCTTCTTCTTCTTCTTCTTCTTCTTCTTCTTCTTCTTCTTCTTCTTCTTCTTCTTCTTCTTCTTCTCCTCCTCCTCCTCCTCCTCCTCCTCCTCCTCCCCCCCCCAGGGGGGAGTATCCATTTTGTTTTCCTAAACAAATAAGTTAGCTTTGCAATCTTTGCAAGTTTCATCATCTTCTCAGCCAATCTTCCATTCTGGGCCTTATTGAACTTTTCAATTGTTGGGCAGATTGTAGTTGACCTGTCTTTTCTTTCCTTTCCTTTCCTTTCCTTTCCTTTCCTTTCCTTTCCTTTCCTTCCCTTCCCTTCCCCTCCCCTTATCTTCTCTTCTTTTTCCACTGTCAATTATTCCCAACAGAAAAATGCTGGGATTCCATTGTTCTCTAGCCTTTAAAAATTTGGGGTATTAATGTATAGATTTGCATCCATTAATTTTTAACTTGTTTGCTTGTCCACTAAAAGTGATAAAATGTCCCTCTCTGTGGTTTTCATTCCCAGCAAAGATTTGAAATACCTTCATACAGTTTCTAAGGTGAGATACACCCAAGGTTCACCTTTTTATAAAAATTATCAGCTTCACAATAAAGATTGTAGCCTCCTGAGACCTTAACTTTTCTTGAGCTCTTTTCAGTGGACTATTAAATAGAAATAACATACAAAATAGTCATGACTCAAAAAAATGAGACAGTATCTGATGACACTTGTTTTATTCCCTCCCCCACCCTTACTGGGTGCATGGAGAAGGGAGTTTCATGGGGCAACATTGCCACCAAGTGTCAAAAGTGATTATTAGGACACATCTTCCTAATGCTCCAACGAGCTTCTTTTGGTCCAGATGTTTCCTCAACATGATATGGCAGTTTTAACAGCCAAAAATATCAACCTAAACTTTCATTTCTTGCCTTGTGCCCTGATACTATTGTTATTCTTTTTTTTTTTTAAGTTTTTTTTTAAATTTTATTAAACAAAAACACAAAAAAGAATCATCCTTCATTACATCTTGTAGAAAGTGTGTGGATTGGTTACCAATAAGTTTCATGCATTTCTTCCACAGTCATTATTTATAGTTCATATTAGATTATACACTTTAAATCAAAAATCTTTGTATATCTTACTATCAATGTACCACAATTCTCATTTGACTACAATTATTTGAACGTGCTTTTACCTCAAATCATTCATACTTAAAGACACAACCACATAATGGCATTTGTTAGCTATTTCAAAAATCCTCCAATAACATTACACCTTTATGACATGTTCTAAGCAAAAGTCAATTAATGAAGTTTCTAAATCTCCCCCCCCCTTTTTTTTTTCAACTCGCTGTTTAGAGTTTGTATCCAAGTTTCTTTTGCCAAAACCAGAGCATATATATATTATTAAACAATATCCATTGACATTTCCTTGTTGTTATTATAGTTGGCTAAAAATCATTTACTATTTATATCCAACCTCCTCTCGTCAAACCCAAAAATCATTACACCTTTATGACAAGATCTGAATAAAAATTGGTTAATAAAATTGATAGTCTTTTTCCCAGATCACAATTTGCAATTTATATCCAAATTTATTTTACTACTTTGCCAGTACATGTATATATCATTAAGCTGTATCCATTATCATTTCATTATTGCTATTATAATTAATTATTTGTTAACAAATAAACATTTAATAACAATCTAAAACAATCTAAAAATTACTAAATTCCTACTTATTGATCATCGAAATTAACTATTTTTTTTTATTATCAACTTTCATTGTCAACCTGTATCTTTCCAGTAACAAAGCAGTCTTATCTCTCTTGCAAATTGTGGTGTCAGTCTTCTTTTTATCTCCTTTATAAGGTTTTTATAGACTTCTCTCTGCTTTTTGTTGCTTGAAGAATCTCTCAGGTAATCTTGTTGCCCTTCATCTGCTATTAAAATTAACTTGTCTTTGGTTGTTAATTGTGCTTCTGAAAAAAATTCTCTTCTTAAATCCATCATCATTTCTCTTTTTCCTTCTTCTGTATCTTGGAATCTGAGGTGGAGCTCCAGTTCTAAATCATCTATTGTCTTGTCTTTATCTTCTATGTCTTCATTCTCCAATTTAATTTTTGGGGCTCCAATCCCTTCATCCTTTGCTGTGAGGAACACTAGTTTTTCCAATTTCTTCTCAATTCTCCCATATCCTTCCAGTAGATTTTGAATTCCAGCCAAGATATTTTGGAATTTTAAAGTTTCCTCATCTGAGTATTGATCCATGTTTCCAAAAAAGAAGGAGGAAAAAGAAAAACTAATTACAGCCACTCTAGCCTTCCAGGCCTCTTTTATTTTTGTTTTAGATTGACTTAAACACAAGTTCTTTTATGCTCTTCAAAGGAGAAGGGTTCTGTTTTTTTCCCTTTCTCTCCCCTGCCAAAATAGTTCTCAAAAGCACCTGCAAAAACAATTTGTGCCCTTGGTCCTTTATCAGTTTCTATAAACAAATTGCAAACCCTTCAGCTACAAAGTCAGTAAGATCAAAGAGGAAAAGAGAAGAAATATGTTGTTTCCAAAACTCCAGCCTCTGACCTCTGAGTGGCAGAGTTGCTACCTTTCACTTTCTAATATTTATCTCTGGTTTATACGAAACAAAGTTATTTAATGAAATTTAATAACAAGTAATAGGAAGAATTGTTAAAATAAAAAAGGTTTTAATCCAAAAGTTTTAAGTTTTAATTTTAAGAAAAAATAATCTGTTCACTTTAAGAGGAGAAAGAAAAAAACATTGTGAGCACTTCAATCCACAAAGTATAGTTACAAAGGAAAAATAAAGCTTTCCAGAGCAATCCAATATAGGTCAATTTCGCCCCTTAATTCTTTTGCTTAAGGATTTAATTTGGCTAAAAAAAAGTTTCTTTGGGCAGTCTGTCTCAAAAAAAAAAAAAAAAATACCTCACCAGATGGACTCACTTTCTCTTTTCACTTCCTTCCTTCTGGAGCCGTCCCAACTTCATCAGCAGGGATTCCTATTTACCGCCGGCTTGAAGAGCTTCCCTTGGGTTAATCAGGGACTTTGCAGTGTCCCTGAGACCAGCAAGGCTTCGTCTTCCTGATCACCATCTCTGTGGGATGGTTTAGGTCCAAATGGACTGTACAGTGGCAAAAGTATCAACGGTGCACTCGGAGTGTTGAGACTGCATGTTGTATCGTAGCGACGTTGGCTCCTCCTCCCGATACTATTGTTATTCTTGTTGTTCAGTCATTAAGTTGTGTCCAATTCTCTATGAGCCCATGGACCACAGCACGCCAGCCTCTCCCCCCCCCCCCCATGGGGACAAACAAGGGATAAATGCATGATTGCTTTGAAGGAAGATTTGAAAACTTCCGCGACTGCTCAAAAATGATTCAATATAATAGGGATTAAATGTGGACAAAGGCATGCTATAAGAAAACATAATAGAGATAAGATATAAAAAATTAACTCCCAAAAATATTTTTATCAGAGAAGAGAAATATATCGGGGAGATTTTTCAGGTTTACTTAGTCATCCAAAACACAACTTTTGTTTTGTGATGAAATGAATTTAGAACAGTTATGTCTGTTCTATCTGTTATGGATTGTATTGTATGTCAAGACAGACACATATAATTATTAGTACAGCAGTCAATAGGAGTGATTAAATTTGAGTAAGTGTATAGTTCTGTGAGTGGGACACAGTGGCTCAGTGGCTAAGATGCTGAGCTTGTCGACCAGAGAAACGTCGGCAGTTTGGCGGTTTGAATCCCTAGCGCCATGTAACGGAATGAGCTCCTGTTACTTGTCCCAGTTTCTGCCAACCTAGCAGTTGAAAAGCAAGTAAAAATGCAAGTAGAAAAATAGGCACCACCTTCGGTGGGAAGGTAACAGCGTTCCATGAGCCTTCGTTGCTTAATCATGATGGCCACATGACCACAGAGATGTCTTTGGACAGTACTGGCTCTCTGGCTTTGAAACGGAGATGAGCACTGCCCCCTAGAGACGGGAACGACTAGGACATATGTCCGAGGGGAACTTTTACCTTTACCTGTAGTTCTGTGATGTGGACATTATGGGATTGATTTTCCTTAGACATATGAAAAACTTACAGGTGACTGATTAATCAACCATTCTTTATTATATGGAAAATTCCAGCTACCTTCCAGGTAACACGGTCAAAACTGAAGAAAGGACACATCTTCTTAATTCTCCAAGGAGATTTGTTCAGAGCAGATATTTCCGCAATGTGTGTTTGCCTGAAGGATTATCCTAAATCTTCCTTTCCATTATTTCCCCATAATACTAAAAGACTACATTCCATCCCTGTGAAGCCAAATTAAGTCATAAACAGGGAAATAGACTTAATTTTTTTTTGTTACAGCAAACCTTTTGATACTTAGGAACCAAACATCCTGAAGTTCTCACTGATCAATGATGAAATCTTGATGACCAAATCTCATAAATAACTTCAGGATCTGAGGGTTAGATAAGCTGCTCTAAAGACACAAAGGTTCTTGTTTGGCTTCAGATTCACTTCCTCTCACTGTGTCTCTCGCACAGTAATAGACCGCTGCGTCTTCGGCTTTGAGGCTGTTCATTTGCAGATACAGCTGGCTTTTGGCATTGTCCCTGGAGACGGTGAAGCGTCCCTTGACTTTGTCTGAATAGAATTTTCCACTGGAATCAGTATAGATGCTTGCAACCCATTCCAGTCCTTTCCCTGGAGCCTGTCTCACCCAGTGCATGTGGTAGCTGCTGAAGGTGAATCCAGAGGCTTGGCAGGAGAGATGGAGGGACTCTCCAGGTCTTCTCACATCCCCTCCAGACTCCATCAACTGTACTTGAGATTGGACTCCTAAAAAGAAAAGAATTGTTGTTGTTTTTTAATGAGATCTCTTGCACACAGGAGCAGAATGTGCAAATACACTTTACATAGGGATAATAATTACCTTTCAGGAGTACTAGTAAGTACACGAGGTTTAGCCACATTTTTGCTCCCTTTAATGAATGGAGGGAAGCGACAGGGGAGGATTGAGGAACTAAACAGCAGGTTTACTTTCCAGGGTGTTGTCTGAGGAGAAAAGCCATGGGGCTTCTTTAAAGGGAAAATTGTACCTCAATTTACATATCAGTTGGGATAAAAGAGCCCTTGGCCAACACACTTCTCTGAACATCACTTACCTGTGCATTTTGTAATTCACATTGCAGTCCTAAGAAATGGGTTGGACACAAAGCTTTTTTTTTCTTTGAGTTAATAGGAAAAAGGATCAGTTTACTGTTCATTAGCTACAAGGAATTAACTTGAAAACTTCACTACTTTTCAAAATCTAATTTCAAAATCAAAACTAATCAAGGAGAGAAGCAACTTAGGACTGAGGAGAAACTTCCTGACAGTTAGAACAATTAATCTGTGTAACAGCTTGCCTCCAGAAGTTGTGAATGCCCCAACACTGGAAGTCTTTAAGAAGATGTTGGATAGCCATCTGTCTGAAATGGTATAGGGTTTCCTGCCTAGGCAGGGGGTTGGACTAGAAGGCCTCCAAGGTCCCTTCCAACTCTACTATTGTATTGTATTGTAAAATGATTTTATGTCATAGAGAATAAATTGTCCTTTAGTTCACACTTAAGGAAACTTATTACAGAGGTTAAAAAAAAAGCAAGCACCTTTGAATTAGAACATTTTTATATTAGATTGCTTTATTAACCATTGTTTATTATATGGAAAATCCCAGCTACCTTCCAGGTGACACGATTTGGGGAGTCAAAACTGAAGCAAGGACAGATCTTCTTAATTCTCCAAGGAGATATGTTTAGAGCAGATATAGTATTAAATAGAGAGTTTGTGATATTTACTGAAGGACAAGACAGAAACGTTTCAACATTTCTTTAATTGGTTAAGATTTGCTTGAAAGAAAAAATGAAATCTAAGGTGATTACTGTTGTAACCAATAATGGAACAGAATGGGGATTGAATTTCAAAACAATAAACTGACGAAGAAAGCATGCTAGGAATCCATATTTCTCCCATTTAGGATCATCACTGTTATTTTACTGTTCTTCTTGTTTGTTTAAACTTCTCAGTTTGTAAGATAGCATTTAATTTTGTTGTACGAGGTACAATGACAATAAAACATTATTATTATTATTATTATTATTATTATTATTATTATTATTATTATTATTATTATTATTATTATTATTATTATTATCTTCTACTACCAGGACATTTCAATCTTGCTCCTCAACCAAGTGCTAATAGGTTTCCCTGTGGCTTTTTCCAAGACAGATGGTGACTGTTTTCCAAGATCTGTCTTATAGAGATATAGGTTTATCAGACCCTTCTCAGTTCTAATATGCTAACTCAAATGTGTGTGACTGAATCAACTTGGAAAGCTGCTCAGAGGCAGAGGAAGTTCTTGATGGCCTTCAGATTCACTTCCTCTCACTGTGTCTCTCGCACAGTAATAGACTGCTGTGTCCTCTTCTTTCAGGTTGTTCATTTGCAGATGGAGCTGACTACGGGGATCATCCCTGGAGACAATGAACCGTCCCTTGACTTTGTCTGAGTAGTAAATTGTAGATGAAGCTATCCTTGCAACCCATTCCAGTTCTTTCCCTGGAGCCTGCCTCACCCAGTGCATCCAATAGCTGATGTAAGTGAATCCAGAGGCTTGGCAGGAGAGACGGAGGGACTCTCCATGTCTTCTCACATCCCCTCCGGACTCCACCAACTGGACTTGAGATTGGACACCTACAAAGAAATGTGAATCAGTAAGCTCTCCTGTGTACAGGAACAACAAATGGAATGATCCTGAACAGGGAGGAAATAATTACCGTGGAGGATAGTTAATAAGGAAACCAAGTTGAGCCACAGAATCATTTTTCTTCCCTGTAATGAATGGAAGGGATTTGACAAGAAACAATCCAGGAAAGTGCACAAACTTTGTGCTGGAGGGTGTAGCTTTAAAAGGACAACCAAGGGGCTCATTTAAAGGGGAACCTGTGCTTTGATTTACATATTGGTTGAGATAAAAGAGTTCCTCAGTGCAATGACCTCCAGTGTTAAAGAAAGGAAATCAGTCTTTACATTACAGTAATGACAAAGACTTGTTAGCTTCAGCATTTCTAAAAAGTGATTCCAATTAAGGAACATCTATGGCGATTCTCAGTTTATGGAAACGTGCTTAGTAATGAAACCATGAATATCCATTTGGTTTTCCCAAAGAAATAAGTTAGTTTTGACATCACTGCAAGTTACACAATCTTCTCAGCCAATCTTCCATTCTGGGCTATATTCAAGTTATCCATTGTTGGGCAGATTGTAGTTGCCCTGACATTTTTGGATATAAAAACAAAGATCAAGTTTTTTTTCTTCCTTTAGTTTCCTTTCCTTTCCTTTCTTCCCTTCCCCTCCCTTCCCTTCCTTTCCTTTCTTCCCTTCCCTTCCCTTCCTTTCATTTCCTTTCTTCCCTTCTCTTCTCTTCCCTTCCTTTCATTTCCTTTTTGTCTCCTTTCTTTTTTCCTTTCCTTTCCTTTCCATTTTTCCTTTCCTTTTCTTTTGTCCCCTCCCCTTCCTTCCCCTCCCCTCGCTTTCTCTTCTCTTCTCTTCTCTATTTTTCATTGACCATTAGTCCCAGCAGAAAAAATATCGGCTACCAATTGCTCTTTAGCCTTTACAATTTTATGGTTTAATGTGTGAATTTGCATCCATAAAAAAAAAATAACTTATTTGCTCGCCCACCAAAAAATGATAAAAGGACCCTCTCTGCAGTTTTCATTTCCAGCAAAGATTTGAAATACCTTCATACAGTTTCTAAGGTGAGACACACCCAAGATTCACCTTTTTATAAACATTCTCAGCTTCACAATAAAGATTGTAGCCCCCTGAGACCTTAACTTTTCTTGAGATCTTTTCAGTGAATTATTAAATAGAAATACAAATGTCATGACTCAAAAAAAAAAAAAATGAGACAGTATCTGATGACACTTGTTTTATTCCCTCCCCCACCCTTATTGGGTGCATGGGGAAGGGAGTTTCATGTGACAACATTGCCACCAAGTGTCAAAAGTGATTATTAGGACACATCTTCCTAATACTCCAACGAGCTACTTTTGATCCAGATGTTTCCTCAACATGATATGGCAGTTTTAATAGCCAGAAATATCCACCCAAACTTGCATTTCTTGCCTTGTGCCCTGATACTGTTGTTATTCTTGTTGTTCAGTCACTACGTTGTGTCCAACTCTCTGTGAGACCATGGTCCACAGCGCACCAGCCCCCCCTGTTCTCTACTGTCCCCAAAAGTTTGCACAAATCTTTTTTTCTCTGTGTCAATGACACTATCTAACCATCTCATCCTCTGCTCTCCCCTTCTCCTTTTGCCTTTAATCTTTCCCAACATCAGGGAGTTCTCTCTTCATGTGTAGTGGTCGAAGGATTTGAGCTTCAGATTCAAGATCTGTCCTTTCAAAGAACAGTCAAATTTGATTTCTTTTTAGGATTGATTGATGTGATCTCCTCAACGTTCCACAGGTCTCCCGTGAGTTTTCTCCAGCACCATCGTTCAAAGGGATGAATTATTTGGCACTCAGCTTTCCTAACCGCCCAACTCTCACAGCCGTACATTACTACTGGGGAAATGCCACATTACTTGATGTTGCCACACTAAGAGCCACGGTGGGGCTGTGGCTTGAGATGCAGGCGAATTCTGCCAATTGCCAACTGTTTGATTCTCACTGGCTTTTGGTTGACTCAGCCTTCCGCCTTTCAAGGTGGGTAAAATGAGGACCCAGATTGTTGGTGGCATTGGCTAATTCTATAAACCACTTAGAGAGGGCTGTAAAGCACAATGAAGTGGCATATAAGTCTAAGTGCTATCACTACATCTATAGTAATAGACCATATTAAATTCTTTCTTTTCTTTCTTTTCTTTCTTTTCTTTCTTTTCTTTCTTTTCTTTCTTTTCTTTCCTTTCTTTCTTTTCTTTCTTTTCTTTCTTTTCTTTCTTTTCTTTCTTTTCTTTCTTTTCTTTCTTTTCTCTCTTTTCTTTCTTTTCTTTCTTTTCTTTCTTTTCTTTCTTTCTTTCTTTTTTCTTTTTTCTTTTTTCTTTTTTTCTTTTTTTCCCTTTTTTTCCCTTTTTCCCTTTTTCTTTCTTTCTTTTTTCTTTTTTTCTTTTTTTTTCTTTTTTCCTTTTTCTTTCTTTCTTTCTTTTTTCTTTTTTCTTTTTTTCTTTTTTTCTTTTTTCCTCTTTTTTCTTTCTTTCTTTCTTTCTTTCTTTCTTTCTTTCTTTCTTTCTTTCTTTCTTTCTTTCTTTCTTTCTTTCCGTGGTGAGTGGAGTGGTTAGAGTATAGTACTGCAGTCTACCTCTGCTGATGACTGGCTGAAAACAGTTTGGCAGTTCAAATTTCACCAGGCTCAAGATTGATTCAGCCTTCCATCCTTCTATGGTGGGTAAAACAAGGACCCTGATTGTTGGAGGCAATTGGCTGAATCTGTAAACCACTGAGTGCACGGAACACGGTTACCTTCCCCCCAAAGGTGGTCCCTATTTTTCCACTTGCATTTTTATGTCCTTTCAAATTGCACGGTTGGCAGAAGCTGGGACAAGTAACGGAAGCTCACTCCATCACGCGGCACTAGGGATTCGAACCGCTGAACTGCTGACCTTTCTGATCGACCAGCTCTGCATCTTAGCCACTGAGCTACCACTTCCTTTTCCTTCATAATTTTTTGTGAATAATTATAAAACTATTTTTTTAAAAAAATTATCACACTTCCAAAAACAAAATATATCAATATATCAAAAACCTATTTTATTCTTTAGCCCATCCCCTCCAGCTGAATGGGCAAATTGGATTTTCTATGGCAGCACAGTTTCCAGAGTGAAAACTGAAGTGAGGACACCTCTTATTATTAATTTGCCAAGGAGATTCATTCAGAGCAGATATTTTCCCAATTTATGATTGCCAGTTTGGTTATTTAGAAGCATTATCCTAAGGTTTCCTTTTCCTTTTTCCACCAGGACACTAAACGACTCCATTCCAGTGAAATCAAGTCAGCTGGTAGACTTGGAATTTTTAATTTCGCTACAGTAATCTTTTTTTAATACCTACACCCAAAATTCTTAAAGTTCTCACTAGACAATGATCCAATCTCATCGATACTTTCAGGATTTGAGGCTTAAACAGGTTGCAGACGTGCTTTGAAGAAAAGAAAGTTTTTGTCTGGCATCAGATTCACTTCCTCTCACTGTGTCTCTCTAGCACAGTAATAGACCGCTGTGTCTTCAGCTTTGAGGCTGTTCATTTGCAGATACAGCTGGCTTTTGGCATTGTCCCTGGAGATGGTGAAGCGTCCCTTCACTTTGTCAGAGTATCTAATAGTACCAGAACCGGTACTTATAAACGATACCCATTCCAGTCCTTTCCCTGGAGCCTGTCTCACCCAGGCCATGTTGTAGCTGCTGAAGGTGAATCCAGAACCTTGGCAGGAGAGACGGAGAGACTCCCCAGGTCTTCTCACATCCCCTCCAGACTCCACCAACTGGATTTGAGACTGGACTCCTAAAAAGAAAGGGTTTTTTTTTATGAGATCTCCTGCATAAAGAATGAGAATGTGGAAAAACACTTCATGCAGGGATAATTATTACCTTTAAGGACTAGTAGTAACGACACAAGGTTTAGCCACATGTTTGCTCCCTCTAATGAGTGGAGAGAATTGACAAGAGAGGATTCAGGAAATGGCACAAGGTTTAGGTTGGTGGGCGTTGTCTGAAAAGGGAAACCAATGAGGCTCCTTTAAAGGGGAAATTGTGCCTCGGTTTACATATCTGTTCAGATAAAAGAGCCCTTGGCCAGCACACTTCTTTAAGCATCACTTACCTGTGCATTTTGTAAATAACGTTGCAGTCCCAAGAAAAGGGTTGGACACATTTCTTTTTCTTTGAGTTAATAGGAGAAATGGCAGTTTACTGTGCATTAACTAAAAAAAAGTAGTTAACTTGAAAAAAAATCACTACTTTTCAAAATGATTTTATGTCATAGATTATACATTGACCTTTAGTCTCGCTTAAGGAAACATATTACAGAGAGTAAAAAAAAATAGCAAGCACACTTGAATTAGGACATTTGGTATGAGATTGATTAATCAACCATTGTTTATTATATGGAAAATCCCAGCTACCTTCCAGGTGACACGGCTTGGGGAGTCAAAACTGAAGCAAGGACAGATCTTCTTAATTCTCCAAGGAGATTTGTTCAGAGCAGATATAGTATTAAATAGAGAGTTTGTGATATTTACTGAAGGACAAGACAGAAACATTTCAACATTTCTTTAATTGGTTAAGATTTGCTTGAAAGAAAAATGAAATCTAAGGTCATTACTGTTGTAACCGATAATGGAACGAAATGGGGACTGAATTTCAAAACAATAAACTGATGAAGAAAGCATGCTAGGAATCCACATTTCTCCTATTTAGAAACATCATTATTATTTTACTGTTCTTCTTGTTTGTTTAAACTTCTCAGTTTGTAAGATAGCATTTAATTTTGTTGTACGAGGTACAATGACAATAAAACATTATTATTATTATTCTCTTCTACTACTAGGACATTTCAATCTTGCTCCTCAAGCAAGTGCTAACAGGTTTCCTTTGGCTTGGTGAATGTTTTCCAAGATCTGTCTTATAGAGATATAGGTTTATTAGACCCTTCTCAGTTCTGGTATGCTAACTCAAATGTGTGTGACTTAAAATCAACTTGGAAAGCTGCTCAGAGGCAGAGGAAGTTCTTGATGGGCTTCAGATTCACTTCCTCTCACTGTGTCTCTCGCACAGTAATAGACTGCTGTGTCCTCTTCTTTCAGGTTGTTCATTTGCAGATGGAGCTGACTACGGGGATCATCCCTGGAAACAATGAACCGTCCCTTGACTTTGTCTGAGTAGTAAATTGAAGATGCAGCTATCCTTGCAACCCATTCCAGTTCTTTCCCTGGAGCCTGCCTCACCCAGTTCATCCAATAGCTGGTGTAAGTGAATCCAGAGGCTTGGCAGGAGAGACGGAGGGACTCTCCGGGTCTTCTCACATCCCCTCCGGACTCCACCAACTGGACTTGAGATGTGACACCTACAAAGAAATGTGAATCAATAAGCTCTCCTGTGTACAGGAACAACAAACGGAATGATCCTGAACAGGGAGGAAATAATTACCGTGGAGGATAGTTAATAAGGAAACCAAGTTTAGCCACAGAATCATTTTTCTTCCCTGTAATGAATGGAAGGGATTTGACAATAAACAATCCAGGAAAGTGGGCAAACTTTGTGCTGGAGGGTGTAGCTTTAAAAGGGCAACCAAGGGGCTCATTTAAAGGGGAACCTGTGCTTTGATTTACATATTGGTTGAGATAAAAGAGTTCCTCAGTGCAATGACCTCTTACCTCCAGTGCTAAAAAAAAGGAAGTCAGTCTTTACGTTACAGTAATGACAAAGACTTGTTAGCTTCAGCATTTCTAAAAAGTGATTCCAATTAAGGAACATCTATGGTGATTCTCAGTTTATGGAAACGTGGTTAGTAATGAAACCATGAATATCCATTTGGTTTTCCCAAACAAATAAGTTAGTTTTGACATCATTGCAAGTTACACAATCTTCTCAGCCAATCTTCCATTCTGGGCTATATTCAAGTTATCCATTGTTGGGCAGATTGTAGTTGCCCTGACATTTTTGGATATAAAAACAAAGATCAAGTTTTTTTTCTTCCTTTAGTTTCCTTTCCTTTCCTTTCTTCCCTTCCCCTCCCTTCCCTTCCTTTCCTTTCTTCCCTTCCCTTCCCTTCCTTTCATTTCCTTTCTTCCCTTCTCTTCTCTTCCCTTCCTTTCATTTCCTTTTTGTCTCCTTTCTTTTTTCCTTTCCTTTCCTTTCCATTTTTCCTTTCCTTTTCTTTTGTCCCCTCCCCTTCCTTCCCCTCCCCTCGCTTTCTCTTCTCTTCTCTTCTCTATTTTTCACTGACCATTAGTCCCAGCAGAAAAATATCGGCTACCAATTGCTCTTTAGCCTTTACAATTTTATGGTTTAATGTGTGAATTTGCATCCATAAAAAAAAAATAACTTATTTGCTCGCCCACCAAAAAATGATAAAAGGACCCTCTCTGTAGTTTTCATTTCCAGCAAAGATTTGAAATACCTTCATACAGTTTCTAAGGTGAGACACACCCAAGATTCACCTTTTTATAAACATTCTCAGCTTCACAATAAAGATTGTAGCCCCCTGAGACCTTAACTTTTCTTGAGATCTTTTCAGTGAATTATTAAATAGAAATACAAATGTCATGACTCAAAAAAAAAAAAAAATGAGACAGCAGCTGATGACACTTGTTTTATTCCCTCCCCCACCCTTATTGGGTGCATGGGGAAGGGAGTTTCATGTGACAACATTGCCACCAAGTGTCAAAAGTGATTATTAGGACACATCTTCCTAATACTCCAACGAGCTACTTTTGATCCAGATGTTTCCTCAACATGATATGGCAGTTTTAATAGCCAGAAATAGCCACCCAAACTTTCATTTCTTGCCTTGTGCCCTGATACTGTTGTTATTCTTGTTGTTCAGTCACTACGTTGTGTCCAACTCTCTGTGAGACCATGGTCCACAGCGCACCAGCCCCCCCTGTTCTCTACTGTTCCCAAAAGTTTGCACAAATATTTTTTTCTCTGTGTCAATGACACTATCTAACCATCTCATCCTCTGCTCTCCCCTTCTCCTTTTGCCTTTAATCTTTCCCAACATCAGGGAGTTCTCTCTTCATGTGTAGTGGTCGAAGGATTTGAGCTTCAGATTCAAGATCTGTCCTTTCGAAGAACAGTCAAATTGGATTTCTTTTTAGGATTGATTGATGTGATCTCCTCGACGTTCCACAGGTCTCCCGTGAGTTTTCTCCAGCACCATCGTTCAAAAGGATGAATTATTTGGCACTCAGCTTTCCTAACCACCCAACTCTCACAGCCGTACATTACTACTGGGGAAATGCCACATTACTTGATGTTGCCACACTAAGAGCCACGGTGGGGCTGTGGCTTGAGATGCAGGCGAATTCTGCCAATTGCCAACTGTTTGATTCTCACTGGCTTTTGGTTGACTCAGCCTTCCGCCTTTCAAGGTGGGTAAAATGAGGACCCAGATTGTTGGTGGCATTGGCTAATTCTATAAACCACTTAGAGAGGGCTGTAAAGCACAATGAAGTGGCATATAAGTCTAAGTGCTATCACTACATCTATAGTAATAGACCATATTAAATTCTTTCTTTTCTTTCTTTTCTTTCTTTTCTTTCTTTTCTTTCTTTTCTTTCTTTTCTTTCTTTTCTTTCCTTTCTCTCTTTTCTTTCTTTTCTTTCTTTTCTTTCTTTTCTTTCTTTCTTTCTTTTTTCTTTTTTCTTTTTTCTTTTTTTCTTTTTTTCCCTTTTTTCCCTTTTTCCCTTTTTCTTTCTTTCTTTTTTCTTTTTTTCTTTTTTTTTCTTTTTTCCTTTTTCTTTCTTTCTTTCTTTTTTCTTTTTTCTTTTTTTCTTTTTTTCTTTTTTCCTCTTTTTTCTTTCTTTCTTTCTTTCTTTCTTTCTTTCTTTCTTTCTTTCTTTCTTTCTTTCTTTCCGTGGTGAGTGGAGTGGTTAGAGTATAGTACTGCAGTCTACCTCTGCTGATGACTGGCTGAAAACAGTTTGGCAGTTCAAATTTCACCAGGCTCAAGATTGATTCAGCCTTCCATCCTTCTATGGTGGGTAAAACAAGGACCCTGATTGTTGGAGGCAATTGGCTGAATCTGTAAACCACTGAGTGCACGGAACACGGTTACCTTCCCCCCAAAGGTGGTCCCTATTTTTCCACTTGCATTTTTATGTCCTTTCAAATTGCACGGTTGGCAGAAGCTGGGACAAGTAACGGAAGCTCACTCCATCACGCGGCACTAGGGATTCGAACCGCTGAACTGCTGACCTTTCTGATCGACCAGCTCTGCATCTTAGCCACTGAGCTACCACTTCCTTTTCCTTCATAATTTTTTGTGAATAATTATAAAACTATTTTTTTAAAAAAATTATCACACTTCCAAAAACAAAATATATCAATATATCAAAAACCTATTTTATTCTTTAGCCCATCCCCTCCAGCTGAATGGGCAAATTGGATTTTCTATGGCAGCACAGTTTCCAGAGTGAAAACTGAAGTGAGGACACCTCTTATTATTAATTTGCCAAGGAGATTCATTCAGAGCAGATATTTTCCCAATTTATGATTGCCAGTTTGGTTATTTAGAAGCATTATCCTAAGGTTTCCTTTTCCTTTTTCCACCAGGACACTAAACGACTCCATTCCAGTGAAATCAAGTCAGCTGGTAGACTTGGAATTTTTAATTTCGCTACAGTAATCTTTTTTTAATACCTACACCCAAAATTCTTAAAGTTCTCACTAGACAATGATCCAATCTCATCGATACTTTCAGGATTTGAGGCTTAAACAGGTTGCAGACGTGCTTTGAAGAAAAGAAAGTTTTTGTCTGGCATCAGATTCACTTCCTCTCACTGTGTCTCTCTAGCACAGTAATAGACCGCTGTGTCTTCAGCTTTGAGGCTGTTCATTTGCAGATACAGCTGGCTTTTGGCATTGTCCCTGGAGATGGTGAAGCGTCCCTTCACTTTGTCAGAGTATCTAATAGTACCAGAACCGGTACTTATAAACGATACCCATTCCAGTCCTTTCCCTGGAGCCTGTCTCACCCAGGCCATGTTGTAGCTGCTGAAGGTGAATCCAGAACCTTGGCAGGAGAGACGGAGAGACTCCCCAGGTCTTCTCACATCCCCTCCAGACTCCACCAACTGGATTTGAGACTGGACTCCTAAAAAGAAAGGGTTTTTTTTTATGAGATCTCCTGCATAAAGAATGAGAATGTGGAAAAACACTTCATGCAGGGATAATTATTACCTTTAAGGACTAGTAGTAACGACACAAGGTTTAGCCACATGTTTGCTCCCTCTAATGAGTGGAGAGAATTGACAAGAGAGGATTCAGGAAATGGCACAAGGTTTAGGTTGGTGGGCGTTGTCTGAAAAGGGAAACCAATGAGGCTCCTTTAAAGGGGAAATTGTGCCTCGGTTTACATATCTGTTCAGATAAAAGAGCCCTTGGCCAGCACACTTCTTTAAGCATCACTTACCTGTGCATTTTGTAAATAACGTTGCAGTCCCAAGAAAAGGGTTGGACACATTTCTTTTTCTTTGAGTTAATAGGAGAAATGGCAGTTTACTGTGCATTAACTAAAAAAAAGTAGTTAACTTGAAAAAAAATCACTACTTTTCAAAATGATTTTATGTCATAGATTATACATTGACCTTTAGTCTCGCTTAAGGAAACATATTACAGAGAGTAAAAAAAAATAGCAAGCACACTTGAATTAGGACATTTGGTATGAGATTGATTAATCAACCATTGTTTATTATATGGAAAATCCCAGCTACCTTCCAGGTGACACGGCTTGGGGAGTCAAAACTGAAGCAAGGACAGATCTTCTTAATTCTCCAAGGAGATTTGTTCAGAGCAGATATAGTATTAAATAGAGAGTTTGTGATATTTACTGAAGGACAAGACAGAAACATTTCAACATTTCTTTAATTGGTTAAGATTTGCTTGAAAGAAAAATGAAATCTAAGGTCATTACTGTTGTAACCGATAATGGAACGAAATGGGGACTGAATTTCAAAACAATAAACTGATGAAGAAAGCATGCTAGGAATCCACATTTCTCCTATTTAGAAACATCATTATTATTTTACTGTTCTTCTTGTTTGTTTAAACTTCTCAGTTTGTAAGATAGCATTTAATTTTGTTGTACGAGGTACAATGACAATAAAACATTATTATTATTATTCTCTTCTACTACTAGGACATTTCAATCTTGCTCCTCAAGCAAGTGCTAACAGGTTTCCTTTGGCTTGGTGAATGTTTTCCAAGATCTGTCTTATAGAGATATAGGTTTATTAGACCCTTCTCAGTTCTGGTATGCTAACTCAAATGTGTGTGACTTAAAATCAACTTGGAAAGCTGCTCAGAGGCAGAGGAAGTTCTTGATGGGCTTCAGATTCACTTCCTCTCACTGTGTCTCTCGCACAGTAATAGACTGCTGTGTCCTCTTCTTTCAGGTTGTTCATTTGCAGATGGAGCTGACTACGGGGATCATCCCTGGAAACAATGAACCGTCCCTTGACTTTGTCTGAGTAGTAAATTGAAGATGCAGCTATCCTTGCAACCCATTCCAGTTCTTTCCCTGGAGCCTGCCTCACCCAGTTCATCCAATAGCTGGTGTAAGTGAATCCAGAGGCTTGGCAGGAGAGACGGAGGGACTCTCCGGGTCTTCTCACATCCCCTCCGGACTCCACCAACTGGACTTGAGATGTGACACCTACAAAGAAATGTGAATCAATAAGCTCTCCTGTGTACAGGAACAACAAACGGAATGATCCTGAACAGGGAGGAAATAATTACCGTGGAGGATAGTTAATAAGGAAACCAAGTTTAGCCACAGAATCATTTTTCTTCCCTGTAATGAATGGAAGGGATTTGACAATAAACAATCCAGGAAAGTGGGCAAACTTTGTGCTGGAGGGTGTAGCTTTAAAAGGGCAACCAAGGGGCTCATTTAAAGGGGAACCTGTGCTTTGATTTACATATTGGTTGAGATAAAAGAGTTCCTCAGTGCAATGACCTCTTACCTCCAGTGCTAAAAAAAAGGAAGTCAGTCTTTACGTTACAGTAATGACAAAGACTTGTTAGCTTCAGCATTTCTAAAAAGTGATTCCAATTAAGGAACATCTATGGTGATTCTCAGTTTATGGAAACGTGGTTAGTAATGAAACCATGAATATCCATTTGGTTTTCCCAAACAAATAAGTTAGTTTTGACATCACTGCAAGTTACACAATCTTCTCAGCCAATCTTCCATTCTGGGCTATATTCAAGTTATCCATTGTTGGGCAGATTGTAGTTGCCCTGACATTTTTGGATATAAAAACAAAGATCAAGTTTTTTTTCTTCCTTTAGTTTCCTTTCCTTTCCTTTCTTCCCTTCCCCTCCCTTCCCTTCCTTTCCTTTCTTCCCTTCCCTTCCCTTCCTTTCATTTCCTTTCTTCCCTTCTCTTCCCTTCCTTTCATTTCCTTTTTGTCTCCTTTCTTTTTTCCTTTCCTTTCCTTTCCATTTTTCCTTTCCTTTTCTTTTGTCCCCTCCCCTTCCTTCCCCTCCCCTCGCTTTCTCTTCTCTTCTCTTCTCTATTTTTCACTGACCATTAGTCCCAGCAGAAAAAATATCGGCTACCAATTGCTCTTTAGCCTTTACAATTTTATGGTTTAATGTGTGAATTTGCATCCATAAAAAAATTAACCTATTTGCTCGCCCACCAAAAAATGATAAAAGGACCCTCTCTGTAGTTTTCATTTCCAGCAAAGATTTGAAATACCTTCATACAGTTTCTAAGGTGAGACACACCCAAGATTTACCTTTTTATAAAATTCTCAGCTTCACAATAAAGATTGTAGCCCCCTGAGACCTTAACTTTTCTTGAGATCTTTTCAGTGGACTATTAAATAGAAATACAAATGTCATGACTCAAAAAAAAAAAAAATGAGACAGCAGCTGATGACACTTGTTTTATTCCCTCCCCCACCCTTATTGGGTGCATGGGGAAGGGAGTTTCATGTGACAACATTGCCACCAAGTGTCAAAAGTGATTATTAGGACACATCTTCCTAATACTCCAACGAGCTACTTTTGATCCAGATGTTTCCTCAACATGATATGGCAGTTTTAATAGCCAGAAATATCCACCCAAACTTTCATTTCTTGCCTTGTGCCCTGATACTGTTGTTATTCTTGTTGTTCAGTCACTACGTTGTGTCCAACTCTCTGTGAGACCATGGTCCACAGCACACCAGCCCCCTCCCCCCCGTTCTCTACTGTCCCCAAAAGTTTGCACAAATCTTTTTTTCTCTGTGTCAATGACACTATCTAACCATCTCATCCTCTGCTCTCCCCTTCTCCTTTTGCCTTTAATCTTTCCCAACATCAGGGAGTTCTCTCTTCATGTGTAGTGGTCGAAGGATTTGAGCTTCAGATTCAAGATCTGTCCTTTCGAAGAACAGTCAAATTGGATTTCTTTTTAGGATTGATTGAT
This sequence comes from Natrix helvetica, assembly GCF_964273705.1. NCBI lineage: Eukaryota > Metazoa > Chordata > Lepidosauria > Squamata > Natricidae > Natrix > Natrix helvetica. The sequence continues at coordinate 78,994,967 of NC_138555.1, read as the reverse complement.
GTGATCTCCTCGACGTTCCACAGGTCTCCCGTGAGTTTTCTCCAGCACCATCGTTCAAAGGGATGAATTATTTGGCACTCAGCTTTCCTAACCGCCCAACTCTCACAGCCGTACATTACTACTGGGGAAATGCCACATTACTTGATGTTGCCACACTAAGAGGCACGGTGGGGCTGTGGCTTGAGATGCAGGCGAATTCTACCAATTGCCAACAGTTTGATTCTCACTGGCTTTCAGTTGACTCAGCCTTCTGCCTTTCAAGGTGGGTAAAATGAGAACCCAGATTGTTGGCGGCAGTAGGCTAATTCTATAAACCACTTAGAGAGGGCTGTAAAGCACAATGAAGTGGCATATAAGCCTAAGTGAAATCACTATTTCTATAGTAATAGACCATATTAAATTCATTTCTTTTCTTTCTTTTCTTTCTTTTCTTCCTTTTCTTCCTTTTCTTTCTTTCTTTCTTTTCTTTCTTTCTTTCTTTCTTTCTTTCTTTCTTTCTTTCTTTCTTTCTTTCTTTCTTTCTTTCTTTCTTTCTTTCTTTCCGCAGTGAGTGGAGTGTTTAGAGTATAGTACTGCAGTCTACCTCTGCTGATGACTGGCTGAAAACAGTTTGGCAGTTCAAATTTCACCAGGCTCAAGGTTGACTCAGCCTTCCATCCTTCTGAGGTGGGTAAAATGAGGACCCAGATTGTTGGAGGCAAGAGGCTGAATCCGTAAACCACTTAGAGAGGACTGTAAAAGCACTGTGAAGCAGTGCATGTCTAACTGCTCTTGCTCCTTCCTTCCTTCCTTCCTTCCTTCCTTCCTTCCTTCCTTCCTTCCTTCCTTCCTTCCCTTTTTTCCCTTTCCTTTTTCTTTGAAGCCAGATCACCTGGTAAACAGGGAGTGTAAACTCGATTTTTCAAGCCATTTAAGTCATTTTTTTTTTCATTTTCTTCCAAGAATTGTTGTTGCTGGCCTAATTGAACAGCAAGAACAACAACAAAAAAACCACTTTAAATTGTCAGTAGATGATGACTCGTCCTCATTGATCAATCCAGGATCTGGGACTGAACCAAGTTGTAAGTCAAGGAAAAGAAAGTTCTTGTTTGGCTTTAGATTCACTTCCTCTCACTGTGTATATGGTGCAGTAATAGATGGCTGTGTCTTCAGGTTTGAGGCTGTTCATTTGCAGATAGAGCTTTTTTTTGGCATTGTCCCTGGAGATGGTGAAGCGTCCCTTGACTTTGTCTGAGTAGTTAATGCTACCAGAATTGTAGCTTATCTCTGCCACCCATTCCAGTCCTTTCCCAGGAGGCTGTCTTACCCACTGCATGGAATAGCCACTGATGTCAAATCCAGAGACTTGGCAGGAGAGATGGAGGGACTCTCCAGGTCTTCTCAGGTCCCCTCCTGATTCCACCAGTTGGATCTCAGATCGGACAGCTAAAAGGAAAGCAATTATCGTCACTTTTCCTGCGTACAAGAATTAACATGGGAAGAAACTTACTAGGGAAGACAGAATGACCTCTAAGGACTGATAGTAAGGACAACAAGTTGATCCACAGGATCATTTTTGCTCCCGCTGACCAAAGGATGGGAATCAATAGGAAAAGAAGCAGAGAGAGACACAAACTTTGCGTTGGTGGGTGTGGTCTGAAAATGGAAAAAGTGGACTCCTTTAAAAGGGGAAATTGTTTTCTGCTTTACATATTGCTTGGGATAAAAGAGATCTTCAGTGCATTTACTTAAAGATTTCTTTCACCAGGCCTACATATGTTGTTTTCAAATAGTGTTCCAGTTTTAAGAAAACTGATACCAGGCATGTTTTTTATAAAATTTTCCTTTGAGTACTAATAATAGAATAACAAAATTACAGAGTTGGAAGGAACCTTGAAGGTCTTCTAGTCCATCTCCCTGCTCAGGCAGGAAAGCCTATACCGTTTCAGACAAATGGCTATCCAATCTCTTCTTTAAAAACCCCAGTGTTGGAGCATTCACAAATTTTGGAGGCAAGTCATTCCACTAATTAAATTTGTCAGCAAATTTCTTCTTAGTTCTAGATTGTTTCTTAATTTTCATTAATTGCTTTGTCAGGCCTGCAGAGGTTCCTTTAAGAATCTTTGGCCTGCCACACTTTCTTATAATTTCCTATGCTGTTTCATTAGTGTAGCAATTGGGAGGGGGGAATAGAAAGGAGTAGGGTTGTGGAATGTGTTGTTGTGATTCTTTTCTAGAAGCTCAAGGTCATCTTTTGTCTCCGCACCTCGACATATGATGGGAAGAAGCTGGGTGGAGATGCCAGCGTGGAAGAAATGGATTGGGGCATGTGATTGATTTATGGGGGTGATGATAGATCATGAACTTTCAACTGGGTGAACTCTCAGGATGTAAATCAGAGTTGGAATTTCACAGCACAGTGCCAACATGCCTATATTATTAAATTGGAACTTTAAGGATGATTCTGTTCTGGACTCTGATTTACTTTTGCATGGTATTTGGAATGCTAACAAGCTTCTTGTTCTGCCTTCAAGAGCTTTGAAGAATAGATTGACCCCCTCTTCTTTGTAACATTCCTTTAATAATAATAATAAGTCCTTAGACCAAACCTCACCAAAAATATCACTTGAAGTCAAGATCACCAAACAGAGGTCATGTCACGAGAGGTGAGTCACTCTCAAAATCAATTGTGCTGGAAATGATCAGCGGAAAAAGAAGAAAGGGCCACTCTACTACCCACTGACTGGACACAATAAAGAATGACACCAGAATGACCATAGCAGACTTAAAGGAGACACTATGAGTCAGTTGGAGAGTCATGATCCATAGAGGGGCTGAGGGTCAGCAGTGATGTGTGGTGAGGTTTATGGCTGGTGAGGCACTGCTAGAGGTGGGTTTCAAATATTTTTAGACTTGTGGACGTCAACTCCCAGAATTCCACAGCCAGGCATGCTCAGTTCCGATTTAATACAACAGCATTTGTTTTTCTCCTTTGCGAAATAAGTTTCCTTTTTTCATTTTCTTTTTCTTCTCCCTTCCCCTCTTTCCTCTCTCTCTCCCTTCCTCCCCCTCTCTCAAACACACGCACACACACACACATACACACACACACACACAAGTTGGATTGGACTATCTCTCCTACCCCCTTCCCTCTCTTACTCACTCTCAAACAAACAAACACACACACAAAAGTTGGATTGGATATCTTTTCCAGTGGCTTGAAAGCAGCTCCTCTGTCATCCCCCCCCCCCATTCCCCTGCTGCCTTCCTCAAACACCTCCACCATTGCAAATGCAGCCTGCTGTATGGGTGGGAAATGACTGGAACACAATAAAGCCCACCCACTCACCTCCTGCTGGCAGGCTGGGGTGAGAGGAGAGGCCAAGAGGCCGGAGTGGAGCCGATCCGAGCCTTCCAAAAGAAAGAGGATGGGGGGAAGTGTGTGTACTACAGCATGGCTCTTTGCCTGGCTTCCGTGGATGACTCTGCTTAATTGTTAAAAAAAGCCTCTAAAAAAGCATCTTCTACTATGAGGCAGGAGAACTGGGTGCCTCACCTACATCAGGAATTTTTTGACTTTTAACCCTTGCTTAACTCTGCTCGAGTGATCATAAAACGCCTAAAGTCAGACTAGATGAGGCATGGAGTTCTCCTGCCTCATAGTAGAGGGTGTTTTTTAGAGGCTTATTTTAACAGTTAAGCAGAGTCATCCATGGTGAGGCAGAAACTAGCTCAGCTTTCTCCTTTTACAATTTTTTTTCTTTTCATGATGAGAGTGGTGAGGCTGTGCCTCAGTTGCCTCACCTGACTGCACATCACTGAGGGTCAGATATGACTGAATGGCTGATAACAACAACAGGGGACAAATGCATGATTGCTTTGAATGATGATTTGAAAAATTCCACCAGTGCTCAAAAACAACTCAATATAACAGGGATGAAACATGCACGAAAGCATGGTTTAAGAAATATAATAGAAACAGGATGCAAAAAGTTAATTCCTAAGAATAATTTTATGGAGGAGAGAAGAATATTTGGGAGGTTTCACAGGTTTACGAAGTCACCCAAAACTTTTGTTATGCGATATACAAACTTTCCCCCAGCCACAGAAGGATCCAGCCCAGCTTCACTGATTGCAGGTTTGAAAAGGCAACATGGCTCTGCCTGCAATCAAACTACACTTTGAAGTTTGAATTCCCCCCTCCCTCTGACCTACGTGTACCTTTTCCAGCTGTTTCAGAGAGGATTTCAACTCTGCTCTTGCCTCGGGTCCTCTGAAGAAGCCCCGCCCAAACGAGTGTCCTCTACTATGAGGCAGGAGAACTGCGTGCCTCACCTACGTCAGGAATTTTTAGGCTTTTAACCCTTGCTTAACTCTACTCAAGTGATCATAAAACGCCTAAAGTCAGACTAGATGAGGCATGCAGTTCTCCTGCCTCATAGTAGAGGGTGCTTTTTTAGAGGCTTTTTGAAACAGTTAAGCAGAGTCATCCATGGTGAGGCAGCAACTAGCTCAGCCTGACCTCAGCTCTCGCCTTTTTCCTTTTACATTTTTTTTCTTTTCATGAAGACAGTGGTGAGTCTGTGCCTCCCCTGCCTCACCTGACTGCATGTCACTGTCAACAGAAGTGATTACATATAAGTAAGTGTATAGCTCTGTGACATGGACATTATGCGACTGATTTTCCTTAGAGACGTGAAAAACCTTCAGGTGTATAGTATGAGGGGACCACATTCTTTCTCACATTAATATCCTTATTAATCAAGGTAGATGAGGGCTCCAATTTTATTCACCCTGAGAAGCTAGAGGGGTTGTAGCAGGAAATACCAAGCCACTACATCAAGACAGGAGGACAGTCCCAAAAATTTAATCTCAGGGGCTTCTTGAAAAAGGAGGTTGGTTATAATCAATGTCTTCCACCCTTGATTCAACCCAACTGAGAGAAGAGAGCTTCAAGATTAAGGGCATCAAAAATACATACATACATACTTACATACGTACGTAAAAGGAATGAAAAAAGAGCAACATTCAGAAAATAGCTAAGTGCAGGTTTGAAAGCCGAGAAAGATTTTCTGGTAACAAACAAAAACCATACCTTATTTTATTTTTAAAAAATCAGCTTCCAGGTCAGCTCTGTATCCTCCTGAGATGGGAAATTTCCTTCATATAAAGGTAAAGGTTCCCTTTGCACATACAGTGTTTCCCCGAAAATAAGATAGGGTCTTATTTTCTTTTTACCTACAAAATATGGCTTGGGCCTTATTATGAGGGGAGGGCTTATTGTTTTGGGTTTGCCGGGTGGCTGCTCTTTTGTGAGCGGGGCCGGGCACAGCCTCATGGGCGAATGAAGCGACCACGCTCACGAGCAGCCATGAAGCCACCACACTCACGAGCAGCCACCCGGCAAACCCCCTTTCCAGCTGGGAACAGCGCCATTCACTGACCTAGGGGTATCGCCAAGCCGCGTGAGTGCTTGTTCGCCGTCGCCCGGTTCCCGTGGCTTGGCGCCTTCGAAATGGCAGTGAATTGCGCTCTGCATGGCTGGAGAGGGAGGTTGCATGAGCGGCTGTTCCACTCTCGCTCAGGCACCTCCCAGCCTCACGGTTGTGGGCCAGCTGCCGGCAGAGCGTACAACCATAGAGCGTACGCCCAGAGTGGCCACTGCTGGAAGACTCGGTTTGGAAGCCGCTGAAAAAGCCATTGTGGGATGGCCGTGGAGGTGGCAGCAGAGGTACCCTGGCTCTGTGGGGAGAGCTGGGCCAGGGCATCGTGGGGCTGGGAGGCACGTGAGCGAGAGCGGAACAGCCGCTCGCACAACCCCCCCTCTCCAGCCATTCAGAGCACCATTCACTGCCATTTTGAAGGCGCTGGGCGGTGGTGAACAGGCGCTCACGCAGCTTGGCAATACCCCATGGTCAGTGAATGGCGCTGTGCCCGGCTGCAAAGGGGGTTTGCCGGATGACTGCTTGTGAGCGTGGTTGCTTCATGGCTGTTGTGTTGAGCTGGTGAGACAGCGCCATTCACCCCTGGGGCTGTGCCCGGCTCTTTGGGAGCACGCTTGCAAGACAGCAGCGGCCTGGCAATCCCCCATCTTCAGCTGGGCACAGTGCTGCTCACCAACCTAGTGGTATCCCGACGGCGCCAGGCAACACAATCACCTTTGTCTTCCCCCCCCCCTGATTCCCGTGGCTTGGTACCTTTGGGATACTGCTAGGTTGGTGAGCAGCCCTCTGCCTGGCTGGAGGTGGGAGGTTGGCCAGAGGGCTTATTTGTGGGGGAGAGCTTATGTTTTTGCCCACCAGAAAAATGTGGCATGGCCATCTTATGAGGACATGTCATATTTTCAGGGAAACACGGTATGTGCTAGTCGTTCTTGACTCTAGGGGGCAATGCTTATCTCCATTTCAAAGCCGAAGAGCCAGCAGTGTCCGAAAATGTCTCCGTGGTCATGTGGCCGGCATGACTAAACACAGAAAGTGCACGGAACACGGTTCTCACTGATCAATGATCAAATCTCGATGATTAAGTCTCATTGATAACTCGAGGATTTAACGGTTAGATAAACTGTTCTGAAGAAAGGAAGGTTATTGATTGGCTTCAGATTCACTTCCTCTCGCTGTGTCTCTTGTACAGTAATAAATGTCCATATCTTTAGCTTTGAGGCTGCTCATTTGCAGATACAGCTGGCTTTTAGCATTGTCCCTGGAGATAGTGAAGCGTCTCTTCACTTTGTCTGAATAGAATTCTCTGCTGGAATCAGTATAGATATAGGAAACCCATTCCGGACCTTTCCCAGGAGCCTGTCTCACCCAGACCATGGTCTAGGTGCTGAAGCAGAATCCAGATCCTTGGCAGGGGAGACGGAGGGACTCTCCAGGTCTTCTCACATCCCCTCCAGACTCCACCAACTGGACTTGAGACTGGACTCCTAAAAAGAAAGTTTTATTTCAAAATGAGATCTCCTGCACCCAGGAGCAGAATCTGGAAATAAACCTTCCATAAGAATAAGAATAATTACCTTTCAGGGATACTATTAAGGATACGAGGTTTAGCCACATTTTTGCCCCCTCTAATGCTTCGAGGGAAGTGACCGCAGAGGATTCAGGAAATCGTACAAGGTTTCGGTTGGTGGGTTTTCGTCTGAAGAGGGAAACCAATGAGGCTCCTTTAAATGGAAAATTGCGCCTCCATTTACATATCTGTTGGGATAAATGACCTTTCCGTGAATATAACTACCGTGTACATTTTGTAATTATCACTGTAGTCCTAAGAAGGTTTGCTTGGTACATCAATTGCGCCCCTTCCTGGATCGGGATGCTCTGTGCACAGTCACTCATGCCCTCGTCCTTTCTCGTCTGGACTGCTGCAATGCTCTCTACATGGGGCTGCCCTTGAAGAGCACCCGGAGGCTTCAGCTGGTCCAGAATCCAGCTGCGCAGGTGATCATGGGGGTACCTAGGTGCTCACATATTACACCCCTTTTTGGCGGCCTGCACTGGTTGCCGGTTGTTTTCTGGATGCGGTTCAAGGTACTAATTATAACCTTTAAAGCGCTCCATGGCTTAGGCCCAGGGTACCTGCGAGACCACCTACTGCCACCAGTAGCCTGCCCCCGTCCAGTGCGATCCCACAGAGTTGGCCTCATCAGGTTGCCATCAGCCGGACAGTGTCGGCTAGCAACCCCCAGAGCCTTCTCTGTGGGAGCGCCTTCCCTCTGGAATGAGCTGCCCCCAGAGCTTCGCATAATCCCCGACCTCCGGTCCTTCCTACGCGCCCTAAAAAGTTGGCTTTTCCAGCAAGCCGGCTTGGCCTGAACTGAATAAAATAAATGATTAATTTAATTGTTAATTTTAATCTATTTTTTTTTAATTTTTATTGTTAATATTAATTGGGTTTGTTTTGGGATGCTTTATTTAATTTCCTTTTTAACTTTCATAATATGTGTTTGTTTTTTTAATGTTGTACGCCACCCTGAGTCCTTTGGGAGAAGGGCGGCATATAAATCCAATAAAACAAACAAACAAACAAGAATAGTTTTGGACACATTTTTTTTTCTTTGAGTCAATGTGGGTTCACATTTATGAACTGGTATCAAAGGTAAGTGAATGTCACCACTGCCCTAAAGCTTAATTGGGCCTGTCAAATAAATCTTTAAAACAAAATTCATTCCCAACCCTAATTAGAGATTCAAACACCATTGAAATGCACAAATGACACAAAAAGAATCTTGCAAAGAACAACAAAAGAAAGTGAAGGGTCAGAGACAACAATAGTACATCAACATCTGGGATCTAAATCAGGTTTCAGAGCTCGTGAGATACGGAAAGTGTTGGGAGCTGGGAGATATTTTATTCCGGAAACTGGAAAACTGGATATGCAAAACTCCCTTGGAAGATTGCCTTGAAATGTTTAATTAAATGGAATATTGAAATACCTAGGTAAGTTTTTTGCTCACCAAAATCCAATTTTCATGTTAAGGACTCCAGAGATGTAAAAATTTCTTGAGAACATGTCAATGAATTATTACAGAAATAAAAGAAGCAATTATCTGGCCTCCACAATGAGACAATATCTCATAACATTTGTTTTAATTCTCTTCCCAACCCCCACCTGGTGCCTAGACAAAGAGATTTCATGTGACAACATTGCCCCCCAGAGTCCAAAAAGAGGAGAGGACCCATCTTTCTAATTCTCCAAGGAGATTCTTTTGGTGCAGATGTTTCCTCCATATGAGAGGAAACATCTGCACCATTTCTGAATGTTTAGAAAGTTAATCCTGAAGTTTCACTTCCAGGCTTCTGCCATGATACTAAAGAGCAATATTTCATTCCATATTTTACTTCATTTTTTCGAAGATAGATCATCTTGCAAACGGGGAAGTTGAAACTGGAATTTTCAAGCCATTTTCATCATTTTATATATTCTTACAGCAAACTTTCTGATACCCAGAATAAAACACCCTGAAATTCTCACTAGACAGTGATCAATCTTCATTGTTGACTTACTGGTAATCCAGGTTCAGTCAAGTGAGAGAGCTGCTCCAAAGACAGGAAGGTCCTTGTCTGGCTTCAGTTTCACTTCCTCTCACCGTGTTTCCCGTACAATTTTTATTTGTATGTATTAGTTTGTCAAACATGTAAAAGATATCAGGTATAAATATAAACATGGATATTAACGAAAGAAATGAATTCAAATAGATGGGGACAGTAGGACAGGGACAGAAGGCACGCTGGTGCACTTATGGACCTCTTAGGAATGGGGTGAGGTCCACGGTAGACAGTTTGAGGTTGAAGCTGTGGAGGGTTTGAGGATGTAACAACGGAGTCAGGTAGAGCATTCCAGGCGTTGACCTCTCTGTTGCTGAAGTCGTATTTTCTGCAATCGAGTTTGGAGTGGTTTACCTTGAGTTTGTATCTATTGTGTGCTCGTGTATTATTGTACTTGAATCTGAAGTAGTCGTTGACAGGTAAGATGTTGTAGCAGACAATTCTGTGTACTGTTGCTTAGATCATATCAGAGGCGGCTCAGTTCCAGATTGTCCAAGCCCAAAATTTCAAGCCTGGTCGCTTAATGTGCTTTTATTGTGAGTCTGGTGGCAGAGGGAATTCTATTGTGAGTAAAAGAGTAGAGGACTCTTTTCATGAAGTACCTCTGGATTTGCTCAATCGTATTAATGTCCAATGTACAGTGTGGATTTCAGGCAGAGGAGCTGTATTTGAGAATTGATCTGGCAAAGTTTTCTATGCCCTAGTTAGCAATACAATGTTACTAGCGAAGAAGCTTCACACATAGTAATATTTATTAATAAATATTAAAATTCATTAATAAACATTACCATATTTTTTGGAGTATAAGACACACCTTTTTCCCTCAAAAAGAGGCTGAAAATCTAGGTGCACCTTATACACTGAATTCAGCATTTTTTGCCTCCTGAAACTCCGCGCCCTTCACCAAAATGGCCCTGAATAGCTTGTAAGAGGCTTTCAGAGACCTCCTGTGGGCTGGGGAGGGCAGAAATGAGCAAAAAATGGGCCGTTTTTGCTCAAATTTACACCCCCCCCAGCCCCCAGGAGCACTCTATAAGCTTCCTAATGCTCTTTTTTTGACAAAAAATGGGCCCATTTTTTGCTCCTTTTTGCCCCTCCCCCCAGGAACAATCGACAAGCCTCCTAAGGTCTATTCATGACCTTTTTTTAAAAATATGGATCAATTTTTTTTAATTTAATTTAATTAATTTAATTAATTTAATTTATAGACCGCCCCCTCTCCCCAAAAAGACTCGGGGCGGTGTACAGACCACAATAAAACAATATACAAACTTAGATAATTATAAATACCCATTAAAACAAATTATATGGTAGGCTGCACATTATGGTTAAAAATTAAAACAACCTATAAAATTTATCCCTAAACATTTAAAATTTAAAAAATACAGGCTAGAGGGACACAAAAGTTACAGTTAGTCCAGGCCAGCTAAATTAAACAGGTGGGTCTTTAGTTTGTTACGGAAAGAGCGGAGATCGGTCGTTATTCTAATGTCGGGGGGAGGTCATTCTCATCACAGAGAAGGCCCTACTCCTGGGCGTCGCCCGCTGGCACTGCCTAGTGGACGGCACCCGGAGGAGTCCCTCCCTGTGAGAGCGAATCGGCCGCAGGGATGTATGGGGCATTTATTTGCGTCTTAAAACCTTGGTGCATCTTATACTCTGAAAAATACGGTAAGTAATAAATAAGCAATAATAAACTACGGGGTCTTCAGCTTTGTTCATTTGCAGGTACAGCTGGCTTTTGACATTGTCTCTGGAGATGGTGAAGCGGCCATTCACTTTGAGTAGAAAACATTACAAGAAATGGAGTTTATCTCTGCCACGCTCTCCAATCCTTTCCCTGGAACCTGTCTCCCCCAACCCACACAGTGATTGCTGAAGGTGAATCCAGAGGCTTGGCAGGAGAGAGGAAGGAACTTTCCTGATCTTCTAACAGACTCCAGATATAATTCCATATTTCTAGCTCAAATTAAACTTCAATGTTTTTATAAACTAACCAGTTGAATCAACTAACCGGAGACTCCCCCCCCACACACACACACCAAAGTGTTAACCAGGTTGCCCAGTGCTTACTCCAAGATAAGTTCTCAGTTTCCACATGCTATCATGGGGATTTGTTTACTTCTTCTCATTCCAATTCAACCATGCGCGATTGAGGCCATTTGGAGAGCTGCTCTGTGAGAAGTTCTTGATTGGCCTCAGATTCACTTCCTCTCACTGTGTCTCTTGCACAATAATAGACTGCCGTGTCTTCGGCTTTGAGGCTGTTCATTTGCAGATACAGCTGGCTTTTGGCATTGTCCCTGGAGATGGTGAAGCGTCCCTTCACTTTGTCTGAGTAGAACTTTCCACTGGAATCAGTATAGATGCGCGCAACCCATTCCAGTCCTTTCCCTGAAGCCTGTCTCACCCAGCTCATGTGGTAGCTTCCGAAGGTGAACCCAGAGGCTTGGCAGGAGAGATGGAGGGACTCCCCAGGTCTTCTCACATCCCCTCCAGACTCCACCAACTGGACTTGAGATTGGACTCCTAAAAAGAAAGGAGCTTTTTTAATAGATCTCTTGCATACAAGAGCAGAACCTAGAAATAACTATATAGTGGTAATAATTACCTTTGAGGACTGCAAGTATAGACAGAAGATTTAGCCACATTTTTGTTCCTTGTAATTAATAGTTTAATTTGATAGGAGAGGATTCTGGAAATAGTGCAAAGTTTATGTTGGTGGGAGTTGTCTGAAAAGACAAACCATTGGGCTCCTTTAAAGGGAAATTGGGTCTCGATTTGCATATCTGTTGGGATAAAAGAGCCACACAGGGCATTGACTAACCCTTAACCAAAGACATACTATTTCGGCTACGCTATTACAGACAGAATGACCACTCTAGCTACATAGTCCAGTAATTGGACAACAATATTTTGACTATTGGTTCTGGATACATTGCTTCTGCATAAAGGATGAGAATATGGGGGAAAAACACTTCATGGAGGGATAATTATTACCTTTTAGGAGTATTAGTAAGGACACAAAGTTTAACCACATTTTTGCTCCCTCTAGGGAGTGGAGGGAATTGGCAAGAGAGGATTCAGGAAATAGCACAAGTGTTAGGGTTCTAAATACCATGCAGAATTAAATCATTGTCTAGGGCAAAAACATCCTTAAAGGTCCAATTTATTCTACAGGCAAGTTAGCACCTCTATGGAATTCCAACTCTACATATTTTTACTGGTTTTTAGAGGGATTGTTTCTTTTAAACTTAATTTTACAGGATAGTGGGGTTTTAAATTTTGTATATTCTAAATTATTTACTTAGCTGTACAGTTTTGTATATCTTTTATCCTCCTCTGATATATGTATATATGTATCTAATTTTAATTTGATGTATTTCTGATACGGACTGTACACCGCCCCGAGTCCCTTTTGGGAGAGGGGGCGGTCTATAAGCGCTAAGAAATAAATAAATAAATAAATAAATAAATAAATTTGCATCCTGGAATTCCACCCAGTTGAAAGTTCATGATCTTCTCCCCACACCCACAAATCCATCACATGTTCCAATCATCATCTTCCACGCTGGCATCTACACCCCTCTGCTTCCGGTCAGGCGTCGAGATGCGGAGACAAAAGATGACCTTGGCTTCTATAAAAGAATGACAACAATACATTCCACAATCCTACTCCTTTCTATTCCCCCCTCCCAACCTCTACACTATTGAAACAGCATAGAAAATTATAAGAAAGTGTGGCAGGCCAAAGATCCTAAAAAGAACATAACTACAGGCCTGACAACAAGGTTTAGGTTGGTGGATGTTGTCTGAAAAGGGAAACCAATGAGGCTCCTTTGAAGGGGAATTTGTTCCTTGATTTACATATCTGTTGGGATAAAAGACATTTCGGTGAACATTAACTGGGACTCGGGAGGCAGAGAATAGATGCGGGCAGGGCCACCTGAGGTGGCATTTACCAGTTCTCCGAACTACTCAATTTTTTTGCTACCGGTTTGCCCGAACTGGTCAGAACCTGCTGAATACCACCTTTCATCCCCAGGGTCATGTGATTTGCCATCAGATGCTTGGCATCGTATTTTATGACCGTCACAGGGTTTCAGGCTTATGTGATTCCCCTTTTGCAAGTTTCTGACAAGCAAAATCAGTGGGGAAACAAGATTCACTTAACAACATTTGTGACTAATTTAACAATGGCGGGGATTCACTGAACAGACGTGGCAAGAAAAGCTGTAAAATGGGACCAGACTCATTTAACAAATTTCTCACTAAACAATATACATTTTGGGCTCAAATGGGGTTGTAGATAGTTGAGAACTATCTGTACGCCCATTTGTGCCTGTTTCTCTGACATTAATCTGTGCACTGTTCCCTTCGCTCCCTCTGCTTATCTCATAGAAGCCTTCTCTTTCCCTGTTGTCTTTTCTCTCTCTCCCTTTCCCCCCCAAATCTCCTCCTTTTATATTCTCTCGTCTCCTCTCCTCTCTCCCACTTCCTCCTCCTTTTCTCTTTGGTGCAGGTCCTCTCCCCAAGGCTGCTCTCCGCTCCCACAAGTGCCAATCATTTGGAGCCAAGTCCAGAATCCCAGAAACACCTTAGCTCTGGCTGACTCTCCTACAACCCTGTGTGGTGATATCACCACTACATCCTACCGCTCAGGGGTGGGTTCCTGCCGGTTCTAAGCTCTTCTATAGAAGAGGTTCCACAAATCTACAGTGCCATTTAGAACCGGTTCCAGCTCCCTCCCCCTGCCCGTCTGCACATCATCAAGATGAAGAGTGAGAGGAGGAATTCTGGGAGTTGAAGTCCACAAGTCTTAAAGCTGACATGTTTGAACACCCCTTGGGTTTTTTCTAAAGGGTTAGGGGTGCAAGGGTCTTGTAACTTGACAGTTTTAAGACTTGCGTGCTTCAAATGCCAGAGTTCCTGAGCCAACATTTTGGTTGCTAAGCAAGAGCATTGTTAAGTGAGTTTCACCACATTTTACTAGTTGGGCCACGCCCACCCAGTCACATGACTGCCAAGCCGCTCACACCCAGTCACATGGCCTGCAAGCCGCTCCCACCCAGTCACGTGGCTGACAAGCCGTTCCCACAAAGCAGGCCACATCTACAGAAGAGGTTCTAAACTTCTGAAACCCACCACTGCTACTGCTACACTTTTTTTACAGTGCTTTTCAATCTGTCATACACATACCACTTGCCAGGGGTGTGACGGTGGTATGTGTACTATGGGTTGAAAATAAGTGGTTTAGAAGGTTTACATTGAAAGTCGCATTTCATGATAAAAAAGGTAAAAGTAAAGTTTCCCTTCACACATATGTGCTAGTCGTTCCTTACTCTAGGGGGCAGTGCTCATCTCCGTTTCAAAGCCAAAGAGCCAGCGCTGTGCAAAGACATCTCTGTGGTCCTGTGATCTCAACATGACTCAACGCAGAAGGCGCATGGAATGCTGTTACCTTTCCACCAAAGGTGGTTCCTATTTTTCTACTTGCATTTTTACATGCTTTCAAATGGCTAGTTTGTCAGAAGCTGGGAGCTCATTCCATTGCGGGACACTAGAGATTTGAACCACCGAACTGCTGACCTTTCTGATCTGCAAGCTGAGCCTCTTAGCCACTAATTTTCCATGTCCCTCTTCTGCCATGATACTAAAGGACAATATTGCATTCCATGTTTGTTTTTCCCCTGAGGATAGATCACCTTACAAACAAGGAAGATCAAACTGGAATTTTTAAGCCATTTTCATCATCGTATATTTTCTTACAGCAAACTCTCTGATAGCCAGAATAAAACATCCTAAAGTTCTCGCTGGACAGTGACCAATCCTCATTGACTTAATCCAGGATTTGAGGCTTAAAGAAGTTGAAGAAGTAATCTGAAGAAAGGAAAATTCTTGTTTAGCTTCAGATTCACATCCTCTCACCTTGTCTCTCGCACAATAATAAGCTGCCGTGCCTTCAGCTTTGAGGCTGTTCATTTGCAGATACAGCTGGCTTTTGGCATCGTCCCTGGAGATGGTGAAGCGTCCTTTCACTTTGTCTCAATAGTAAGTGTTACTGGAAACGTTGCTATGTATGCCACCCAGATGTGTATGCTTCACCCAGATGTGAAGTCAGGACAAGAAGTAATGGAGCAAAACTAATCAAGGAGAGAAGCATCCTAGAACTAAGGAGAAATTTACTGACAGTGAGAACAATTCATCAGAGGAACAATTTACCTCCAGAGATGGTAGGTGCTAGATGGGCGCTCAATCAAGTTGAAGAGCAGTTCTAAACAAAGGAAAACAATAATCAAATCTCATTGATAACCCACGTTTTGAGGGTTAGGCAAGTTGAAGAGCTGCTCTGAAGACAGGAAGGTGTCAGGGTTCCAAATAGCATCCAAAAGTAAATCAGAATCCAAGGCAACATATTGCTCAAAGTTCCAATTTATTAAGAGAGCCATGTTGGCACATCTGGGAAAAACCAAATCTGAAAGCTTCCCAGTTTTCCCCACCCAGTTGAAAGTTCAAGATCTTGCCTCCACATTCACAAGCCCATCACCTGGTCCAATCTTCCACTGCCCCGCTGGCAGTTTCACCCATCCAGTTCCGGTCGGGTGCAGAGGTGCAAAGACAAAAGGATGACCTTGGCTTTCTAGAAAGAATTTTGTTTTGGCTACATCACATCTCACTCCTACAATCTCCCCTCCCATTTTTCCACAACATAAAAGGCATAGTAGAATAATAGAAAGTGTGGCCAGTCAAAGATCCAACAGGAATATGACAGCAGACCTGACAGAAGGTTCTTGTTTGGCTTCAGATTCACTTCCTCTCACTGTGTCCCTTGCACAGTAATAGACTGCTGTGTCTTCAGCTTGGAGATTATTCATTTGCAAAGACAGCTGGCTTTTGGCATTGTCCCTGGAGATGGTGAAGCGTCCTTTCACTTTGTCTGAGTAGGAAGTACCAGAATCGATGTTTATGTATGCCATCCATTCCAGTCCTTTTCCTGGAGCCTGTCTCACCCAGACCATCTCATAACTGCTGAAGGTGAATCCAGAGGCCTGGCAGGAGAGACGGAGGGACTCTCCAGGTCTTCTCGCATCCCCCCCAGACTCCACCAACTGGACTTGAGATTGGATTCCTGGAAAGAAAAGGTTCCTAAATGAGATCTCTTGCATACGAGAGCAGATAATAGAAATAAAGTTTACCTGGAGGAAATAATTACCTTTGAGGACAACTAGTAAGGACAGAAGATTTAACCACATTTTTTTGCTCACTGTAATGAATGGAAGGAAGTGACAGGAAAGGATTCAGGATGCAGCACGAGGTTATGTCAGTGGATTGTGTCTGAAAAGGGAAACCACGGGGGCTTCTTTAAAGCGGAAATTATACCTCGATTTACATATCTGTTGGGATAAAAAAGACCCACTTGGCATTGAGTAAAACACTTCAGTGAACATAACTTCCGTGTGTGTGTGGTTTTTTTTTTTTTTTCCAATTAACATTCCATTCCTGAGAAAAAGGTTGGGAGCCCGTGGTGAGATTCAAATAATTTAACAACCGGTTCTCTGCCCTAATGACCGGCTGGGTAGTCGTGTGACTGAATGGGCATGGCCAACTTGATAGGTTTTAACCTTTTGGAAATTTCTCCTTAGCCTAACTCACAATAAAATAGCACAATAAAATAGAACTGTTCCAATATTTAGATAGAATAGAATAGAATAGAATAGAATAGAATAGAATAGAATAGAATGGAATGTAGTGGAGTGGAGTAGAGTAGAATAGAATAGAATAACAGAGTTGGAAGCGACCTTGGAGGTCTTCTAGTCCAACCCCCTGCTTAGGCAGGAAACTCTACACCACTTCAGACAAATGGTTATCCAACATCTTCTTTAAAACTTCCAGTGTTGGAGCATTCACAACTTCTGGAGGCACGTTTCCCCACTGATTACTGTATTTTTCAGAGTATATGACGCACCTTTTCCCCTCAAAACAAGAGGCTGAAAATCTGGGTGCACCTTATACACTTAATACAGCACTTTTTTGCCTCCTGAAACTCCATCCCCTCCACCAAAATAGCCATCCAGAGCCTTTCAGAGAGCTCTTGTGGGCTGGGGAGCGGAAAATGATTGAAAAACGGGCCGTGTTGTAGCATTCACAACTTCTGGAGACAAGTTGTTCCACTGATTAATTGTTCTGTCAGGAAATTTGAGGGGCTCCTCCAAAAATGAGGGGGCGGTGTCAACCCATTTTCAAAAGCCCCCAAAGGTACAACAAGAAACAATGGATGGAAGCTAACCAAAGGGAGAAGCAACCTAGGACTAAAAGGAATTTGCCTGCTGAGGAAATGGCTATGTGGTTATTTCTTCTTTTTTCTTTTTCCTTCCTTTGGTTAATTACAAATGGGCAAGAAGTTCTGAGGTGTGTGTATTGTTAGGCAGGCAGCCAGGCAGGCTAAAAAAACCTGAAGGCAGGAAAAGACAAAAATGGATGGAAACTACTAATCAAAGAAAGAAGCAACCTAGAACTAAGGAGAAATTTCCTAACAGCGAGACCCTATAATCAATGGAACAACTTGACTTCAGGGGTTTTGAGTGCTCCATCGCTGGAGGTTTTTAAGAAGGGACTGGACAACCGTTTTTTTCTGAAAAGGTATAGGATATCCTGCTTCAGAAAGCCTGCAAGGTCCTATCCAACACTTTCAAAACAAGAAGATATACAATTGTACATGTTTTATTCCCTAACACAACTTCTCCAGGTACTTTGTAGGCAGATAGATTTTATGACAGCATTGTCCGCAGAGTCAAAACTGAGCAGAGGACAGATCTCCTTAATTCTCCTAGGAGATTCTTTTCGGAGCAGATGTTTCCCCAACATATTTTTGGCAGTTTGGATATTTAGAAGGATTATCCAAAAGCTTCATTTCCATCTTTGCACCATGACATTAAAGGATGACATTCCAGTCCAGTGAAGCCAAGACAAAGTAAAGAGAATCTTAATTTTCTAAGGAAATCCTTTCAGAGAATATTCTGTAGTTCCCCAATAGGTGTTGGCAGTTTGTATTTTTGCAATGATTATACTAAACTTTCATTTCCTTCCCTCTCACTTCCTACTTAAGGTCCACACTCCATTCCAGGGAAGCCAAGTCACCGTGGAAAGAGGGAAGGAGAACTTGGAGCTTTTCATGTTCTTACACCATCCTCTCTGATATGTAGAACCAAATGCCCTGAAGTTCTCAGTAGACATTGGTCAATCCTCATTGATTAATCCAGAGTCTGAAAGTCAGTCAAGTTGAAGGGCTGCTTTGAAGAAAGGAAGGTTCTTGTCTAGCATCAGATTCACTTCCTCTCACTGTGTGTTTGCCTCACACAGTAATAAACTGCCGTGTCTTCAGCCTTGAGGCTGTTCATTTGCAGATACAGTTGGCTTTTGGCATTGTCCCTGGAGATGGTGAAGCGTCCCTTGACTTTGTCTGAGTAGTAGATTTCTCCTCCATCATGACGTAGCCATGCTACCCATTCCAGTCCTTTGCTAGGATCTTGTCTAAGCCAAGCCATCCAGTAGCTACTAAAGGTGAATCCAGAGGCTTGGCAGGAGAGACGGAGGGACTCTCCGGGTCTTCTCAAATCTCCTCCAGACTCCACCAACTGGACTTGAGATTGGACACCTAAAAAGAAAGTAATTCGTTTTAATGAGATCTACTCCCTATGTTTGAGATGTTACCTCTGAGTTACCTTTGCTTGAGATAGTTACCTTTGAGGACTACTAGCAAGGACACCAGATTTAGCCACATTTTTGCTTGCTCCAATGAAAGGAGAGAAGTGACAGAGGATGATTCTTTAAATAGTACAAGGTTTATGTGGGTGGGTGTTGTCTGTAGAAGGAAAACATGGGACTCCTTTAAAGAAGAAACTGTACTTTGATTTACATATCCGATGGGATAAAACAGCCCCTCTGGTCACTGATTAATACATGTGAGTTTCACTTGTATGCACACACTTTTCAATATAACATTCCAGTCCTAAGAAAAGGGTTGGGACCCATTTGCTTTCCTGTTTATTAATCATTTCAGTGAACTATTCAATAAATAAATAAATAAATAAATAAATAAATAAATAAATAAATAAATAAATAAATAAATAAATAAATAAATAAATAAATAAATAAATAAATAAATAAATAAATAAATAAATAAATAAATAAATAAATAAATAAATAAATAAATAAATAAATAAATAAATAAATAAATAAATAAATAAATAAATAAATAAATAAATAAATAAATAAATAAATAAATAAATAAATAAATAAATAAATAAATAAATAAATAAATAAATAAATAAATAAATAAATAATCTCACCTGCCATCTTCAAGCGTGGGCTTAAAAGTTTTAAGGAACTTTAAGGCTTAAAAGACCTTCCATATTTAGGCATACCAGGGGTTGTAACACACACACACACACACACACACACACACACACACACACACACACACACACACACACACACACACACACACATATATATATATATATATATATATATATATATATATATATATATATATATATATATATATATATGTTGTATTTGTACTGATAAATAAATAAAGGGATACTAGTATAGATCTATTTCGAGCTAATTAGCTCTCATCAGCTAGCCATACCCTTCGAACCTGGGCTGTATTATATCTTAGGCAGGATTTTTAGCCACTAAGCCACAGGCTGTCCTCCTTATCAGTTGAGCCAGGGAAATAGGTATGTATTTGTGTTACAACCCCTGGTATGCCTAAATATGGGAGGAAGGTCAATACTCCCTCTTTCTGTCCTTCGGCTTATCACAGAAGACCATGCAGGCAGAAAACCATATTTTTATTTTTTAATGTTGCCTTTTTATATTTGAAAGAGGGAGTAGTGACCTTCCTCCCATATTTAGGCATACCAGGGGTTGTAACACAAATACAACGGACTTCGGAGGATAATCAGATAACTGCAGAAAAAAACAATGGCTACCAACCTGCCTTCCGTTGAGGACCTGTATACTGCACGAGTCAAAAACAGGACTGTGAAAATATCTATAAGACTCCTTACATCCTGGACATAATGTTTTTCAACTTCTACTTGCAAAATGAAGCTACAGGGCACTGCACACCAGAACTAGACACAAGGACAGGTTTTTTCCCCCAAATGCCATCACTCATCTTAAAAACTAATTCCCATAATACTGTCAAATATTGTGTATTGGTATTACGGTATTATTATTGTATTACTGTATTCTTCTCTTACTTCCTAATATCTCTCTCTTCCCACTTATGCCTATAACCTTGTTGCTTGTTTCTTTCAATTTATATTGTTTTATTTGTTTTCTTGTATGATTTGATAGCTTATTCGTAACCTTGACTATCACTAAGTGTTGTATCTTATGATTCTTTAGGAATGTATTTTATTTTTATTTATGTACAATGAGAGCATCTGCACCAGACCAATTCCTTGTGTGTCCAATCACACTTGGCCAATAAAGAATTCTATTCTATTCTATTCTATTCTATTCTATTCTATTCTATTCTATTCTATTCTATTCCATTCCATTCCATTCCATTCCATTCCATTCCATTCTATTCTATTCTATTCTATTTTATTCTATTCTATTCTATTCTAAAGAAAGGACTTTTCATCCTCTATGGTAGACATGTGACAAAGCAAAATAAAATTGTAGTATGACTCGCATTTTAATGCAGAAAATCTTGAAAATGGAGATAACAATTTGAGAAATGGAGTACAGCAGAACTTTTCCTCTTGGGTCTAATAGAAAAAGAGAGAGAAAAAAAAATAGAGCTTTGTTGTCAGCACTACTATATGTGCAAAAATAAAAGGACACTTCGATTCCTACTATGAACGATTGGTTGCAGAAATTAATGGAATTGGCTGAAATGGCAAAACTGACTCCCTTGATTAAGGAAAAGAATATAAGTACTTTTGTTTCCACATGGAAACCGTTTCTGAACTTCGTGCTTGATGTAGAACTTGGATTTGGGGTTTTACAGATTAGATTGATAGACCTTTATAGAAATGCATTTGTTTATTTTATTTTATTTAGTTTGCCAAACATGTACACGATAACAGGTATAAGTATAAACATGGATGTGAACAAAAGAAATGAGTACAAATAAACGGGGACTTTAGGACAGGGACTGTAGGCACGCTGGTGCGCTTATGCACATCCATTTTATGGGCCTCTTAGGAATGTGGTAGACAGTTTAAGGTTGAAGTTCTGAGGGTTTGAGGATGTAGCAATGGAGTTAGGTAGAGCATCCCAGGCGTTGACCACTCTGTTGCTGAAGTTGTATTTTATTTTTGCAATCGAGTTTGGAGCCGTTAACCTTGAGTTTGTATCTGTTGTTTGCTTGTGTGTTATTGAGGTTGAAGCTGAAGTAGTCGTGGACAAGTAGGACATTGTAGCAGACAATTTTGTGTACTATGCTTAAGTCAGACCATACGCAGGGTAGTGCCAGGTTGTCCAAGCCCAAAATTTCGAGCCTGGTGGCATAAGGGATTTTATTGTGAGCAGAGGAGTGGAGGACTCTTCTTGTGAAATACCTCTGGACTCTCTCAATTGTATTAATATCCAATATACAGTGTGGATTACAGACAGATGAGCTGTATTTGAGAAAAGGTTTTATATGCCCTAGTTTGCAGTACAGTGTTACCAGACAAGAAAAAACATTTGTTTTTCATTCTATTATGGAAAAGCAAACAGCTGTGCTTGTTGTCAATGCCTTATTCTACTGTAACAGAGAGTTGAAGAGCTGCTCTGAAGAAAGGAAAGTTTTTGTTTGGTTTCCGATTCACTTCCTATCGCTGTGCCTCTCGCACAGTAATAGACTGCTGTGTCTTCAGCTTTGAGGCTGTTCATTTGCAGATACAGCTGGCTTTTGGCGTTGTCCCTGGAGATGGTGAAGCGGCCCTTCACTTTGTCAGAGTAGTAAGTGCTAGAACCAGTGGTTATCCATGACACCCACTCCAGTCCTTTCCCTGGAGCCTGTCTCACCCAAGCCATCTCATAGCTGCTGAAGGTGAATCCAGAGGCTTGGCAGGAGAGACGGAGGGACTCTCCAGGTCTTCTCACATCCCCTCCAGACTCCACCAACTGTACTTGAGATTGGACTCCTAAAAAGAAAGGTGTTTTTTTTAATGAGATCTCCTGCATCAAGGACAAGAATATGGAAAAACACTTCATGTAGGGATCATTATTACCTTTAAGGACTAGTAGTAAGGACACAAGGTTTAGCCACATTTTTGCTCCCTCTAATGAGTGGAGAGAATTGACAAGAGTGGATTCAGGAAATAGCACAAGGTTTAGGTTGGTGGGTGTTGTCTGAAAAGGGAAACCAATGAGGCTCCTTTAAACGAGAAATTGTTCCTCGTTTTACATATCTGTTGGGATAAAAGAGCCCTTGGCCAACACACTTCTTTAAGCATCACATAGCTGTGCATTTTGTAAATAACATTGCAGTCCCAAGAAAAGGGTTGGACACATTTTTTTTCTCTTTGAGTTAATAGGAGAAATGCCAGTTTACTGTGCATTAACTAAAAGAAAGTAGTTAACTTGAAAAAAAATTCACTATTTTTCAAAATGATTTTATGTCATAGAGAATAAATTGACCTTTAGTTTCGCTTAAGGAAACATATTACAGAGAGCAAAAAAAAAAAAAAAGCAAGCACACTTGAATTAGGACATTTGCTATGAGATTGATTAATCAACCATTGTTTATTATATGGAAAATCCCAGCTACCTTCCAGGTGACATTGCTTGGGGAGTCAAAACTGAAGCAAGGACACATCAACTTAATTCTCCAAGGAGATTTGTTCAGAGCAGATATTTCTGCAATGCGTGTTTGCCAGAAGGATTATCCTAAATTTTCTTTTCCATCAATCCCCATGATCCTAAAAGACTACATTCCATTCCATTGAAGCCAAAGTAACTCATAAACAGGGAAAGACATATTTTTTTGTTTTGTTACAGCAAACCTTTTGATACTTAGGAACCAAACATCCTGAAGTTCTCATTGATCAATGATCAAATCTCGATGATTAAATTTCATTGATAACTCGAGGATTTAAGGGTTAGATAAACTGTTCTGAAGAAAGGAAGGTTATTGATTGGCTTCAGATTCACTTCCTCTCGCTGTGTCTCTTGTACAGTAATAAATGTCCATATCTTTGGCTTTGAGGCTGCTCATTTGCAGATACAGCTGGCTTTTAGCATTGTCCCTGGAGATGGTGAAACGTCCCTTCACTTTGTCTGAATAGAATTCTCCGCTGGAATCAGTATAGAAATATGAAACCCATTCCAGGCCTTTCCCAGGAGCCTGTCTCACCCAGACCATGGTCTAGGTGCTGAAGCGGAATCCAGATCTTTGGCAGGGGAGACGGAGGGACTCTCCAGGTCTTCTCACATCCCCTCCAAACTCCACCAACTGGACTTGAGACTGGACTCCTAAAAAGAAAGTTTTATTTCAAAATGAGATCTCCTGTACACAGGAGCAGAATCTGGAAATAAACCTACCATAACGATAATAATAATTACCTTTCAGGGATACTATTAAGGATACGAGGTTTAGCCACTGTTTTTGCCCCCCTCTAATGCTTCGAGGGAAGTTACCGCAGAGGATTCAGGAAATCGTACAAGGTTTAGGTTGGTGGGTTTTTGTCTGAAGTGGGAAACCAATGAGGCTCCTTTAAATGGGAAATTGTGCCTCCATTTACATATCTGTTGGGATAAATGACCTTTCCATGAAAATAACAGCCGTGTACATTTTGTAATTATCACTCTAGTCCTAAGGTTTGCCTGGTACGTCAGTTGTGCCCCTTCCTGGATTGGGATGTTCTGTGCACAGTCACTCATGCCCTCATCCTTTCTCGCCTGGACTACTGCAACACTCTCTACATGGGGCTGCCCTTGAAGAGCACCCAGGGGCGTCAGCTGGTCCAGAATGCGGCCGCGAGGGTTATCAAGGGGGTACCTATGTGCTCCCATGCTACACCCCTTTTAGGCGGCCTGCACTGGTTGCCGGTTGTTTTCCGGGTGAGGTTCAAGGTACTAATTATGACCTTTAAAGCGCTCCATGGCTTAGGCCCAGGGTACCTGCGAGAGCACCTACTGCCACCAGTAGCCTCCCACTGTCCAGTGCGATCCCACAGAGTTGGCCTCATCAGGGTGCTGTCGGCCGGACAGTGTCGGCTAGCAACCCCCAGAGCATTCTCTGTGGGAGCACCTTCCCTCTGGAATGAGCTGCCCCTGGAGCTTGGCATAATCCCTGACCTCCAGTCCTTCCGACGCGCCATAAAATGTTGGCTTTTCCAGCAAGCCAGCCTGGCCTGAACAGAATAAAATAAATGATTAATTTAATTGTTAATTTTAATCTATTTTTTTTATTGTTAATATTAATTGGGTTTGTTTTGGGATGCTTTATTTAATTTCCTTTTTAACTTCTGTAATATGTGGGTTTTTTTATGTTGTATGCTGCCCTGAGTCCTTTGGGAGAAGGGTGGCATATAAATCCAATAAACAAACAAACAAGAATAGTTTTGGACCCATTTTGTTTTCTTTGAGTGAATGTGTGTTCACTCACATTTGCGAACTGGTAGCAAAGGTAAGTGAATGTCACCACTGCCCTAAAGCTTAATTGGGCCTGTCAAATAAATCTTTAAAACAAAATTCATTCCCAACCCTAATTAGAGATTCAAAGACTATTCAAATGCACAAACGACACAAAAAGAATCTTGCAAAGAACAACAAAAAATAGTGAAGGGTCAGAGACAACAATAGTACATCAACATCTGGGATCAAAATCAGGTTTCAGAGCTCGTGAGATACGGAAAATGTTGGGAGCTGGGAGATATTTTATTCCGGAAACTGGAAAACTGGATATGCAAAACTCCCTTGGAAGATTGCCTTGAAATGTTTAATTAAATGGAATATTGAAATACCTCGATAAATTTTTTGGTCACCAAAATCCAATTTTCATGTTAAGGACTCCAGAGAAAAATTTCTTCAGAAGATGTCAGTGAATTATTACAGAAATAAAAGAAGCAATTATCTGGCCTCTACAATGAGACAATATCTGATAACATTTGTTTTAATTCTCTTCCCAACCCCCACCTGATGCGTAGACAAAGAGATTTCATGTGACAACATTGCCCTCCAGAGTCCAAAAAGAGGAGAGGACCCATCTTTCTAATTCTCCAAGGAGATTCTTTTGGTGCAGATGTTTCCTCCATATGAGAACAGTGGTTTGAATGTTTAGAAAGTTAATCCTGAAGTTTCACTTCCAGGCTTCTGCCATGATACTAAAGAGCAATATTTCATTCCATATATATGTTGTATTTGTGCTGATAAATAAATAAAGGGAGACTAGTATAGATCTATTTCAAGCTATTTAGCTCTCATCAGCTAGCCATACCCTTACTGGAATTTGAACCTGGGCTAAATAGCTCGAAATAGATCTATACTAGTCTCCCTTTATTTAGTTATCAGCACAAATACAGCACAAATATAAAAAGGCAACATTAAAAAAAATGGTTTTCTGCCTATATGGTTTTCAGTAATGAGCCGAAAGACAGAAAGGGGGAGTAGTGAACTTCCTCCCTTATTTGGGCATACCAGGGGTTGTAACACATATACATATACATATGCATATGCATCTACATCTACATCTACATCTACATATATTTATGTGTACATATACATATACAGTACATATATTTATTTATTAGCACAAATACTATATATATATATATATATATATATATATATATATATATATATATATATATATATATATATATATATATATATATATATATATATATATATATATATATATATACATACATACATACATACATACATACATACATACATACATACATACATACATATATTCTTACAGCAAACTTTCTGAGTCCCTTTTGGGAGAGGGGGCAGTCTAGAAGTGCAAAGAAATAAATAAGTACCCAGAATAAAACAGCCTAAAGTTCTCACTAGACAGTGATCAATCTTCATTGACTTACTGGTAATCCAGGTTCTGGGATTCAGTCAAGTTAGAGAGCTGCTCCAAAGACAGGAAGGTCCTTGTCTGGCTTCAGTTTCACTTCCTCTCACCGTGTTTCCCGTACAATTTTTATTTGTATGTATTAGTTTGTCAAAGATGTAAAAGATATCAGGTATAAATATAAACATGGATATTAACGAAAGAAATGAATACAAATAGATGGGGACAGTAGGACAGGGACGGAAGGCACGCTGGGGCACTTATGGACCTCTTAGGAATGGGGTGAGGTCCACGGTAGACAGTTTAAGGTTGAAGCTGTGGAGGGTTTGAGGATGTAACAACGGAGTCAGGTAGAGCATTCCAGGCGTTGACCTCTCTGTTGCTGAAGTCATATTTTCTGTAATCGATTTTGGAGTGGTTTACCTTGAGTTTGTATCTATTGTGTGCTCGTGTATTATTGTACTTGAATCTGAAGTAGTCGTTGACAGGTAAGATGTTGTAGCAGACAATTCTGTGTACTGTTGCTTAGATCATATCAGAGGCGGCTCAGTTCCAGATTGTCCAAGCCCAATCTGCTCTTATTGTGAGTCTGATGGCATAAGGAATTCTATTGTGAGTAAAGGAGTGGAGGACTCTTCTCATGAAATACCTCTGGATTTGCTCAATTGTATTAATGTCCAATGTACAGTGTGGATTTCAGGCAGATGAGCTGTATTTGAGAACTGATCTGGCAAAGGTTTGGTATGCCCTAGTTAGCAATACAATGTTACTGGCGAAGAAGCTTCACACATAGTAATATTTATTAATAAACATTAAAATTCATTAATAAACATTACCGTATTTTTCGGAGTATAAGACAAACCTTTTTCCCTCAAAAAAGAGGCTGAAAATCTAGGTGCATCTTATACACTGAATTCAGAATTTTTTGCCTCCTGAAACTCCGCGCCCTTCACCAAAATAGCCCCGAATAGCTTGTAGGAGGCTTTCAGAGAGCTCCTGGGGGCTGGGAGGGCAGAAATGAGCAAAAAATGGGCAGTTTTGGCTCAAATTTACACCCCCAGCCCCCAGGAGCACTCTATAAGCTTCCTAATGCCCTTTTTTTTGACAAAAAATGGCCCCATTTTTTTGCTCCTTTTTGCCCCTCCCCCCAGGAACCATCGACAAGCCTCCTAAGGTCTATTCATGACCTTTTTAAAAAAAATATGGGCTCGTTTTTTATTTGCGTCTTAAAACCTTGGTGCATCTTATACTCTGAAAAATATGGTAAGTAATAAATAAGCAATAATAAACTGGGGGGGGGGTGTCTTCAGCTTTGTTCATTTGCAAGTACAGCTGGCTTTTGGCATTGTCTCTGGAGATGGTGAAGCGACCATTCACTTTGAGTAGAAAACATTACTAGAAATGGAGTTTATCTCTGCCACGCTCTCCAATCCTTTCCCTGGAACCTGTCTCCCCCAACCCACACAGTGATTGCTGAAGGTGAATCCAGAGGCTTGGCAGGAGAGAGGAAGGAACTTTCCTGATCTTCTAACAGACTCCAGATATAATTCCATATTTCTAGCTCAAATTAAACTTCAATGTTTTTATAAACTAAGCAGTTGAATCAACTAACCGGAGACTCCCCCCCCCACACACACACACCAAAGTGTTAACCAGGTTGCCCAGTGCTTACTCCAAGATAAGTTCTCAGTTTCCACATGCTATCATGGGGATTTGTTTACTTCTTCTCATTCCAATTCAACCATGCGCGATTGAGGCCATTTGGAGAGCTGCTCTGTGAGAAGTTCTTGATTGGCCTCAGATTCACTTCCTCTCACTGTGTCTCTTGCACAATAATAGACTGCCGTGTCTTCGGCTTTGAGGCTGTTCATTTGCAGATACAGCTGGCTTTTGGCATTGTCCCTGGAGATGGTGAAGCGTCCCTTCACTTTGTCTGAGTAGAACTTTCCACTGGAATCAGTA
This sequence comes from Natrix helvetica, assembly GCF_964273705.1. NCBI lineage: Eukaryota > Metazoa > Chordata > Lepidosauria > Squamata > Natricidae > Natrix > Natrix helvetica. The sequence continues at coordinate 78,966,938 of NC_138555.1, read as the reverse complement.
TAGATGCGCGCAACCCATTCCAGTCCTTTCCCTGAAGCCTGTCTCACCCAGCTCATGTGGTAGCTTCCGAAGGTGAACCCAGAGGCTTGGCAGGAGAGATGGAGGGACTCCCCAGGTCTTCTCACATCCCCCCCAGACTCCACCAACTGGACTTGAGATTGGATTCCTGGAAAGAAAAGGTTCCTAAATGAGATCTCTTGCATACAAGAGCAGATAATAGAAATAAACTTTACCTGGAGAAAATAATTACCTTTGAGGACAACTAATATGGACAGAATATTTAACCACATTTTTTTTGCTCCCTGTAATGAATGGAAGGAAGTGACAGGAAAGGATTCAGGATGCAGCACGAGGTTATGTCAGTGGATTGTGTCTGAAAAGGGAAACCACGGGGGCTCCTTTAAAGCGGAAATTATGCCTCGATTTACATATCTGTTGAGATAAAAAAGACCCACTTGGCATTGAGTAAAACACTTCAGTGAACATAACTTCCGTGTATGTGTGTGTGTGTGTGTTTCATTTAACATTCCATTCCTGAGAAAAGGGTTGGGAGCCCATGGTGAGATTCAAATAATTTAACAACCGGTTCTCTGCCCTAATGACCGGCTGGGTGGTCATGTGACTGAATGGGCATGGCCAACTTGATAGGTTTTAACCTTTTGGAAATTTCTCCTTAGCCTAACTCACAATAAAATAGCACAATAACTGGTAAAAACAATTTGGATATAAACTATAATATGGGACCTGGGGAAAAGATTTACTAATTTTATTAATAGTTTTTTTTGTTTAGATTTTGTTATAAAGATGTAATCTCTCCTGGGTACTTATAAATTCTAGTAATAATTTTTTGTCTAGATTTATTATAATATAAATATAAATGATTCTAGACAAAAGCACGTTTAAACAAATATAGTTAAATGAGAATGATGGTATATTGATGGTATAAAGATTTTTGATTTAAAATGTACAATTCAATATGAATGAAATATAAAGAATGATTGTAGTAACGCACGAAATTTATTTGCAACCAATCGACATGCTTTCTGGAAGATGAAATGAAGAATGTTTTTGTGTGTGTTTTTTGTTTAATTAAAACAATAAAATAAAAAAAATAGCGCAATAAAATAGAACTGTTCCAATATTTAGATAGAATAGAATAGAATAGAATGGAATGGAATGGAATGGAGTAGAGTAGAGTAGAGTAGAATAAAAGAGTGGGAAGGGACCTGGAGGTCTTCTAGTCCAACCCTCTGCTTAGAAAGGAAACTCTACACCACTTCAGACAAATGGTTATCCAACATCTTCTTTAAAACTTCCAGTGTTGGAGCATTCACAACTTCTGGAGGCAAGTTTTCCCACTGATTACCATATTTTTCATATTGCCAAATGGAAGAGTGGGTCAACGTATTGCCCTGATGGCGAACCTATGGCATGCCTGTTAAAGGATGGGAAGTTTCCCTCCCACCTTCAGTTAACGAGGTGCGGATCGCAGCCCTTCCGAGAAGCGTATCTCTTAATGAGCAATAAATAAAACCCGAAAACATGTTCTAATGAAAACAGCTTTAATATGAAAATAAAGATAAAACAAATATATCTAATTGTTATGTTCTGGCAAGAGCAATTGTCGCCCACCTCCTCCGGCAGGCTAACGAAGATCAGAAGGGAAGTACAAGAATGTGTGACGTATTATGAAACGTGTTAGGAGGCATGCACAGTAAATCATTGTCAGATAAGAAAAACTTTTCTACAGTATAACTCAGAATATAAGCTCAATTGCCCTCTCAGCTGGCCAGCATGCATGTGTGCGCTGGTCAGCTGACTTTGGCCTTCTTTTTTTTTTTAAACAAAATTTTATTGGTTTTTTTAAAAAAAATATACAAGGAAAGGGGTAGTGGATGAAGTACAAATTTTGACAGTTACATTATGCAGGAGATGCCCCCCCCCCCCATTCTCATAACTTTCATTTATTGTTGTTACTTATTAGTATTTTGTCAGCATATAAACTTTTATCTTAAAATAATTTCAATCATTTTATATCAAACAGATTTTCAAGTTCATTTTTGTGATCTAAGTTTTCTCAATGTTGCCTCTTCTCCTCCCCCCGGCAGAGCTCCGGCACCTCCTGTGTTCTGTATGTCCAGTGTAATGTCATCAGGTTTATCTACTTCGGCCTTCTTTTGAGGCCATTTTTCATCCTCTGCAGGCTTCCCTGAGTGTGAAAAACCAGCCCTACGGGCAACCGGAACTTCAGGAACAGACTTCTGGTTTGCTCGTAAGGCCGGTTTTAGCCCTCTGGAGCCTTCAGGGGCCTTCAGGAGGCCTCCCTGAAGGCTCTGGAGGACAAAAAACAGTCCTACACACCAACCGGAATTCACTTCCAAGTTGCTCGTGTGGTTGTTTTTTTGCCGGGGGGGGGAGGCTGTTTTCATCCTCCCCAGGCTCCTATAAAGCCTCTGGAGCCTGTGGAAGGCAAAAAAAGCACGCCAAAAATGGTGCGTGAGCACTGGTTATGCATGCATGCGGTTGTGCGTGTAGAATTATAGGTGTGGCATGCCCGCAAACAACCCCACCCGCTGTGCTTCCCCCCACTTTTGGCACACATGTCAAAAAAGGTTCTCCATCACTGACCTATTGTGTAAAAAACCTGAAGGCAGGAAAAGACAACAATGGATGGAAACTACTAATCAAAGAAAGAAGCAACCCAGAACTAAGGAGAAATTTCCTAACAGCGAGACCGTATAATCAATGGAACAACTTGACTTCAGGGGTTTTGAGTGCTCCATCACTGGAGGTTTTTAAGAAGAGACTGGACAACTGTTTTTTTCTGAAAAGGTATAGGATATTCTGCTTCAGAAAGCCTGCAAGGTCCTATCCAACACTTTCAAAACAAGAAGATATACAATTGTACATGTTTTATTCCCTAACACAACTTCTCCAGGTACTGTATGTAGGCAGATAGATTTTGTGACAGCATTGTCCGCAGAGTCAAAACTGAGCAGAGGACAGATCTCCTTAATTCTCCTAGGAGATTCTTTTCGGAGCAGATGTTTCCCCAACATATGTTTGGCAGTTTGGATATTTAGAAGGATTATCCAAAAGCTTCATCTCCATCTTTGCACCATGACACTAAAGGATGACATTCCAGTCCAGTGAAGCCAAGACAAAGTAAAGAGAATCTTAATTTTCTAAGGAAATCCTTTCAGAGAATATTCTGTAGTTCCCCAATAGGTGTTGGCAGTTTGTATTTTTGCAATGATTATACTAAACTTTCATTTCCTTCCCTCTCACTTCCTACTAAAGGTCCACACTCCATTCCCGGGAAGCCAAGTCACCGTGGAAAGAGGGAAGGAGAACTTGGCGCTTTTCATGGTCTTACACCATCCTCTCTGATATGGAGAACCAAATGCCCTGAAGTTCTCAGTAGACATTGGCCAATCCTCATTGATTAATCCAGAGTCTGAAAGTCAGTCAAGTTGAAGGGCTACTTTGAAGAAAGGAAGGTTCTTGTCTAGCATCAGATTCACTTCCTCTCACTGTGTGTTTGCCTCACACAGTAATAAACTGCCGTGTCTTCAGCCTTGAGGCTGTTCATTTGCAGATACAGTTGGCTTTTGGCATTGTCCCTGGAGATGGTGAAGCGTCCCTTGACTTTGTCTAAGTAGTAGATTTCTCCTCCATCATGACGTAGCCATGCTACCCATTCCAGTCCTTTGCTAGGATCTTGTCTAAGCCAAGCCATCCAGTAGCTACTAAAGGTGAATCCAGAGGCTTGGCAGGAGAGACGGAGGGACTCTCCGGGTCTTCTCAAATCTCCTCCAGACTCCACCAACTGGACTTGAGATTCGACACCTAAAAAGAAAGTAATTCGTTTTAATGAGATCTACTCCCTATGTTTGAGATGTTACCTTTGAGCTCCCTTTGTTTGAGATAGTTACCTTTGAGGACTACTAGCAAGGACACCAGATTTAGCCACATTTTTGCTTGCTCCAATGAATGGAGAGAAGTGACAGAGGAGGATTCTTTAAATAGTACAAGGTTTATGTGGGTGGGTGTTGTCTGAAGAAGGAAAACATGGGACTCCTTTAAAGAAGAAAGTGTACTTTGATTTACATATCTGATGGGATAAAACAGCCCCTCTGGTCACTGATTAATACATGTGAGTTTCACTTGTATGTACACACTTTTCAATATAACATTCCAGTCCTAAGAAAAGGATTGGGACCCATTTGATTTCCTGTTTATTAATCATTTCAGTGTACTATTACATAAATAAATAAATAAATAAATAAATAAATAAATAATAAATAAATAAATATATCTCACCTGCCATCTTCAAGCGTGGGCTTAAAAGTTTTAAGGGATTTTAAGGCTTAAAAGACCTTCCTCCCATATTTAGGCAGACCAGGGATTGTAACACACACACACACACACACACACACAAACACACACACACACACACACACACACACACACACACACACACACACACACACACACACACACACATATATATATATATATATATATATATATATATATATATATATATATATATATATATATATATATATATATATAAAATGTTATATTTGTACTGATAAATAAATAAAGGGAGACTAGTATAGATCTATTTCGAGCTAATTAGCTCTCATCAGCTAGCCATACCCTTACTGGGATTTGAACCCGGGATGTATATATCTTAGGCAGGAGTTTTACCCACTAAGCCACGGGCTCTGTTCCTTATCAGTTGTAACACAAATATATACCTATTTCCCTGGCTCAACTGATAAGGAGGACAGCCTGTGGCTTAGTGGCTAAGACTCCTGCCTAAGATATAATACAGCCCAGGTTCGAATCCCAATAAGGGTATGGCTAGCTGCTGAGAGCTAATTAGCTTGAAATAGATCTATACTAGTCTCCCTTTATTTATTTATTAGTACAAATACAACACAAATATAAAAAAGCAACATTAAAAAATAAAAATATGGTTTTCTGCCTGCATGGTCTTCTGTGATAAGCTGAAGGACAGAAAGAGGGAGTAGTGACCTTCCTCCCATATTTAGGCATACCAGGGGTTGTAACACAAATATATATATCAGCCTCCAATGACCGTTGTTTTAATTCCCAACATATATTTGACGTGTATGTTGGAAGTGTAAAAGTATAACTGTCTGGTTTGGCTCTGCAACCCAACAAGACAGACACAGACTTCAGAGGATAATCAGAAGTGCAGAAAAAACAATGGCTACCAACCTGCCTTCCGTTGAGGACCTGTATACTGCACGAGTCAAAAACAGGACTGTGAAAATATCTATAAGACTCCTCGCATCCTGGACATAATGTTTTTCAACTTCTACTTGCAAAATGAAGCTACAGGGCACTGCACACCAGAACTAGACACAAGGACAGTCCCCCCCCCCAAATGCCATCACTCATCTTAAAAACTAATTCCCATAATACTGTCAAATATTGTGTATTGGTATTACGGTATTATTATTGTATTACTGTATTCTTCTCTTACTTCCTAGTATCTCTCTCTTCCCACTTATGCCTATAACCTTGTTGCTTGTTTCTTTCAATTTATATTGTTTTATTTGTTTTCTAGTATGATTTGATAGCTTATTAGTAACCTTGACTATCACTACGTGTGGCATCTTTTGATACTTGATGAATGGATTTTGTTCTCTTTAGGTACACTGAGAGCATATGCCCCAAAGACAAATTCCTTGTGTGTCCAATCACACTTGGCCAATAAAGAATTCTATTCTATTCTATTCTATTCTATTCTATTCTATTCTATTCTATTCTATTCTATTCTATTCTATTCCATTCCATTCCATTCCATTCTATTCTATTCTATTCTATTCTATTCTATTCTAAAGAAAGGACTTTTCATCCTCTATGGTAGACATGTGACAAAGCAAAATAAATTTGTAGTATGACTCATATTTTAATGCAGAAAATCTTGAAAAAATGGAGATAACAATTGGAGAAATGGAGTACATCAGAACTTTTCCTCTTGGGTCTAATGGAAAAAAAGAGAGAGAGAAAATAGAGCTTTGTTGTCAGCACTATTATATGTGCAAAAATGAAAGGACACTTCGATTCCTACTATGAACAATTGGTTGCAGAGATTAATGGAGTTGGCTGAAATGGCAAAACTGACTCCCTTGATTAAGGAAAAGAATATAAGTACTTTTGTTGCCACATGGAAACCGTTTCTGGACTTTGTGCTTGATGTAGAACTTGGATTTTGGGTTTTACAGATTAGATTGATAGACCTTTATAGAAATGCATTTGTTTATTTTATTTTATTTAGTTTGCCAAACATGTACAAGATAACGGGTATAAGTATAAACATGGATGTGAACAAAAGAAATGAGTACAAATAAATGGGGACGTTAGGACAGGGACGGTAGGCACGCTGGTGCCCTTATGCACATCCTTTTTATGGACCTCTTAGGAATGTGGTGAGGTCCCTGGTAGACAGTTTAAGGTTGAAGCTCTGAGGGTTTGAGGATGTAGCAATGGAGTTAGGTAGAGCATCCCAGGCATTGACCACTCTGTTGCTGAAGTCCTATTTTTTTTTGCAATCGAGTTTGGAGCGGTTAACCTTGAGTTTGTATCTGTGGTTTGCCTGTGTGTTATTGAGGTTGAAGCTGAAGTAGTTGTGAACAAGTAGGACATTGTAGCAGACAATTTTGTGTCCTATGCTTAGGTCAGACCATAGGCGGCATAGTTCCAGGTTGTCCAAGCCCAAAATTTCAAGCCTGGTGGCATAAGGGATTCTATTGTGAGCAGAGAAGTGGAGGACTCTTCTCGTGAAATACCTCTGGACTCGCTCAATTGTATTAATGTCCAATATACAGTGTGGATTCCAGGCAGATGAGCTGTATTTGAGAAAAGGTTTTGTACACCCTAGTTTGCAGTACAATGTTACCAGACAAGAAAAAACATTTGTTTTCCATTCTATTTTGGAAAAGCAAACAGCTGTGCTTGTTGTCAATGCCTTATTCTACTATAACAGAGAGAGTCAGAAGCATTTCATTTTCTTACACCAACGTCTCTGATATGCAGTACCAAACACCATGAAGTTCTCAGTAGACATTGATCCATCCGCATTGATTAATCGAGACTCTGAGGCTCAGTCAAGTTGAAGAGCTGCTCTGAAGAAAGGAAAGTGTTTTGTTTTGGTTTCTGATTCACTTCCTATCACTGTGTCTCTCGCACAGTAATAGACAGCTGTGTCTTCAGCTTTGAGGCTGTTCATTTGCAGATAAAGCTGGCTTTTGGCATTGTCCCTGGAGATGGTGAAGCAGCCCTTGACTTTGTCAGAGTAGTAGATGTCTCCTCCATCACGACGTAGCCATGCCACCCATTCCAGTCCTTTCCCTTCAGCCTGTCTCACCCAGTTCATGCTATAGCTGCTGAAGCTAAATCCAGAGGCTTGGCAGGAGAGACGGAGGGATTCTCCAGGTCTTCTCACATCCCCTCCAGACTCCACCAACTGTACTTGAGACTGGACTCCTAAGAAGATTTTTTTTAAATGAGATCTTCTTCATGCAAGAGCAAACCATGGAAATAAACTTTACATAGGGCAACAATTATATAATTACCTTTGAGGATGACTAGTAAGGACAGAAGGTTTAACCACATGTTTGCTCCTCCAATGAATAGAGGAAATGCACAGGAAAGGTTTCTGGAAATAGCACAAGGAGGGTGTTGTTTGAAGAGGGAAACCAATGGGCTCCTTTAAAGGGGAAATTATTTCACAATTTACATATCTGCCAGTGTAAAAGGGTCCCTCGGTGCATTGAGAAATACATTTCGGTGAACAGAACTTGCACGTGTAGTTTGCAATTAATAATCTCATAAAGTTCACACTGCCCAAAGAGCTGCTGATACAGTTCTACGGAGGAATTATTGGGTCTGTCATCTCCACCTCTGTAACTGTCTGATTTGGCTCTGCAACCAAACAAGACAGACACGGATTTCAGAGGAGAATCAGAACTGCAGAAAAAGCAATTGCAACCTAACCGCCTTCCATCAAAGACCTGGATACCGCACGAGTCAAAAGAGGACTGTGAAAATAAATACAGACCCCTCACATCCTGGGCATAAATTGTTTCAACCTCTACCCTCAAACCGACACTATAGGGCACTGCACACCAGAACAATTAGACACAAGGACAGTTTTTCCCCAAATGCCATCACTCTGCTAAACAGCTAATTCCCACAACACGGACAAATTATCTACTAAGACTGTATTATGTTGTTCTTCTCTTCCTTCCTATCTCTCTACACTTATGACTATAACATTGTTGCTTGTATCTTTAAAATTTGTATTGTTTTGTGTGTTTCCTTGTATAATTTAATTGCTTATTTAGTAACCTACGGCTATCACTAAGCGTTGTTTCTTATGATTCTTGATGAATGTATTCTGTTTTTCTTTATTTACATTGAGAGCATATGCACCAAGGACAAATTCTTTGTGTGCCCTATCACACTTGGCCAATAAAGAATTCTATTCTGTTCTGTTCTGTTCTATTCTATTCTATTCTATTCTATTCTATTCTATTCTATTCTATTCCATTCCATTCCATTCCATTCCATTCCACTCTACTCCACTCTATTCTATTCTGTTCTATTCTATTCTATTCTATAAAAAGGTTTGAGACCCATTTTTTCATATGAGTTAATAGGAGAAAGGGACAGGGTTATTTATTTAGTTTTTTAAATTAACTCAAAGAAAAGCCTGAAAAAAGAATAGCCCGTCTCAAAATGATTCAAGGTATTAGAGAATAAACTTTCTTTTTACAGATGATAGAAAAGGCTAAAAGATCAAAGTTGGAATGTTTGATACAAAAATGCTTCCTTAACCTTTTTCTTTTTCATTTTATGATACACCACAAAAACATTAAATGGTTTACATGTTCATTGAGTAAAATCCCTGAAAGAAAAAAGAATAGCCCATTTCAAAACAAGTCAACGTAATAGATAATAAACTTTTTTTTATTACAAATGATATAAAAATGCTAAAACATCAGACTTGGAATGTTTGCTACAAAATTGCTTCCTTTACCTTTTTTAAAAGTTATTTTATGATCCACAACAAACATATTAAATGACAGATAAGTTTCAAGGAAGTCTTTTGAGCAGCAATAGCTCTTAGACTTAAAGTACATACTGCTTCATCGTGCTTTACAGCCTTCTCTAAGTGGTTTACAGAGTCATCATATCGCCTTAAACAATCTGGGTCTCCATGTTAAACTGAATGCTAGACTAGTTGGGTTTACTCAGCTCAGAAAATTAAGTCACACTCTCTCACTTCAAACAGAACGATATAATGTTTTCTTGAGAACTCCTCATTGAAATATTATAGGAATAAAAAAGTATGCAACCTCCAAAGTTTCTAATGACAGTTGTTTCATTCCCTTCCCCACCCCCACTAGTTGCATCGAAATATCATGCAACAATATTGCCCTCCAGTGTCAAAAACAAGGAAGGAAGCATGCTCAATATTCTCCGAGGAGATCCTTTTGATGCAGACGTTTCCTCAATAGGTGAATTGCAGTTTAGATGTTTACAAGGTTTATCTTGAAGTTTCATTTCCAGTCTTCTGCCATGATACTAAAGGACAATATTTCATTCCATTCCATTCCATTTTTTTCCTGAAATATAACTAGAAGATAACTAGAACTAGAAGAATAACTTGGATAACTAAAAGAAAAGACTCTTAAGGATCACATTAAAAGGTGAGGTTGAGCCCCAGTCCAAGGCTCGCCATATAAACCTGGGAGTTTGACAAATAATGTATATGGTAATAACCTTTCTACCTTCTAGGTGGACCCCTGGTAGAGGGGAGCTGCCTGTCAAGCCCCAGTCCAAGGCTTGGCATTTTTAGAGGGGATTGGCAGTGGGTAGCCTGATTCCAGCATGGGGCCTCTGATCTTGTATACAAGCAGCGACGATGATTGATGACGTCACAGCACCAGCACCGAGATGCAGAGCTGGGCGGGCTGTTTAAAATTGTTATCTTCTGATAAGCTGCGAGGGGGGAGTTGATGAGCTGTGAACAGATGGACAGGTTGTGCTTGAAGGGGCACCAGCTACCCATTGTACAGAACCAGTTATTCTGAAAATGTCACTGAATTAATTGGTTTGCTAGCTGTGCTGAAATTTACTGTGCAGGTCACAGTTCTTATTTGCAAGTGATTTAGTACGTGTGACATTACGTCACACATTCCTTTACTTTCTCTTCTGATCTTCCGTTCGCCTGCCGAAGGAGACAGGCACATAGCTCTTGCCAAAATGTAGTTAATTGAGTTAGCACTTTTGTATTTTTATTTTCTTTTACATTAAAAAAAAAAGGGTTTTATTAGATCTTGCTTCGGGTCTATTTTCGCTTATTCAAAAGTATGCTATAAGGAATGGCAAGATCCTCACCTCCTTAATTCAGGGCAGAAATCTCACCCTAACAGAAGATAAGTAAACATTGGGAGAAAATCAGGTTCCTAGTAGTAGAGAGAAAATGATAAAACTAATCACCTTAGGGTTAGCATGGTTGGATAAGTGGGAACCCACCGTTTGTTAAGAAGGGGGATTCTGGAAGGTATGACTAGGGTTGGACCCTGATCCACCAGCTAAAGAGCAGGGGAAAGGGGTGCAGGAGGAAGCTGAGTTGCAAGCAGGCCAGGGGAATGTAAGCCTGGGTTTCCCAAGTACATATGAGGATTTGGCAGATGTGTTTAATGAGAAGAAGTGCGAAGTGCTGCCCCTGCACCATAAAACCGATTGTGCCATTGAGTTGGTTCCTGGAGCTAAACTGCCCAAACTTCATATGTATTCCATGACACCAAAAGAGCTCAAGGAATTAAGACATTACATATACAAAAACCTGGCCAGGGGCTTTATTTGGCCTAGTAGGTCAAGGATGGTGGCCCCTGTTCTATTCCAGGAAAAAAAAAGTTGTGGGTCCGTGTTTATGTGTGGACTTCCGTGGCTTAAATGGAGTGTGTATAGAACATCTGTACCTTCTACCGCTAATGAAAGATCTACTCGCCACGCTAGCAACAGGTCGATTTTTCATGAAGCTTGACCTACGAGAAGCCTATCAGTTGCACATCTGACCAGGGGATGAATGGAAGACAACTTTCAATTGTCCCCTGGGAAGCTACCAGTTCCAGGTCATGCTGTTCGGGTTGCAAGGAGCCCCCGCTGTGTTCATGCAGCTGATTAATGAGGTTCTGGTTGAGAATTTATATCAAGGAGGTCCTTGTATACCTGGATGACATTTTGATCTACACCAAAACGGTGGAGGAGCACACCCACTTAGTCAGGCAGGTTTTGCCTGGCACATTCTTACAGTTCAGGGACCCCAAAAGAATGGGCTGACAAGATCCAGGAAATCTGGCCTCATGACAAAGCATCTTTACAAAAGGCTGCTAATGAATACAAAAAGAACAAGCTGACAAGAAGAGGGCTGATCATACACCCTTTCGGGTGGGGGATCAGGAGTACCTATCCACAAAATATCTCAAATTACATATCCTGAGTAAGAAGCTGGGCCCCAAATAACTTGGTCTCTTTCCCATTGTCCAAGTAATCAACCCGATGATGATTGAATTGTGCTTACCACCGTTACTCAGTAAGATTCATTTGGTCTTTCATAGTACTTTGCTGATGTCAGGGCCACACGACTAGTGCATACATTCCATAACAAATAACCATATAAACTGGGGGTAGAGGTTGACAAATAATGTATATACAATACAATAATACAATACAATACAATAGCAGAGTTAGAAGGGACCTCGGAGGTCTTCTAGTCCAACCCCCTGCCTAGGCAGGAAACCCTATACTGCATATGGTAATAACCTTTCTACCTCTGTCTTCTAAGTGGTCCCATGGTAGAGGGGAGCCGTCTGTCAAGCCCCATTCCAAGGCTCTACATTTTTAGGGGAGGATTGGCAGTGGGTAACCTAATTCCAGCATGGGGTCTCTAATCCTGTCTACAAACAGTGATGATGATTGATGACATCACAGCACCAGCACCGAGATGCAGAGCCGGGCGGGCTGTTTAAATTTGTTATGTTCTGATAAGCTGCGAGGGGAGGGAATTTGCTGCACTGGATGGTGTCAACTGGGGGGATGCAAGCAGATAAAATGTGCTGGAAGGCAGACGCTCCCAGCGCTGGCTTTATCTTGATTACATTTGTCATGTACTGTGGTCCAAGCTTGTAGCAGAAATAAAGCTCAGGGGTTTCTTGGATACTGGAGTGTAAGGAGCCCTTGTTTTGTCTGCGCATGCTGCCCTAGATCGGCTTAGAGATGATCAGTCATAATTGGTTAATCAAGGATCTGGGATTGGATTTGTAAATAACACAATTTATCCAGGTGCGTAAGCAGTTAGATTTTGTGATAACATTGTTTAGAGAGTCTGTTCTGACCTTGGCTTCCTGATGCAGTAAAAAGCACATGCTTAGTCACAAAAAGCCTCTTTTTTATTTCAAAGGCTGTGAATTATGTCCATTCACAGCCTGTAATGAGTCAAAAATAGTTTTTAAAGAGTCCGACATTAGTCTCCCACAGTCCTTCGGGATAAAGCTGATAAGCACTCACCTTTAGCTCCCTTGAAATGCTGCCAAAGACCTAATTGATAATTAGCCTGGCAAAGCCACATGGTGCATAGAGTCAAAACGAAGCTTCCCAATGTAAACCAACAGAGAACGAACAAAGTTGCTTCCTGCAAAGGCTCATGTGCCTTTGCTCCTCCTTTATGTCCTATTGGAGGGGCCAATCACCTCCAAGACTTACTCTTGAGTCATCCCTTTTGTCTTAATTGTTCTTGCCTTCTGGCAGTTGTGCACATGCACTCACTAGGAACAAGCTCCCCCTGTTCCTCTAACTTGATGATGTCCAACTCTGGAGGCTCCAGAGGTAGAAGATAACTCCCAGATGGCCCTGGCCCCCTCTCTGCCTCTGACACAGAGCCCTCATCCTAGCCAGACCCCAGGACTGGCCCATGTTCCACCCTAACCTCCTCACTATTCAACTCTGCTGCCAGCTCCGCAAGCTGCCAGTGGACCACAACAGAATCAAAACTGAGCAGAGGACAAGTCTCCTTAATTCTCCAAGGAGATTCTAACAGAGCAGATATTTCCCCAGTGTGTCTTTGCCAGTTTGGATATCTAGAAGGATTATCTAAAAGTCTCTTTCCATCCTTCTTACAAAAAACTACATTCCATTCCAGAGAAGCCAAATCAACCGTAACACGGGGAAGTGGGCTTGGGAATTTTTTATTTTGTCACAGCAAACTCTTTGACACCTAGAAGAAAAGGTAATGAAATTCTCATTCGACAATTATCAATCCTCATTGACTAACCCCTGATCTGTGGCTCAGTCAAATTGAAGAGCTTTTCTGAAGAAAAGAAGGTTTTTGCTTGGCTTCAGATTCACTTCCTCTCACTGTGTGAATTTCTTGCACAGTAGTAGACTCCCGTGTCTTCAGTTTTGAGGCTGTTCATTTGCAGATGCAGCTGGCTTTTGGCATTGTCCCTGGAGATGGTGAAGCATCCCTTCACTTTCTCAGAGTAATAAATGGTAGAACCTGAACTAAAGTATGCCACCCATTCCAGGCTTTTCCCTGGAGCCTGTCTCATCCAGTGCATCCCATAGCTGCTGAAGGTGAATCCAGAGGCTTGGCAGGAGAGACGGAGGGACTCTCCGGGTCTTCTCACATCCACTCCAGACTCCTCCAATTGTGTTTGAGATTGGATTCCTAAAAAGAAAGATTTTTTTTAAATTATATCTCCTGCATATAAGAGCATAATGTAGAAACAAGCTTTACATAAGGGAAATAGATGAGTAGTCATCTCAAACGATTTAAGTGCCAGAGCTCACTGTAACAGAATTGCCAAAGCAAAAATACATTAAGAGTTGTCAACCTAATTTTGTGAAGCTTCTTCTCTGGTATTATTGTACTGCAAACTAGGGCATACAAAACTTTTGCTAGACCAATTCTTGAATACCGCTCGTCTGCCTGGAATCCACGCCAGCCTCTGTTTTGGTGACTTGGTTACGGCTGCTCTGCTACGCTTGCTTACTATCGGCTACCATAGGAACGGGGGAGGCATGGTATTGGGGAAAGGAATTATATTGTACTGGAGGAGTCTTGTTCTCACCATCTTCTGTGCATGCTGGTGGCTGATGTTTGGACTTGGTCAAGGCCAACCCTCTCACATACCAACTTGATGAGGCTGTTTGAAGATGCACCCCACGTGACACCTTAGGGAGTTGCAGATTAGACACTGGGTTGAGGAATTGGGGAGAGGGTGATGGGTAAACATTTGATATGTAAATGTTCCCACCTTTCTGGCTCAGATCTTGCTTTCCTTTAGCTGCTTTCACTTTGTATCTAGTAAAAGTACTTTATCTCTATTAACATGGCGTTGAGGTTTTCCTTTCTTGGATATTGAAAGAGGCACGCCTGACACTGTATATCAGATATTACTACAATTGATAGGGTCCAGAGGTATTTCATGAGAAGGGTACTCCACTTCTCTACTCACAATAGAATATCTTACCCACCAGACTTCAAATTTTGGGCTTGGACAACTATGCTGCCTATAGTCTGACCTAAGCGTAGTATATAAAAATATCCGGTACAACGTCCAACCTATCAATGACTACTTCAGCTTCCACCACAACAATACACGAGCAAACAATGGATACAAATTCAAGGTAAACTGTGTCAAACACGATTGCAGAAAAAAAATGACTTCAGCAACAGAGTGGCCAATGCCAGTAATGCACTACTCGACTCTGTTGTTACATCCTCAACACACACACACCCATAATTTTAATCTAAGGCTATCTACTGTTGACCTCACCACATTCCTAAGATGTCTGTGCCATTCCTGTCCTACTGTCTCCATTTATTCCTACCCATTTATTATGTTCCAATAATTATGTTAGGAAACCAATTCCGTTGTGTTTAAGTACAATGAGCATAAAGATTATACTTATGTTCATATTTATGTTTATGCTTATACCGATTATCTTTTACATGTTTGACAAACTAAATAGATCTATAAATATAAATAAATAAATGACTGAATGTAGGAACAAAGAAAGAAACGAACAAACAGTTAGTTACCTTTCAGAACTGCTAGTAAGGACACAAGGTTTAACCACATTTTTGCTTGCTCTATTGAATGGAGGGAAGTGACAGGAGAGGATTCAGGAAATAGCGCAAGGTTTATGTTGGTGGATTTGGTCTGAAGAGGGAAACTAATGAGGTGCCTTTAAAGGGGAAATTGTGCCTTGATTTACATATCGGTTTGGGATAAAAGAGCCCCTCAAGGCGTTGAGCGATACATTTCAGTGAACGCAACTTGAATGTGTATTTTGCAACTCATATTCCAGTCCTGTGAAAAGGATTAGGACCCTTTTTTTTTTTACTATGAGTTAATAGGAGAAAGGGACAGTTTTTTTGTACGTGAACTGAAAGCGAAAAGAATAGCCCATGTTAATACAATTCACGTTAATATAAGGTGACCAACCGTCCTCCTTTAGGGAGGACAGTCCATCTTTTGTAAGTTCTGTCCTCCCTCGAAGAGTGTCCTCCTACATGTCCTCCTTTTTGATATTTGAAGGCTAATCTGTTGCGCGTTATGTGACGTATTTTATTAAACAGTTTTTAATGGTGTTTTTTTTACTTCATCACAAGTATATTGAACAGATATTGAATCTTGTGTTGAATTTTTATCTAAAGAAATGCTAGACATTAAAATAGATGACAATTGTCCCTTTGAAGAAATTAGAAGACTGAATGTATATTTAAATTCTGAAAAATTAATACAATGGGAAAATCAATATGTTGAAATTGATAAAGGATGGGTGGATATTTTCAGCCATTTCAAAAATGAACATATTCCATGTGAACATTTATTTATACTTGTTCAATTTACATTGTGCTGCCCTGGAACTAATGCAGCAGTTGAAAGAGTTTTTTTCAATTGCCAATGATTTTTCGACAAGTGAGAAATCAAGATTGAATGTTGATACTCTAGCTGCAGCACTTGCCGTAAAATTCAATATGAAGGATATTTCTTGTTCAGATATTTCCAATATATTGTTAGAAGATGATACATTGACAAAAAATATTAATTCAATGGAAAAGTACTCATTTAAATAATAATTAACAGGCATGCAAGCATAATTACAATATAAAATGTTGCAAATGTTTTTATTATGCATATATCATATTTTAGTGTATTATTGTTGCAATGAATAAAATATTTCTTTTATTTACGATATATTTTTTCCAATTTATTTGTCCTCCTTTTCATTGTAAAAAAGTTGGTCACCTTAGTTAATAGATAATAAACTTTCTTATTAAAAATGATGTAAAAATGCTAGAACATCAGAGTTGGAATGTCTGCTACGAAATTGCTTCCTTAACCTTTAAAAAAGTTATTTTATGATCCACAACAAACACGTTAAATGGCAGATAGGTTTCAAGGAAGACTTTTGAGCAGCAATAGCTCTTAGACTTACAGAATATACTGCTTCATAGTGCTTTACAGCCCTCTCTAAGTGGTTTACAGAATCAGAATATTATCCTAAACAATCTTGTTCTTCATGCTAGACCGAATGGTGGCCTAGTTGGGTCCACTCAACTCATAAATCATAGTAAAGGTAAAAGTTTCCCACACACATATGTGCTAGTCGTTCCTGACTCTAGGGGACGGTGCTCATCTCCATTTCAAAGCAGAAGAGCCAGTGCTGTCTGAAGACGTCTCCATGGTCCTGTGGTCGGCATGACAAAACACCCAAGGTGCACAGAACGCTGTTACCTTCCCACCAAAGGTGGTTCCTATTTTTCTGCTTGCATTTTGCATGCTTTCAATCAGCTAGGTTGGCAGAAGCTGGGACAAGTAACGGGAGCTCACTCCATTACACAGCACTAGGGATTCGAACCCCCCAAGCTGCCAACCTTCCTGATCGACAAAGCTCAGCATCTTAGCCACTGAGCCACTGCGTTCTCCCCCCCCTAAATGTAATTCATTGTGTGACTGAATACTTCAAACTTAATGATATAACGTTTTCTTGAGAACTTTTCATTGAATTATTATAGAAATAAAAATAAAAAAAGTATCCGGACTCCAAAATATGTAATGACAGTTCTTTCAATTCCCCTCCCCACCCCAACATATACATTGACAATGGGATTTCCTGCAACAATATATCCCCCCAGTGTCAAAAACAAGAAGGGAAGCATGTTCAATATTCTCCAAGAAAGATGCTTTTGGTGTAAGTTCTTCCTCAATAGGGGATTGACAGTTTAGATGTTTAGAAGGTTTATCTTGAAGTTTCATTTCCAGGCTTCTGTCATAACACTAAAGGACAATATTCTTTTCCAATTTTTTCCCCTTGAAGCTCAATCACCTTATAAACAGGGAAGATGAAACTGAAATTTTTAAGCCATTTAAATCATTCTACGTTTTCCCCCCAGCAACTTCTCTAATTGGATACCTGGAAGAATGGACTCTTAAGGATCACATTAAAAGTTGATCAATCCTTGATTAATCAAGGATCTGGGATTGGATTTGTAACTAATACAATTTCCCTAAAATTTTCTTTCCTTCCTTCTTGCAAGGCAATTAAAAAACAACAACAACACTGCATTCCATTCCAGAAAAAGCAAATCAACTGTAAAACAGGGAAGCAGGCTTATAAATGTTTATTTTGTCACAGCAAACTCTTTTGATACTGTTGGAAGAAATGTCCTTCTGGGTTCGGTTCCAAATGGGGGAAAAGACACTGGAAACATGGAGGCTGTTTGGAAACATGGTTTAAATATTGGACAGGACCACATGGCTTGAGCTCCTGAGCAGAAAAGGGATGAGAAAGACTGAATTTTATACCCTCTTTTGGGCCCCACCTCTCTGTTTCCTGTTCCTGTGTAAGAAGTGTATTTTGATTGGTTGTCAGACTCCCAGTGGGTGGTGGGGTCTTAGCTAACTTTGTAGGCTGTCCTGAGACCTAAGTTTGTTTGCCTTGCTGGCTGATGTAATCTTCCCAGGTGCCATGTGGTGAGTTGCTAGATGGGTTCGCCAGAAGGAGGTAAATCTTTGTTATGTAGAATACACTGGCTCAGGCCTTAATGATCCATTGACAAAGGGGGGGGGGTATTAAGAGTGAGTCTGTTTCCTGCCTAAACATGTTTCTTGGGCTCAGGCCTTAATGGTCCATTGACAGAGGTGGGGGCTATTAAGAGTGAGTCTGTTTGCTGCCTAAACATATGTTTCTCTGGCTCAGGCCTTAATGGTCCATCGACAAAGGGGGGGATATTAAGAGTTTCTATCTCTCTGAGTTTCTACTTCCCTTTCTAGGGGGAATATTCTGCCCTTTTAATATTTCCTAAAATATTTCATTTTCCAGGAGAGGGGTGGGTTTTAGCATCCTACAATATCTAGAGGAAAACATCCCGAAGTTCTCACTAGACAATCATCAGTCCTCATTGACTAATCCCTGATCTGTGCTTTGTCTGAAGAAAGGAAGGTTTTTGCTTGGCTTCAGATTCACTTCCTCTCACTGTGCGTCTTGCACAGTAATAGACTCCCGTGTCTTCAGCTTTGAGGCTGTTCATTTGCAGATGCAGCTGGCTTTTGCCGTTGTCCCTAGAGATGGTGAAGCGGCCCTTGACTTTGTCCGAGTAGTAAATGCTAGAGCCAGAGGTTATGCGTGCCACCCATTCCAGTCCTTTCCCTGGAGCCTGTCTCACCCAGCTCATCCCATAGTCGCTGAAGGTGAATCCAGAGGCTTGGCAGGAGAGACGGAGAGACTCCCCAGGTCTTCTCACATCCCCTCCAGACTCCACCAACTGAACCTGAGATTGAACTCCTAAAAAGAAAGGTTTTTTTTTAATATTGATCTCCTGCATACAAGAGCAAAACAAGGAAATAAGCTATACATAGAGGAAATAATTACCTTTCAGGACTGCTAGTAAGGACAGAAGTTTTAGCCACATTTTTGCTCGCTCTACTGAATGGAGGAAAGTGAAAGGGGAGGATTGAAGAAATAGCACAAGGTTTTTTTTTAATGTCTGTGGATTTTGTCTGAAGAGGGAAACCAATGGGGCTCCTTTAAAGGGGAAATTGTGCCGTGATTTACATATGGGTTTGAGATAAAAGAGCCATACATGGCATTGAGTAATACATTTCAGTGAACACAACTTGCATATTTGCCACATTCCAGCCTCCCCCCTCCCCAATGAGTTAATTGGACAAAGGGCCAGTTTGTTGTACATTAACTAAAGAATGACTTAAAATATCAGCATTTCTCTGAATGATACAAATTGAATTCCATCTACTCATTTGGTATATGCATTGTAGCGCTTATAATGTTTTCACGGTTTTATACGTTCATTGATTAAGACGATACGATCCTTTCATGTTGTCTCCATTTCCAGCAAAGATTAAATGCTTTGCTACGTTTCTCATGTGACGAAAACCCCAAATCCAACTTTTTATAAAAGTTTCATTTTTCTTATGAGTTGATAGGAGAATGAACCAGTGTGTTGTACATTAAGGAAAATAGAAGCCTGGAAAATCTCTGCCCTTCTCAAAATGATTCACGTTTTTAGAGAATTATCTTTCCCGATCACAGATTGGATAAAAAGGTTAGAATCTTTGCTAGGAAATTGCTTCATAAACTTGATTTATTATATGGAACTTTCAACTTAAACTTTAAGGAACCCTCTGAATGCTAGACTGGTTGTGTCCACTCAATTCAGAAACTGAAGTCATACTGTGACCAAATGTTGTTGTTAGTTGCAAAGTCATGTCCGACCCATCCCAACCCCATGGACAACATTCCTCCAGGCCTTCCTGTCCTCTACCGTCCTCTGGAGTCCATTTGACCTCATGCCTACTGCTTTGGTGACTCCATCTAGTGGTGGGATTCAAATTTTTTTACTACCAATTCTATCGGCATGGCTTGGTGGGCATGACAGGGGAAAGATACTGTGAAATCTCCATTCCCTCACCACTCCAGAGGAAGGTTACTGCAAAATCCACCTTTCCTCCTGACCAGCTGGGACTCTGGAGGCAGAGAATAGATGGGGGTGGGACCAATCAGAGGGGGTATTTACCGGTTCTCTGAACCACTCAAAATTTCCACTGCCGGTTCTCCAGAACTGATCAGAACCTGCTGAACACCACATCTGACTCTATCCAGCCAGCTCATTCTCTGTCGTCCCTTTCTTCTTTTGCCCTCAATTGTTCCCAGCATTAGGCCCTTCTCCAGGGAGTCCTTCCTTCTCATTAGATGTCCAAAGTATTTGAGTTTTATCTTCAGGATCTGGTCTTCTAAAGAGCAGTCAGGTTTGATCTCCTGTAGGACTGACTGGTTTGATCACCTCACAGGTGTCTTCTCCAGCACCATAGTTCAAAGGCCTCAATTCTGACCAAATATAGTATCTCAATTCAAACAGAATGGTAATTAATTAAGTTTATATTATACAAAATGGTGTGTTTGCTGTAGGTTACCTGGTTTAAACCCAAGCAAGGCTTCCCAGTAAGGATTATACACGCTCGAGATTCTAGGTTCTTTGGAATTCCATTGAGAGAATTAAAATACAATACAATAGTAGAGTTGGAAGGTACCTTGGAGGTCTTCTAGTCCAACCCCCTGCTTAGGCAGGAATCTTCTAAATCTTCTGAATTGGTGTATATATTTGTATCTGTAATATATGTTAACTTATTCATATGTGCACTGAATAAGACTTTTTGCTTCCATTTCCAGCAAACATTTGAAATACCTAGATAAATTTTTCTGGAGACAAAAACTAAAAAGCCACCTCACTATGAAAATTCTTAGTTTCATACTGAATTCTAAGCTGCTTCTCTCCTTTTTTTTTAAACAAAGTTTTATTGGTTTTTTAAAAAAACAAAAAGGAAAGGGGTGGTGGAATAAGTTACAAATTTTGGCAGTTACAATATGTAGAAGGTGTCCCCACCCCCCGTACTCATAATGTTCATTTATACATAAATTAGTTTAATACTAAATAGCAATATTTTGTCAGCATGTAAATTCAAATAATAATTTCAATCAGTTTATATCAAGCAGATTTTCTTACTCATTTTTGTGATCTGAGTTTTCTTGGTATTGCCCCTTCTCCCCCCACCGGCAGGGCTCCGGCCCCTCCCGTGTCCTGTAAATCTGGTGTAGAATCGTCGGATTTATCTAGGAGTACTTTGTTTTTTTCCATGAAGGCCTGAGCCTCTGTGGTTGTATTGATTCTAACTCTTGTGTCCTCCCAGAATATTAACATGCCTTCAGGCATCAACCATCTGAACGACCCCCCCTTCTGGTATAACTTCTTCGCTAATTGCGAATAGTTTTTTCTTTTCTCTCTCACTTTCTTAGGGATCTGTTTCAGAATGGTTATTTCTCTATCTTGATATTTCAAAGATTGCCCCCTTTGTGCACTCAGAATCTCATCTCTTGTAGTCTTTCTAAGAAATTTAATGTGTACCTCCCTAGGAACATTGTGTGTTCTAGCATATGCTGAGTTTACTCAGCTGCTTCTCTCCTTGATTGGTTTCCATCCATTGTTTCTTTTCTTGCCTTCTGGTACTTTGGAGAATAGTTTGACCCCTTCTTCTTTGTGCCAGCCCTTCAAAGCACTGTAATGTTGTCACTCCTAGTCTTTCTTTTCATTATACAAGTCGTACCCAATTCCTGCAACCATTCTTCATACGCCTCATCCTTAAGGTGCCCAGTCTGTTGCTCTTCTCTGTCTTCTTTGCAAAGTCTCAACAACTTTTGCACAACGTGGTGAGCAAAACTGAATGCACTGTTCCAGTTGTGTAGTACTTCACATGATCTTGATTCTATCTCTCTGTTAATGCAATCTAGGATTGCATTGGCTTTCAAACAGAGAAGGTGAACTTGGAATTTTTCATTTTCTTATAGCAAGATTCCAATACATTTAAAAAAAATTAGTCCTGCATGAAATCCTCACTGGAACGGTGATTAGTCCTCATTGATTAATCCAGAGTCTGAGACTCAGTCATGATGAAGAGCTTCTCTGAAGAAAGGAAGGTTCTTGTTTGGCTTCAGATTCACTTCCTCTCACTGTGTCTCTGGTGCAATAATAGACTGCCGTGTCTTCAGCTTTGAGGCTGTTCATTTGCAGATACAGCTGGCTTTTGGCATTGTCCCTGGAGATGGTGAAGCGTCCCTTCACTTTGTCTGGGTAGTATGTGGTAGGAGATGAAGCTGTATTGATTGCGGCCACCCATTCCAGTCCTTTCCCTGGAGCCTGTCTCACCCAGTACATCCAGTAGCTGCTGAAGGTGAATCCAGAACCTTGGCAGGAGAGACGGAGGGACTCTCCAGGTCTTCTCACATCCCCTCCAGACTCCACCAACTGGACTTGAGATTGGACACCTAAAAAGGGAAAAAAATATTGTTTTTAATGAGTTCTCCTGCATAGAGGAGCAGAGATACATTTTACATAGGGGAAATAATTACCTTTGAGAATTACTAGCAAGGACACCAGGTTTAGCCACATTTTTGCTCCTTCTAATGAATGAAGGGAAGTGACCGAAAATTATTCAGGAAATAGCACACGTTGTGGGAGTTGTCTGAAAATGGGCCTCCTTTAAATCAGAAATTTAGCCTTGATTTACATATCTGTTGGGATAAAACAGCCCCTCGGGGGAATTGATTCATATGTACATTTCACTTGTATGTGCATTTTCCAGTTAACATTTCAGTCCTACGAAAATGGTTGGTACCCATTTTTTCCCCCTGTGCATTCATAGACACACCTGTATCTTCTTTCTCTTTTATCTTCAGTGTTAGTCTAAATTTTTTTAAAAAATTATATCTTCTTCTGTAGGTGTTTCCTTGCTTTTCCAGTATTGTGCAAATAGAATTCTTGCTGCTGTTGAAATGGGTAAGATTAAAGACACATTCCCTTTATCGTATTGTTCTAGTCAGCGGTTTTGAAGGCGGAAGAGGGCTCTACGCCCCCCAACAGCAGATAAAGTGGCAGAACCATCTCCTAGGAGTAGGGAAACTGATTATGAACCTCCACTGCCTTGTGGCTCTATCCAGTACTGGAAAAGGCTTCAGGAGTCAACCTCGAGGCAAAATCTGCATCCGGAGTTACGGAAGAAGTTCGTGACTGTGTACAACCACTTTCTGGTAACTCCTGCGACGCAGCTAAAATCAATCGCATCACCTTTTCCATTCCATTGAACTATTTCAGGGTTGTGGAGAGGGGGGATCTGCTCCTTGGGTAACAGTCTATCCTCCATATTAATCTACCCAGGCTTCGTGCTGTGGAGAGGACACTCCAGCTTTGCATACAGCACAGCCTATTCTGTTTTAGGACCTCTTTGCAGAGCATGACACCAAAGTCTTTTGAGACCGAAGGATTGCAATGCAGATTTTTTTTTCTGGTATTGTGCCTAATAAAAATAGTTCTGACTTATAATCAATATGCTGCCTTAACATTTTTTTTTCTAACCACGAATGCATTTTTTCCCCGCCAATTTTCTTTTCTTTTGGACACGTCCACCACATGTGATAGTATGGGCCCAAGATTTGATTGAATTTCTGAGTTTCATACTGAAGGCTCCCGAGATATAAAATTGCCTTGAGAACTTTTCATTGAATTATTATAGTAACAACAAATAAATAAATAAATAAATAAATAAATAAATAAATAAATAAATAAATAAATAAATAAATAAGTAAATAAGTAAATAAGTAAATAAGTAAATAAATAAACAAACAAATAATAAATAAGTAAATAAATAAATAAATAAATTAGTAAATTAGTAAATAAGTAAATAAATAAGTAAACAAACAAATAAATAAATAAACAAATAATAAATAAGTAAATAAATAAGTAAATAAATAAATAAATAAACAAACAAATAAATAAATAAATAAATAAATAAATAATTCTGGCCTCCATAATATCAAATGACAGTTCTTTCAATTCCCTTCCCCACCCCCACCAGTTACCTCAACAATGGGATTTCATGCAACAACATTGCCCCCCAGTGTCAAAAAATGAGGAAGGAAGCATGATCCATATTCTCCAAGGAGTTTCTTTTGGTGCAGATGTTTGAATGGCAGTTTAAATGTTTAGAAGGTTCGTTCTAAAAAAATTCATTTTCAGGCTTCTGCACATGATACGAAAGGACAATACAATACAATACAATACAATACAATAGTAGAGTTGGAAGGGACCTTGGAGGTCTTCTAGTCCAACCCCCTGCCTAGGCAGGAAACCCTATACCGTTTCAGACAAATAGCTATCCAACATCTTCTTAAAGACTTCCAGTGTTGGGGCATTCACAACTTCTGGAGGCAAGCTGTTCCACTGATTAATTGTTCTCACTGTCAGGAAATTCCTCCTCAGTTCTAAATTGCTTCTCTCCTTGATTAGTTTCCACCCATTGCTTCTTGTTCTACCCTCAGGTGCTTTGGAGAATAGTTTGACTCCCTCTTCTTTGTGGCAACCTCTGAGATATTGGAATAATGCTATCATGTCTCCCCTAGTCCTTCTTTCTCTTAAGCTAAACATACCCAGTTCCTGCAACCGTTCTTCATATGTTTTAGTCTCCAGTCCCCTAATCATCTTTGTTGCTCTTCTCTGCACTCTTTCTAGAGTCTCCACATCTTTTTTACATCGTGGCGACCAGAACTGAATGCAGTATTCCAAGTGTGGCCTTACCAAGGCATTATAAAGTGGTATTAACACTTCACGTGATCTTGATTCTATCCCTCTGTTGATGCAGCCTAGAACTGTGTTGGCTTTTTTGGCAGCTGCTGCACACTGCTGGCTCATATTTAAATGGTTGTCCACTAGGACTCCAAGATCCCTTTCACAGTTACTACTACTGAGTATGGTATCACCTATACTGTACCTGTGCATTCCGTTTTTGTTGCCTAAATGTAGAACCTTACTCTTTTCACCATTGAATTTCATTTTATTAGATAGTGCCCAATGTTCAAGTTTGTCAAGATCCTTCTGTATCTTAAGCCTATCTTCTGGAGTGTTGGCTATTCCTGCCAGCTTGGTATCATCTGCAAATTTGATGAGTTCCCCATTTATTCCCTCATCCAAATCATTGATGAAGATGTTGAAGAGTACTGGGCCTAAAACAGAGCCTTGGGGTACTCCACTGCATACTTCCCTCCATGTAGATGCAGTTCCATTGAGAACTACACGTTGAGTGCGGTTGGTCAGCCAGTTACCAATCCATCTGGTGGTGATGCTGTCTAACCCACATTCTTCTACTTTATCTAGTAGTAGGTTATGGTCTACCTTATCAAAAGCCTTACTGAAGTCCAAGTAAACTATATCAACGGCATTCCTCTGGTCCACTAATTTTGTCACATTATCAAAGAATGCAATAAGATTAGTCTGGCATGATCTGTTTTTGACAAATCCATGTTGGCTTTTGGCTATTACTTTGTTTGCTTCTAGGTGTTCGCAAATTCGTTGCTTGATTATTTTTTCCAGAATCTTTCCTGGTATTGAGGTTAGGCTGATAGGTCTGTAGTTTCCTGGATCTAATTTTTTCCCTTTTTTGAAGATGGGAACCACATCAGCTCTTTTCCAGTCCTCTGGTAGTTCCCCGGTGTTCCAGGATCTCTGAAAGATATAATTCAGTGGTTCTGAGATCTCGTCTGCTAGTTCCTTCAGAACTCTGGGGTGTAATCCATCTGGTCCTGGTGATTTGAACTCATCTAGGGTAGACAGGTGCTCACTTACCATTTTCTTCCCTATTTCAATTTGTGTTCCTAATTTTGTGGTGCTGCTTTTGATAGGTTGGACTGTTTTATCCCTTTGTGTAAAGACAGATGCAAAACATGAGTTAAATAGTTCTGCTTTCTCCCTGTTGCTTGTCACCTTCTTGCCACTTTCTCCTAGCAATGGACCAATTGTTTCCTTAACTTTTTTCTTGTTTTTAACATGTTGGAAGAAGCTTTTTTTGTTAATTTTTACTTTTGTGGCAAGCCTTTCTTCATTGTGAGCCTTAGCTTTCCTCACTTCATCTTTACAGGCTCGGGCTATTTGCTGATATTCTGCCTTAGTTATGTCCCCCTCCTTCCACTTTTTATACTTACTTTTTTTGTCTTTCAGTTTGTCAGATAGTTGTTTATGCAGCCATGCTGGTTTCTTTTGGGAGCTGTTGTTTTTCTTCTTCATTGGTATTGTGTTAGACTGGGCTTTTCTAATCTCATTTTTCAAAATTTCCCAAGCTTCTTGAGTTGTTTTCCCCTCGAGGATTCTCATCCATGGAATTTTTCTCAAGCTCTCTCTAAGTTTATTGAAATTAGCTTTCTTAAAGTCCAAGACTCTAGTTTGACTTTGTTCTACTACTTGTGTTTGGATAATGTTGAATTCCAATATTGCATGGTCACTTGCCCCCAGGGTTCCTATGGCTTCAACACCTTCTATCATTTCCTCTCTGTTAGTGACAATAGTCCATTCCCTTGTTTTCTTTTTAATTTTTAAACAATCATAAAAGTAACAAATAAACAGACGCACACAAAGTATAAAAATCATCCTCGCATTTCCTACAGTGTGTCGATTGGTTACCAAGCTTTTTTGCCTCCTCTCACAAAAGCCTTCACTTGCAATTTACATCAAGTCTCATATCATCAGTCTGATATATATGTATACAATTATTGTGATTATTGAACATTCATTGACTATAGCTATTATTACATTCTATTTATGTGAAATATTTTAAATTTAAAATAAATTTATATTATGGCATTTCATTGCATCATCCTGGAATCATCCGGTAATATGACATCTTTATATTCTATTCTATATTTTAGTACTGGTTCGGGTGAACTGGTCCAAACTGGTAGCATTTAATCCCTGGTCCTAAATTGATCAATCTTAATTAGCTAATCAAGGATCTGGGAGTGGATTTGTATTTACAATTTTTCAAATGTTTTACATGTTCACAGAATATGGTAATATAATCCTTACCTTTTCCTTTCATTTCCAGGAAAGATGTGAAATACCTTGACACATTCTCTGGTGACAAACACCAATGATAAATTATTTTATATCAATTCCCAGCTTCCCTGTGACCTCCTACCCTACTCAGATGGAAACTTTTCTTGAGACTCGATGAATTATGATGGGAAATAACAACAACAAAAAGCGCAATTCCAAAATGAGATCATATATAATGTAAATGTTTTATTCCCTAACAAATTTTCTTTAGGTGTATAGACAACTGGATTTTGTGTCACAACATTGCTCTTTAGGGTAAAGAGTGGAGACATTCTTAATTCTCCAAAGAGGTTTTTTAACAGCATATGCTGTATTTCCCCAAACTGTGTTGACAGTTTCAAATGGAATGGAATGGAATGGAATGGAATGGAATAGAACAGAACAGAACAGAACAGAACAGAACAGAACAGAACAGAATAGAATAGAATAGAATAGAATAACAAAGTTGGAAGGGACCTTGGAAGTCTTCTAGTCCAACCCCGCTGCTTAGGCAGGAAATCCTGCACTACTTCAGACAAATGATTATCCAATCTCTTCTTTAAAACTTCCAGTGTTGGAGCATTCACAACTTCTGGAGGCAAGTCATTCCACTGATTAATTGTCCTCACTGTCAGGAAATTTCTCCTTCGTTCTAAGTTGCTTCTCTCCTCGATTACTTTCCACCCATTGCTTCTTGTCCTATCCTCAGGTGCTTTGAAGAATAGCTTGACTCCTTCTTCTTTGTTGTAGCCCCTGAGATATTGGAACACTTCTATCATGTCACCCCTAGTCCTTCTTTTCATTAAGCTAGACATACCCAATTCCTGCAACCGTTCTTCATATGTTTTAGTCTCCAGTCCCCTAATCCTCTTTGTTGCTCTTCTCTATACTCTTTCTAGAGTCTCCACATCTTTTTTTACATCATGGCGATCAAAACTGAATGCAGTATTCCAAGTGTGGCCTTACCAAGGCATTATAAAGTGGTATTAACACTTCACGTGATCTTGATTCTATCCCCCTGTTTATGCAGCCGAGAACTGTGTTGGCTTTTTCGGCAGCTACTGCACACTGCTGGCTCATATTTAAATGGTTCTCCAATAGGACTCCAAGATCCCTCTCACAGTTACCACTGTTGAGCAAGGTACAACATACACTGTACCTGTACATTTTGTTGTTCCTGCAAATGTATATTTTAGCCTAATCAACTTTGTTGGTCTTCCCTGCATGCTTTTTGGACTCATGGAATAAGCGTGGTCTGGGGCTCAGTCAAGTTGGTCTGAAGAAAGGAAGGTTCTTGTTTGGCTACAGAGTCATTTCCTCTCACTGTGCACCCAGCACAGTAATAGATTCCTGCGTCTTCAGCTCTGAGGTTGTTCATTTGCAGATACAGCTGGCTTCCTGCATTGTCCCTGAGGATGGTGAAGCGGCCCTTCACATTGTCTGAGTAGAACCTTTTACTGGAGTCAGAGTAGATGCCTGCAGCCCATTCCAGTCCTTTCCCTGGAGCCTGTCTCACCCAAACCATCCACGCGCTACTGAAGGTGAATCCAGAGGCCTGACAGGAGAGATGAAGGGATTCTCCAGGTCTTCTCACATCCCCTCCAGACTCCACCAACTGTGCTTGAGATTGAACTCCTAAAAGGAAATAGATATTTTAATGAGTTCTCCTACATACAAGACCATGACTTGGAAATTAACTTTCAATAGGGGAAATAATTACCTTTGAAGACTACTAGTAAGGACACTAGGCTTAACCACATTTTTGCTCCTCTAATGAATAGATGAAATCGACAGGAGAGGTTTCAGGAAATAGCCCAAGGTTTCTGTTGGTGGGTGTTGCATGAAGAGGGAAACCGTGGGTCTCTTTAAAGGGGAAATTGTGTCTCAATTTACATATCTGTTGGAATAAAACATCCCCTCAGTGCATTCACCAATACATTTCCGTGAAGCTAACTGGCATGTGCATTTCGCAATTAACATTCCAGTCCTTTGAAAAGGGTTAGTACCCATTTTTTTTCTTATGACTTAATAAGAGAAAAGGCCATTTTGCTGGGATTCTCAGGGGTTGCCACAAAGACGAGGGAATTAAACTATTCTCCAAGGCACCTGAGGGTAGAACAAGAAGCAATGGGTGGAAACTAATCAAGGAGAGAAGCAACTTAGAACTGAGGCGAAATTTCCTGACAGTTAGAACAATTAATCAGTGGAACAGCTTGCCTCCAGAAGTTGTGAATGCCCCAACACTGGAAGTCTTTAAGAAGATGTTGGATAGCCGTCAGTCTGAAACGGTATAGGGTTTCCTGCCTAGGCAGGGGGTTGGACTAGAAGACCTTCAAGGTCCCTTCCAACTCCACTATTGTATTGTATTGTATTGTATTGTATTGTATTGTATTTTAACTTAAAGAAAGGCCTGGAAAATTCTCAAAATGATTCAAGGAGTTAGAAAATAAACTTACTTATTGCAGATCACATCACACGGCTAGAGCATCAATGCTACACCGCCTGGTAACCAATTGCTTCCTTAAAAGGTAAGGTTCCCCTTGCACATATGTACTAGTCGTTCCCGACTCTAGGGGGCGGTACTCATCTCTGTTTCAAAACTGAAGAGCCAGCACTATCTGAATACGTCTCCATAGTCATGTGCCCGGCATGACTAAATGCCGAAGGCGCACTGAACACTGTTACCTTCCCACCAAAGGTGGTTCCTATTTTTCTACTTGCATTTTTATGTGTTTTCAAACTGCTAGGTTGGCAGAAGCTGTGATAAGTAATGGGAGCTCACTCGGTTATGCGGCGCTAGGGATTCAAACCGCCGAACTGCCGTTCTTTCTGATCAACAAGCTCAGCATCTTAGCTACTGAGCCACCGCGTCCCTTAATTGCTTCCTTAACCTCTTTTTATTTTATGGAACATCCCAAATACATTAAATGGCAGTTAAGCTTCAAGGAACACTTTGAATGCTAGACTAGTTGAGTCAAATTAACGCAGAAGTCAAATTGTGACCAAATACAGTTTCTCAATTCAATCAGAATGATAAACCATTACCTTTGTATTATCTAAAATATTGTTTGCTGTAGGCTATCTGGTGTAAATGGCTTCCCAGTAAGAATAATACTCTCTCTCGATGCTAAGTTCTTTTGAATTCCATTGAGAGAAAGTTTAAAATCTTCTGGATTGTCGTACATCTTTATATCTATAATATTTTAGCTGTTTTATTTATTTATTTATTTATTTATTTATTTATTTATTTATTTATTTATTTTATTTGATTCAATTTATCAGTCGCGCCCTCTCCGCGAAGGGACTTGGGGCGACGTACAATCAAATATAAAGGCATGTGGCATGGAGGAGGTAAATACATCAACAATTAACAATACAAAAAGTAAAAGCCACAAAGTTAAAATAAATAATAAAATTAATACAATTAAAACAATTAAAATACCCAAAATATTTAAATATATAGTTTAAAATTGCCAGGGAGGTTAGAAGTTCTGATTATATGTTTTCGGAATAAGACAACTTGATTCTTTCATGTTGTTTCCATTTCCAGAAAAGATTTGAAAGGCCTAGATAAGTTTCTCTGGTGACAAAAACCCCAAATCCATTTTGTATGAAAAATTCTCAGTTTCATATTGAAGTCTCCGATGATGTACGATTTTCCTGAGGACTTTGCATGAAACGATTACAGAAATAAAATAAAATGGATCCAGTCCTTCATTTTGTTTTCATTTCCAGGAAAGATTTGAAATATTTTGACACACTGTCAATGAAAAACACCAATGATAAACTTTTTCTGTTTGTGGTGTTCTGTTCTATCTTCTTTTTTGTGTGCCATATCCATCATCGGCTTTCTTTCTTTCTTTCTTTCTTTTTCTTTCTTTCTTTCTTTCTTTCTTTCTTTCTTTCTTTCTTTCTTTCTTTCTTTCTTTTTTTCTTTCTTTCTCCATAAGTCCAAGGAAACAAGTATGAAAACACATGAAAAAATGGCACAAATGAATAGATATAAGTAAGCAAAACATAGCCATAAACACAAAAAAAGAGTACATATAAATGGGACAGTAGGACAGGGACGGTAGGCACGCTGGTGCGCTTATGCGTGCCCCCTTAGGGACCTCTTAAGAAACGAGTAAGGTCTATGGTAGACAGTTTAAGGTAAAAGGTGTGGGAGTTAGAGGAACTAACAACAGGCTCACGTAGAGTGTTCCACACATTTACTACTCTGTTGCTGAAATCGTTTTTTCCTGCAATCAAGATAAGAATGGATTACATTTAGTTTGTATCTCTTGATAGCCCTTGTGTTATTGCAGTTAAAGTAAAAGCAGTCATTAACAGGTAGGTGTTATGGCAGATTATATTGTGCACTAAGCTGAGGTGGGAACTTAGACAGCGTAGTTCAAGGTTATCCAGGCCTAAAATTTCAAGCCTGGTGGTATAAGGAACTTTATTACGAGCAGAGGAGTTGATATATATATATCCTCTAACCTTGCTCCAAAAGTCCATGAAACATTTCAGTGGGTAACAAAATAAAAATAAAAAAGAGAAGAAAGACAGTAAAAAAAATGAGTCAAAGATAAGTACAGTACGAGGTTGGATATCCCCCCCTCCTATTTTTTGTATTGTCCTGCTGGTTCTTTATGATTTATCAATTGTTGTTTGTAACTAATGATTGTAACTATTATTATGATCTATGACCTATTGCTGGCTGTTTATATGTACACAGTGAGTTGGTGCACTGGAGACATTCCTTGTATCTCTTATCACACTTCACCAATAAACATTTCTATTTTATTCTATTCCTATTTCATTCTATTTTACTCCTATTTCATTCTATTCCATTCCTATTTCATTCCTATTCCCATTCGCATTCCACTCCATTTTCCTATTCCATTCCATTCTATTCTAACCATGGAAGCTTAAAACTTAAAACTAAAAAGATGTAGTGCTTTATTTATTTATTTTAAAGCGGCTGCTGAAGATGTGACGGCTACCTTTTTTCCCCTCCACCCCGAAACTCCTGGAATCCTCTCGCTCCCAAGTTTCCCAACGACTTATTCATTCATAGATATCGCGGGAAGGAAACAAAGGCGGGTCTCCTTGTGAATGGACGGAAAAGGGAAAACCAGCTGCTGCAGAGCGTCCGTGTGAACTTCCGAGTCTCCGAGGAAGAAGAGGCTGCGGACTGAAGGGACATTGTCACCATCATTCCTGCCTCGGTTCTTGGCACCTTCTTCCCTGTGTTCCCTCCCCTCCCCTCACTACTGGGAGACTGAGCCCAGCCCTGCCACCTCTCATGTTGTTGCCTCGCCGGCACTCGTGCGCTCCATTCTCCCCCTCCCTTCCCCTCGTCAAACGCAGCCATCTGTTCCTCCCACCAGTGACTCTCGTATCGCAATTGGCTGGGCATCAGCTGTCCTCGTGTCACCGCAAGGCAGTGCTCGCCACCGCTGCCACCGTTCCGCTGGCTCCAAACAGTGCACGTAGGTTTCTCAGTTCCTAAGACCATCAAAAATACGTGTTTTCCGATGGTCTAAGGCGACCCCTGTGAAAGGGTTGTTTGACCCCCAAAGGGGTCGTGAACCCACAGGTTGAGAACCGCTGCTCCAGAGGCTTTCCTGAAGCTAGCGGTGGGCAAAGTCAGCCTCAACAACATGTGTGCTGGAGCTGACTGCTTGGGTGCTGGAAGATATAGCTCCAATTGCCATCAGTGGCACTTGTGCCATAGGTTCGCCTTCATGGGTAAAGGGCCTCCTGCATGAGTTGAGGATTTTACTAGAAGATCTCTTCTAGTAAAGGTCTCTTCCAATTCTGTTATCCTGTGATAAGAAAATATAGAATTATACATAACATAACTTCTCCAGGTGGAAAGGGAATTGGATTTTGTAACAACATTGCCCGCAGAGTCAAAACTAAGCAGAGGACACCTCTTCTTGAATCTCCAAGGAGATTCTATCATGGCAGCTATTTCTCCAATGTGTGTTTGCCGGGTTGGATATTCAGAAGGATTATCCAAAAGTTTATTTCTCTCCTT
Organism: Natrix helvetica; assembly: GCF_964273705.1. NCBI lineage: Eukaryota > Metazoa > Chordata > Lepidosauria > Squamata > Natricidae > Natrix > Natrix helvetica. The sequence continues at coordinate 78,933,858 of NC_138555.1, read as the reverse complement.
CTGCCCTGACACTAAAAAACCACATTCCATTCCAGTGAAGCCAAAACAACTGGCAAACAGGGAAGTAGTTTTGGATATTTTGAATTTGTCACAGCAAACCCTTTGATACCTTGAACAAAATGTCCTGACCTTCTCATTAGACAGTCACCAATCCTCATTGACTAATCCCTGATCTGTGGCTCAGTCAAGTTGAAGAGCTTTTCTGAAGAAAAGAAGGTTTTTGCTTGACTTCAGATTCACTTCCTCTCACTGTGTCTCTTGCACAGTAATAGACTCCTGTGTCTTCGGCTTTGAGGCTGTTCATTTGCAGATACAGCTGGCTTTTGGCATTGTCCCTGGAGATGGTGAAGCGGCCCTTCACTTTGTCTCAATAGTAAATAGTACTGGAATCATGGTTTATGTGTGCCACCCATTCCAGTCCTTTCCCTGGAGCCTGTCTCACCCAGCTCATCCCATAGTTGCTGAAGGTAAATCCAGAGGCTTGGCAAGAGAGACGGAGAGACTCCCCAGGTCTTCTCACATCCCCTCCAGACTCCACCAACTGTACTTGAGATTGGACACCTAAAAGGAAAGGAGCTTTTTTAATAGATCTCTTGCATGCAAGAGCAGAACATTGAAATAAACTATACAGTGGTAATAATTACCTTTGAGGACTACAAGTATGGACAGAAGATTTAGCCACATTTTCGCTCCTTGTAATGAATAGATTAATTAGATAGGAGAGGATTCTGGAAATAGTGCAAGGTTTATGTTAGTGGGAGTTGTCTGAAAAGACAAACCATTGGGCTCCTTTAAAGGGGAAATTGGGTCTCGATTTGCATATCTGTTGGGATAAAAGAGCTACAAAGGGGATTGATTAACCCTTAACCACAGACATACTATTCCAGCTATGCTATTACAGATAGAATGACCACTCTAGCTGCATAGTCCATTAATTGCACAACAATATTTTGACTACTGGTTTTGGATCTATTACTTCCAAAAGTTACAGAAGACCATTGGAATTTATTCTTGCCATGCAAATGATTACACAACGTAGATTTTATCTGGTCACCCATTTCATCAGGAGCTTCATCATTGCTCATGTCAAAATCTGCGGTGGGGGATTCCTCATTGTCCATTACAAATCCTTTGTCGCAATCCGATCCCACTTCACTCAGATCACTCTCTGCTTCTTCATACCATGTTAGAAGAGTTTCTTCGAATTGGATCAGCAAACTGCACTCTTTTTGGCGGAAAATATGCCCCTAACTTTAGAAATATATCTATATCTATATCTATATCTATATCTATATCTATGTCTATGTCTATGTCTATGTCTATGTCTATATCTATATCTATATCTATATCTATATCTATCTATATCTATATCTATATCTATATCTATATCTATATCTATCTATCATATATCATCTATATCTATATCTATCTATCATATATCATCTATATCTATCTATTTATCAATCATCTATCTATATCTATATCTATATCTATATCTATATCTATATCTATATCTATATCTATATAAGTATATCTATATCTATATCTATATCTATATCTATATCTATATCTATCTATCATCTATCTATCTATCTATCTATCATCTATCTATCTATCTATCTATCTATCTATCTATCTATCTATCTATCTATCTATCTATCTATCTAAAGATATGTGATCAAAATGACCCCAATTCAAATTCAAACACCACTGCAAAAAACACAAAATTACTGACCCAAGTGTGATGCTGCATACACTCCTTTGGTGGGAAAACAAAAGCTATTTGAAACCGGAATGGTCCATTTCTAAAAATAGGGGTGTTCTATACATTTTGGAAAACTGTTGTGCTCACTATGACCGAGGGTCTCTGGTTATGGGTTAATGGATTGCAATACATATAAGTTCCTTGTGTATTTTTCAATTAAGAAAAGGATTGGGACACACTTTTTTTTCCTTTGTGGGTTTATTTGCATATCTGTTGGGATAAAAGAGCCACCAAGGACCTTGATTAATACATTTCAGTGAATATAACTTGCATGTGCATTTTTAAATTAAGAAAAGGATTGGGACACAATTTTTCCCCTGTGAGTTAATGGGAGAAAGGGCCAGTTGATTGTACATTAAGTAAAATGGAGGCTTTGAAAAATCCAACATGTCTCAAAATGACACACGGTAATAGAGAATAAATGTATTTATTAGAGAGGACATCAAAAAGTTAGCATTTCTGACGTTTGCTGAAAAAAATTACTTTTTCATTTCATGGAAAACCCCAAATACATTCAATTGCAGGGAAGCTTCCATATGCTCTGATTTCTGTTCTAAATGCAGAAATGGCTTATTAGTAAGGATTATAGTCTCTCGAGAACAGTGATGGTGTTCAGCCGGTTCGAATAGGTTCGGGTGAACTGCTAGTGGCAACCTGCAGCAGGAGCAAAGCACATGTAGAGAAAGCCATGCGCCTGGGCAAAAGTCATGCACGGACCTTTTTGATCCACGGCAAAGCGATTGTAAAATTATGTGTAACCCACCTAGGCTCAAGAAGTGAAGTTCTCTTTTAATACATTGAGACAAAGTATCACTTTACAATCATCTGGATTGGTGTATATATTTCTATGTATTTTTTTGTGTGCGTCAAGGTTGATCTTGACTCCATCCAGCCACCCCATTCTCTGCCGTCCCCTTCTTCTTTTGCCCTCCATCTTTCCCAGCATGAGGCTCTTCTCCAGGGAGTCCTTCCTTCTCATTAGGTGGCCAAAGGATTTGAGTTACCTCTTCAGGATCTGGCCTTCTAAAGAGCAGTCAGGGTTGATCTCCTCTAGGACTATGAGTTTTGATCCCTTTGCAGTCCAAGGGACTCACAGGAGTCTTCTCCAGCACCAGAGTTCAAAGGCCTCCATTCTTTAGCGCTCAACCTTTCTTATGGTCCAATTTTCACGGTCATCCATTGCAACTGGGAAAACCATAGCCTTGAAAATAAACATTTTTATTGGCAGGGTGATGTCTCTAGTTTGAAATTTGAAATACCCGTACACATTCCAGGCAGTTTCCCTCGTGAAAAACAGCAACATTTTTATTAAAATTCCCACCGTTTTTGTTGAGATCAAAGACACATGAGATGCACAATTTTTTTTAAACAAAGTTTTATTGGTTTTTTTTTAAATTTACAAGGGAAAAAGTAGTGGAAAAAGTATACAAATTTTGGCAGTTGCAAAGTGTGGTAGGCGCCCCCTCCCTCCAAACTCATAGTATACATCTGAGTAAAAGTCATTAATACATAGTCATATATAGTCAGCATATTAATTCTGTTGGTACTTTCAATCAGTTTAATACATAGCAGTATATAGTCCACATGTTAATTCCATTGGTACTTTCGATCAGTTTATGTCAAAAAGATTTTCTTGTTCATTTTTGTGATCTGAGCTTTCTTGGTATTGCCCCATCTCCCCCCCCCCCCGCCGGCAGAGCTCCGGCCCCTCCCGTGTCCTGCATATCTGTTGTAGGATCTTCTGTTTTTTCTAGGTGTGTTTTGTTTTTTTCCATAAAGGCCTGTGCCTCTATGGGTGTGTTGATTCTAATTCTTGTCTCCTCCCAGAATATTAACATACCTTCAGGCATCAACCATCTGAACCACACCCCCTTCTGGTATAATTTATTCGCTAATTGTGAATATTTTTTTTCTTTTTTCCCTCACTTTCTTGGGGATCTGCTTCAGAATGGTTATTTCCCTATCATGGTATGTCAAGGCTTGCCCCCTTTGTGCACCCAGAATTTTGTCTCTTGTGCTTTTTCTGAGGAATTTAATATGTACCTCCCTGGGTATGTTGTGTGTTCTAGCATAGGCTGAGTTCACTCTATAAACCAGATCTATCTCCCATTCCATCTGTTGTTTTTCTTTATGAATATATTCGGCCAAAATATTTATCATGATGTCCCTTATGTTTTCATCATCTGCTTCCATCACGTTTTGAAATCTAAGATAAAAGGACATTCTCTCAAATTCTGTTTTCATTTGTTGGGTATCAAGTTCTTTGTTTCCCTTCTGCACCGCCTCCACCCCCCCCCCCTCATCTCAGCCGCCCCACCCTCCAGAAGGTCCAGTCTCTGTGAGTTCTTATAAATTTGGGCTTGATTCTCTTTAATTTCTTCTTTCATTTCCTTTAATTGTTTCTTAATTTCCTCTTGTCCCTGTAAAAGTTGCTGAAGCATTTGTTGCAAATCCATCTCTGTACTTTTAGGTTGCATCAGGTCTGTTATCTTTGATTGTGTAGCAGGGCTGGAAGTTGCTGATGTCGGGGCAGAGGTAGCAAAGCCAGGCTTTCCAGGAGGTGGTCTTTTAGGAGACATTGTTTATAGAATAAAGAGCTCAGTCAGTGTAGAGAAAGGACAGTTAGAGCGGCAGAGCAGCCAGATGAGTCCAGGAGGCAGAGGGTCCAGGCAGGAGAGAGTTTCTCTAATCAGCCTGGCAGTAGAGTAAAGTTTTTCACTCCAGGGAGTTCAAAGATTAGCAATCCACAAGAGATTTATCTGAGTAGCACGGAGACAAAGACCGGAAGCCTGAATTTTTAAAGGTGGAGTCAGTTTCACAGTTCATGAAGACAACGGAAGTGTGCCATCTTGCCCTGCCAGTTTTGGGCACAGAGGCATAACAAAGTTTTCAAAGTTCCCAAAGTTTTCAGATCATCAGTATATTATGGGGTTAAGTTCAAAGAAAGTCACTTTAAGCAAGGGTGTGGCATCATTGGTTGGCTCTTCCCCCTCCTCCTTCCCCTGGGGCTGAGAGCAAAATTGTTCCAAGCCGCCTGTCCAAGGGGGGGTAAAATCCCCCTCCCTCCAGCCGCGCCTCCCAAGTTAGCCGAAAGAAAAAGTTTTAAACTGCTGAAAAGTTCTTCAATTCAATAAAGTGAGTGGAGGTGGGTATGGGCCTCACCACATCACCGCTGCTTCCTTCTGCTTGTTCATCCTCCGCACAGCCTTTCAACGAAGACGCCCACGCGTCCTCCGATCTGCTCCCCGGTGCTTTGGGTGAAGCGGGGGACCTCCCGCCGGCCGCCGCAGATCCAGGGATCCCCCGCGATGCCGCCCCTCTGGCAGGACGCCTCTGCGGGGCGTCCTGTGCCCCCCATGAAATGGGGAAGCCCACCGAGGAGCCGGAGCGAGCAAACACTTGCTCTTCGCCGGTAGCCGCCGGAACCGGAAGTCGAGATGCACAATTTTTTTGAGAATTTTTGTCAATGAACTTTGACAAAAAAAATGTTCCAAAATGAAACAATATCTAACAATGCAGTAGACAGTGATCAATCCTGATTGACTAATCCAGGATGTGGGGCTCCATAAAGTTGAAGAGTGAAGAAAGGAAAGTTTTTGCTTGGCTTCAGATTCACTTCCTCTCACTGTGCCTCTCGTACAGGAATAGACTCCTGTGTCTTCGGTTTTGAGGCTGTTCATTTGCAGATACAGCTGGCTTTTGGCATTGTCCCTGGAGATGGTGAAGCGTCCCTTGACTTTGTCAGAGTAGTAAGTGCTAGAACCAGGGTTTATGTGTGCCACCCATTCCAGTCCTTTCCCTGGAGCCTGTCTCATCCAGTGCATCCAAGAGCTGCTGATGGTGAATCCAGAGGCTTGGCAGGAGAGACGGAGGGACTCCCCAGGTCTTCTCACATCCCCTCCGGACTCCACCAACTGGACTTGAGATTGGACTCCTAAAAAGAAAGGAGCTTTTTAAAATAGATCTCCTGCATGCAAGAACAGAATATAGCAATACAATTTAAACAGGGGGAATAATTACCTTTGAGGATGACAAGTATGGACAGAAGGTTTAACCACATTTTCCAAATAGATGAAATTGATAGGACAGGATTCTGGAAAAAGGGCAAGATTTATGTTGGTGGGTGTTGTCTTAAATATGGTATCTTTAAAGGGGAAATTGTGTCTCAATTTGCATATCTGTTGGGATAAAAGAGCCACACAGGGCATTGATTAACCCTAAGCCACAGACATACTATTTTGGCTACTCTATTACAGACAGAATGACCACACTAGCTGCATAGTCCATTAACTGGACAACAATATTCATTGTAATTGATCAGTTGATTGTAAATTAAGTAAAAGAAAGGATTGGAAAAATCCAACACATCTCAAATGATGCACCGTAATAGAGAATAAACTAATTTTTCAGAAAGGACATCAAAAGGCTAACACTTCAGATGTTTGCTGCAAAATTACTTTTTTATTTCATCGAAAACCCCAAATACATTCAATTGAAGGGAAGCTTCAATGTGTTCTGATTTCTGCTATAAACGCAGACATGGCTTAGTTTTTCAAGCCTCGTGTATTGTTCAAATGTTTATCATGTTGATTAGTTGTTGTTGCACAGCATGTTATTAATGTTTCAACACCGATTTTGTTGTAAGCACCAATGAAATAAATATATGTTCGATTTTAAGGGACGTTTCTGATCAACAAGCTCAGCGTCTTAGCCACACAGCCACCGTGTCCCTAGAAAAGGTGCGTCTAGAGGAAGAACATGTCAAAGAAAACATGGTCGCCTGGGCGAAAAATTTCGGTTACAATGTGGAATTGGCTAAGTGGGAAAAACTCTGGACACTTAATCAGAAATTAACATTGGGTACGGCGTATAAAGAAAATCTTTACAAGATGTTCTACAGATGGCATCTCCCGCCAGCACGGCTATCTAAAATGTTCAAAAATCTGGCCCCAAATTGTTGGAAGTGTAAAAAAACACCAGGCATTTTCTATCATATGTGGTGGACGTGCAATGAGGCAAAAAAATATTGGAAAATGATCCAATCATGGTTAGAACAAATGGTGGGAGAACAAATTATGTTTAAACCAGAAACCTTTCTCCTAGGCATAATACCGGAGGGGTTTAAGAAAGATACACTCTATCTAATTATACATATACTGACTGCAGCGCGCATAACCTATGCACAGCATTGGAAAAAAGAAAATACACCATCAGAGCTAGATATAATCAGAAAAGTGTTGGCCTGTGCAGAAGCAGATAGGCTCACTTTGGAACTTAAAAATAAAGGGGAATCAGAATATTTTGAGGTATGGAATAGATTTTATGACTGGTATAAGTTAAGATGACAAGACTGGAATAAACGTATATATGGCGATCGAACAGAAGGACAGACAACGTATTAAGTAGAATAACTGTTAATGGTTGAAACTAGCTGTACATAATGTGAATATTTGATCACCCTGACCCCGCAGCATTGCATTGTTTTAAATGTAAAAACAATAATATATATATATATAGAAAAGGTGCGTCTTATACTCAGAAAAATACAGGTAAAGTAATTAGCTCTTAGGTCTCTTAATAAGAACACATGATTGCTCCTTTAATCTTGATTTTGTTTTATGCGAAAAAATGTCACCCCTAGTCCTTCTTTTTATTACATTAGCCACACACAAGTCCTGCAACTCTTCTATTTAGGCTTCATTTTCCTTACAGCAAACTCTGTGATTTCAAGAACAAAATACTCCTTCTTGAAGTTTGCAGTAGACAGTGATCAATCCTGATTGACTAATCCAAGACGTGAGACTCCATAAAATTGAAGAGTGAAGAAAGGAAGGTTTTTGCTTGGCTTCAGATTCACTTCCTCTCACTGTGTCTCCTGCACAGTAATAGACTCCCTTGTCTTCGGTTTTCAGGCTGTTCATTTGCAGATACAGCTGGCCTTTGGCATTGTCCCTGGAGATGGTGAAGCGGCCCTTCACTTTGTCTGAATAGTAAGTGCTAGAACCAGGATTTATGTATGCCATCCATTCCTGTCCTTTCCCTGGAGCCTGTCTCACCCAACCTAGCCCATAGCTGCTGAAGGTGAATCCAGAGGCTTGGCAGGAGAGACGGAGGGACTCTCCAGGTCTTCTCACATCCCCTCCAGACTCCACCAACTGGACTTGAGATTGGACTCCTAAAAAGAAAGGAGCTTTTTAAATAGATCTCTTGCATGCAATAGCAGAACATTGAAATAAACTATATAGTGATAATAATTACCTTTGAGGACTACAAGTATGGACAGAAGATTTGTCCACATTTTTGTTCCTTGTAATGAACAGATAAAATTGATAGGAGAGGATTCTGGAAAAAGCACAAGGTTTATGTTGGTGGGAGTTGTCTGAAAAGACAAACCATTGGGCTCCTTTAAAGGGGAATTTGGGTCTCAATTTGCATATCTGCTGGGATAAAAAAGCCACACAGAGCATTGATTAATACATTAGCATGAATGTAAATTGTATGTGCATTTTTCAATTGAAAAAAGGATTGGGGCAATTTTTTTTCCTCTGCTTTAATGGGAGATAGGACCAATTGATTGTACACTAAGTAAAAGGAAATCTTGGAAAAATCCAACACGTTTCAAAATGACGCACAGTAATAGAGAATAAATCTATTTATTAGAAAGGACATCAAAAGGCTAATTTGAGTTTCATCTTCAGGATCTGGCCTTCTAAAGAGCAGTCAGGGATGATTTTCACCAGTGGTGGGTTTCAAAAAATTTTGGAACCTACTCTGTGGGTGTGGCCTCCTTTGTGGGAGTGGCTTGCCAGCCATGTGACCTGGTGGGAGTGGCTTGCCGGCCATGTGACCGGGTGGGAGTGGCTTGCCGGCCATGTGACCGGGTGGGAGTGGCTTGGCAGTCATGTGACCGGATGGGAGTGGCCAAGACAATGTCACTGAATTTTTTGCCCCAATGAATGATCTACAAAAAGAAAATATAAAAAAGGAAATTTATTATTTTGTGCACTTACTACTTAAATAAGATTAAAATAAGTACACAAAACAATAAAAGAGCTACTTACAGAAGGGAATAAATACATATTTAATTTTACACATGTTAACAGCTGTTGGAATTGTGTTTGCACAACAGTGGAAAAAACAAAGATATGAAAATGAATAAATATTAGAATGTGCAAGAATGAATAAATTGACAATTAAAACCAAGAAGGCTTTGAATACTTTTTCACGTGGAATTTGTTTTATCAATTGCTAACTAACAGAAACAGCAATTAGAAATCTAAAAGTATGAAAGAAAACACCAATTATGAAAGGAAAGGTCATTAAAATGTATAAGGAAATATTATTAGTACTTGATCATTATTAATGTGTAGATAACTGCAGGACATTACATACCCACAAACACAAACTATGACAGTGCCAGGAAAACACACACACACAAAAAAAAAAAAAAAACAATTCCCCCCCAAAAGACTGCAGATGAAACCAGTTTTTTTCCCTAACCCTAAGAACAGGAAAGACAAAGCCACAGGAATAAAAAACATCAAGGCATTGTGGGAAATTATAAAGGACAGTGCCAGGAAGCTCACAGAACCAGCAACCACCTCACAATTACCTAAACAACCAGGTATCACACAGAAACACACAAAATCTGGCAAAGCTGCCTTGCACCAACCTGGCCTGCCCATAGAAAAGAAGCCACCTTGAGACACATACCATACACCAACCTGTACACTTAAAAGCAACATATTGCATCACAAATAAAACATTTGCAAAAAGGAATAACATTTCTTGTAATAAACATTCTATAAACAATAAATAAATAAAAATTCCCTAAAAATAATTAAAAACCACCAGGTTCAGAGAACACCAAAGGACCCCACAGTCCTCTCCCTCCTTATCTTTTTCCTTTTTGTCCTTCGACTTCTCCTCCTCCTCCTTTCCCCACAACCCCATCTAGCACTGATGATGTTACCTAGTTTGGTAGTGAAATGTCTAAAAAAAACCACCAAGCTCAGAAAGCAGCAAGGATCCCACTTTCCCCCACCTCCTCCCTCTTTCTCCTTTTTGTCCCCCCCCCCCCAAAGACTGCAAATGAAACCAGTGTTTTTTTCCCCCCTAACCCTAAGGACAGGAAAGACAAAGCCACTGGAATAAAAACCATCAAGGCATTGTGGGAAATTATAAAGGACAGTGCCAGGAAGCTCACAGAACCAGCAACCACCTCACAATTACCTAAACAACCAGGTATCACATAGAAACACACAAAATCTGGCAAAGCTGCCTTGCACCAACCTGGCCTGCCCATAGAAAAGCACCCACTTTGAGATATATAAACCTGGTCTGAACACTTTTAAGCAACATATTGCACCACAAAGAAAACATTTGCAAAAAGGAATAATATTTCTTGTAGTAAATATATTTTATAAACAATTAAAACATAAAAATTCCCAAACAATAATTTAAAAAAGATATCCTATAAATAAAAAAAATCCTTAAAAACCATTAAGTATTCCACCAGCAATAATTTATACTATAACTATTTTAAGGTATTGTACCAACTGTAACCATTATTCCACCAGCAATAATTTATACTGTACCATTTCAAACTACTCCACACACAATAATTTAAAATGAAACCATTAAAAACATTCAATACACAATAAATTACAATAAAACAATTTAAAACAATTCTATACACAATACATTTTAAAGTATTGAGTATAGAATATTTTAAAATGGTTTATTTTAATTTATTTTGGATAGAATCTTTTTTAAAATAGTCTGAGACAATTTTAAAAAAGAATCCATACACAATAAATTGAAGTAAACCATTTTAAAATATTCTACACTCAATACTTTTAAGTAAAAATATTTTAAAAAATTCTATGCACAATAAATAAATTATTATTTTAAAATACATTAAAAAAATAAAAGAAAAAAAACAGGTTACTTACCAGCAGGCAGAATCAGCAGCTCTCCGATGCAACAGGCAGCAGACAGGCAGAGAGGCAGGAGGACAGGTAAGACTGTTTAAGACTCTTAGGGCTTAGCCAGCCAGGCGAGGCTGGAGAGGGGAGGGTGGGGGGCTTTTGGCCTAGCCTCGCGGAGGCTTGCCGCCCACGCCAGCCTGGTGCTTTGTCCCGGAAAGGCCCAGGGGCCTCTCCTGGGCTAAGCTAGCTTCCCGGCGGTCGCGCGTCCCACGCGACGCCGGCGCTTCGTCCCGGAAAGGCCCAGCGGCCTCTCCCGGGCTGAGCTAGCTTCCCGGCGGCCGCGCGTCCCACGCGACGCTGGCGCTTCGTCCCGGAAAGGCCCAGCGGCCTTTCCCGGGCGAAGCTAGCTTCCCGGCGGCCGCGCGTTCCACGCGACCCCGGCGCTTCGTCCCGGAAAGGCCCACGCTAGCTGTCCACCGCCCGCACGGCCCACGCCAGCCCGCCGCTTCAGCGAGGGAAGGCCTAGAGGCCTTTCCTCGCCGAAGCTAGCCTCCCGCCCCCCCTCGCGCTTAGTTGCTTACCTGAAGGAAGCAGCAAGCTCCCAGCGAAGAGAAGGGAGTTTTGAAATGGAGGACAACCCGCTTTTAAACGGGTCGCCTCCAGCCCGCTCACTGATTGGCTGAACTCCAGCCAATCAATGAGCGGCTAGCTGGGCTAGCTAGCTTAGTGCGGACGGGCGGGGGAGCGAGCGAGCTCCGTTGGGATGGCAAGGGGGATAAAGTGACAGGACCGGTGCCGGTTCCCGGTTACTTCCAGGTCCGGTTACTTCCGGGTTCGATCTTCAACCGGTTCGCGCGATCCGGTGCGAACCGGTAGGAACCCACCACTGATTTTCACCCTCTTTTTGGGGGAGAAAAGGTGCATCTTATACTTGGAAAAATACAGGTAGTTAAAGTAATTAGCTCTTAGGACTCCTAGTAAGGACACATGATTGCTCCTTTAATCTTTATTTTGTTTTATGCGAAAAATGTCACCCCTAGTCCTTCTTTTTATTACATTAGCCATACACAAGCCCTGCAACTATTCTTTTTACGTTTTAGCCTCCAGATGCCAATCTACTTTTTGCTCTTCTCTGCCCTCTTTCCAAAGTCTCAACATCTTTTTTTATAATGCGGTCACCAAAAGTGGATGCATCATTGCAGGTCTGATCTTACAAAGGCTTTATGAAGTGATGCTTCATGAAATCTTGATTCTATCACTTGATTCTCTGCCCTCTTTCCAAAGTCTCAACATCTTTTTTTATAATGCGGTCACCAAAAGTGGATGCATCATTGCAGGTCTGATCTTACAAAGGCTTTATGAAGTGATGCTTCATGAAATCTTGATTCTATCACTCTGTTAATGGAGTTTGGATTGCACTGGCTTTTAAATAGACTGATGAACTTTTTATTTTTCTTACAGCAAACTCTGTGATATCTAAAAGGAAACAGTCCTTCCCGAAGCTCTCAGTAGTCAGTGATCAACCCTGATTGACTAATCCAAGATGAGGGGCTCCATAAAGTTGAAGAGTGAAGTAAGGAAGGTTTTTGCTTGGCTTCAGATTCATTTCCTCTCACTGTGTCTCTTGCACAGTAATAGACTCCTGTGTCTTCGGCTTTGAGGCTGTTCATTTGCAGATACAGCTGCCTTTTGGCATTGTCCCAGGAGATGGTGAAGCGGCCCTTCACTTTGTCAGAGTAGTAAGTGTCAGAAGCATAGCTTATTAATGACACCCATTCCAGGCCTCTCCCTGGAGCCTGTTTCACCCAGGCCATGCTGTAGCTTAAGGTGAATCCAGAGGTTTGGCAGGAGAGATGGAGGGACTCTCCGGGTCTTCTCACATCCCCTCCAGACTCCACCAACTGTACTTGAGATTGGACTCCTAAAAGGAAAGGAGCTTTTTTAATAGATCTCTTGCATACAAGAGCAGAACATAGAAATCAACTATATAGTGGTAATAATTACCTTTGAGGACTACAAGTATAGACAGGAGATTTAGCCACATTTTTGCTCCTTGTAATGAATAGATTAATTAGATAGGAGAGGATTCTGGAAAAAGCGCAAGGTTTATGTTGGTGGGAGTTGTCTCAAAAGACAAACCATTGGGCTCCTTTTAAGGGGAAATTGGGTCTCGATTTGCATATCTGTTGGGATAAAAGAGCCACACAGGGCATTGATTAACCCTTAACCACAGATGTACGGTTTCGTCTATGCTATTACAGACAGAATGAAAACTCTAGCTGCATAGTCCAGTATGAAAGATCATCCTCATGTTTCATTTCCTATCTTATGCCAGGATATTCAGAGCTGCCTTAAGTCATGGGGCTTATGGCCAGTTGCCTGCGGCCCCACAAGCATAGGGCCCTTATACTAATCTGTGTATGTTAAGCCTTCAATGCATCTTGTATCATATATAAGTACATCAACTGTATGGCTTACTGAGCATCTTTGTGTTTTTTTCAAGCCTCGTGTATTGTTCAAATGATAATCAGTGGCACAGTATGTTTTCAATGTTTCAACACCAATTTTGTTGGAAGCGGCAATAAAATAAATGTATATTTAATTTTAAGGGTGGTGGCTCAGTGGCTAAGACATTGAGCTTGTTGATCGATAGGTTGGCAGTTTGGCAGTTCAAATCCCTAGTGCCTCATAACGGGGTGAGCTCCGTTAAATGTCCCAGCTTCTGACAACCTAGCAGTTAGACAGCAGATAAAAATGCAAGTAGAGAAATAGGGACCATCTTTGGTGGGAAGGTAACAGCGTTCCATGCGCCTTCGACATTAAATCAAGCCAGCCACATGACCACAGAGACAGTTGTATCTTCTTTTTTGGGTACCATATCCATCATCTGATCTTTCTTTCTTTCTTTCTTTCTTTCTTTCTTTCTTTCTTTCTTTCTTTCTTTCTTTCCTTCCTTCCTTCCTTCCTTCCTTCCTTCCTTCCTTCCTTCCTTCTTTCTTTCTTTCTTTCTTTCTTTCTTTCTTTCTCCATAAGTCCAAGGAAACAAGTATGAAAACACATGAAAAAATGGCACAAATGAATGGATATAAGTAAGGAAAACATAGCCATAATCACATAAATAGGGTACATATGAATGGGACAGTGGGACAGGGACGGTAGGCACGCTGGTGCGCTTATGCACTCCCCCTTAGGGACCTCTTAAGAAACGAGTAAGGTCTATGGTAGACAGCTTAAGGTAAACGGTATGGGAGTTAGAGGAACTAACAACAGGCTCACGTAGAGTGTTCCACACATTTACTACTCTATTGCTGAAATCGTTTTTTCCTGCAATCAAGATAAGAATGGATAACATTTAGTTTGTATCTCTTGATAGCCCTTGTGTTATTGCAATTGAAGTAAAAGCAGTCATTAACAGGGAGGACGTTATGGCAGATTATCTTGTGCACTAAGCTGAGGTGGCAACGTAGACAGCGTAGTTCAAGGTTATCCAGGCCCAAAATTTCAAGCCTGGTGGTATAAGGAACTTTATTAGGAGCAGAGGAGTTGAGTCCTCTTCTTGTAAAACATCCCTGGATGTTTAATATCCAAAATGCAGTGTGGGCGATTATGTTGGCAATTCTATTTCTGTCAGCAGCCGCATGAAAAAGTGCTGCTCAGTTTTGTCCAAACCTGTCCCTTAGGTTTTGAAAGCCATGATGTTCTTCTTCTGCCTGGACCTCATTTGCCTTCGCTCTTTCACTGGAGGATTAAGTGAAGAATGTCATATTTTCTGGCTGTCGCATCACTGGAGGTTTTAAGAAGAGGCTGTCAGACATTGTCTTGAAATGATATGGTGAAACTTTTTGTAAACGCATGCCAAAACGTGCGATAGCACATGAGTGCATGCCCCACACACAATGCACAATGGACGATATTCAGGAAGGAACCTCTGGTTGGACCATTGGGCCCGTTTCTCCCTCCCCAGGCTCCAGAGGCTTTCCTGAAGCCAGGGGTGGGTGAAAACTGCCTCCCCCTGCCAATCGTGCTGGAGCTGACTGCCTGCGTGCTGGCAGATATGGCTTCGCCTGCCTTCACAGGTAAAGGGCCTCCTGCTTGAGTTGAGGATTTCACGAGAAGACTTCCAAGGTCCCTTCCAACTCCGTTATGCTGTGATAAGGAAATATAGAATTATACATGTTTTATTCCATAACACAACTTCTCCAAGTGCAAAGGCAGTTGGATTTTGTGAGAACATTGCCCGCAGAGTCAAAACTACGCAGAGGACACTTCTTTTTGAATCTCCGAGGAGATTCTATCACAACAGCTATTTCTCGAATGTGTGTTTGCCAGTTTGGATATTCAGAAAGATTATCCAAAAGTTTCATTAAATCCTTCTGCCCTGAAACTAAAAAAACAAAAAACAAAAAACAAAAAAAAAACTACATTCCATTCCAGGGAAGCCAAATCAACTGGCAAACAGGGAAGTGTATCGGATTTTTTAATTTATTTTGCAACAGCAAACCCTTTGATATATTGAACAAAATGTCTTGACCTTCTCATTGGACAGTCATCAATCTTCATTGACTAATCCCTGATCTGTGGCTCAGTCAAGTTGAAGAGCTTTTCTGAAGAAAGGAAGGTTTTTGCTTGACTTCAGATTCACTTCCTCTCACTGTGTGTCCTGCACAGTAATAGACTGCTGTGTCTTCGGCTTTGAGGCTGTTCATTTGCAGATACAGCTGGCTTTTGGCATTGTCCCTGGAGATGGTGAAGCGTCCCTTGACTTTGTCTGAGTAGTAAATAGTACTGGAACCAGGGCTTATCAATGACACCCATTCAAGTCCTTTCCCTGGAGCCTGTCTCACCCAGCTCATGTCATAGCTGCTGAAGGTGAATCCAGAACCTTGGCAGGAGAGATGGAGAGTCCCTCCAGGTCTTCTCACATCCCCTCCAGATTCCAACAACTGGACTTGAGACTGGACTCCTAAAGAGAAATATATATTTAATGAGATCTCCTGTACATGTTGTGTACAAGAGCACAACATGGAAATACACTTTAGTTAGGGGTAATAATTACCTTTGAGGACTGCCAGTAAGGACACAAGATTTAGCCACATGTTTGCCCACTCTACTGATTGGCAGGAAAATACACAATGATTATTTTGGTGGGAGTTGTCTGAAAAGGCAAACAATTGGAGTCCTTTAAAGGGGAAATTGTGTCTTGATTTGCATATCTGTGGGGATAAAAGAGCCACACCGGGCATTAATTAATATATTTCAGTGAATATAAGTTGCTTGTGCATTTTTCAATTTAGAAAAAGGATTGGGACACAATTGTTTTCCCTGTGAGTTTATGGGAGAAAGGACCAGTTGATTGTACATTAAGTAAAACAAAGGCTTGGAAAAATCCAACAGGTCTCAAAATGATGCACGGTAATA
Source organism: Natrix helvetica (assembly GCF_964273705.1). Classification (NCBI taxonomy): domain Eukaryota; kingdom Metazoa; phylum Chordata; class Lepidosauria; order Squamata; family Natricidae; genus Natrix; species Natrix helvetica. Next base: position 78,917,745 of record NC_138555.1, on the reverse strand, counting down.
GAGATTAAACTTATTTATTAGAGAGGACATCAAAAGGCCAGCACTTCTGATGTTGGCTGCAAAATTACTTTTTTATTTTATTTCATGGAAAACCCCAAATTCATTAAATTGCAGGGAAGCTTCAATGTGCTCTGATTTCTGTTCTAAATTCAGACATGGCTTAATAGGAAGGATTATAGTCTCTCAACAACAATCACAATTCAGCCAGTTTGGATCGATTCAGGCGAACCAGTAGTGGCAACCTGCAAGTCGTCCTGCCCACCTGCCCTGGCGCTATGCCACCCTGTTTAGCCATGCTTTTTAAGCCGCGTGCATGCGTGCAATCTGCGCACAGGAGCAAAGTGCATGCGTGGAAGGCCTCGCCCATGTTCAAAAAGAATGTCCGCGTATTTTCCGTGCGTTACAAACTGGTGGTAAAATTAGGTGAAACCCAATTCTGGATCTCTAGATTGAAATTTGAAATACCCTTACAAATTCCAGGCAGTTTCTCTCCTGAAAAACAGCAACATTTTTTATTAAAATCCTCAGCTTTGTGGTTGAGATCAAAGACTCATGAGATGCCATAGTCTCTTGAGAGAACATTCAGTGAACTATGACAAAAAAAAATGTTTCCAAAATGAAACAATATCTAACAATGCTTGTTGTATTCCCCACCCCACCCCCACTGGGTGCATAGGCCATGGAGTTTGGTGTGCCAACATTGCCCCCTGGTGTCCAAAGTGAGGAGAGGAGACATCTCATTAATTCTCTGAGGAGACTCTTTAGGTCCAGATGTTTCCTCAAAATCTGAGTGGCAGTTTGGATATTTAGAAAGATCATCCTCATGTTTTATTTCCTATCTTACGTCATGATACTCACGGCTGCCTTAAGTCATGGGGCTTATGGCCAGTTGCCTGTGGCCCCACAAGCATAAGGCCCTTATGCTAATCTGTGTATGTTAAGCCTTCAATGCATCTTATATCATATAAGTATTTCAACTGTATGGCTTACTGAGCATCTTTGTGTTTTTTTCAAGCCTCGCATATTGTTCAAATGTTTATCATGTTGATTAGTTGTTGTGGCACAGCATGTTTTTAATGTTTCAACACCAATTCTGTTGTAAGCACCAATGAAATAAATATATGTTTGATTTTAAGGGACTAGGTGGCTCAATAGCTAAGAAGCTGAGCTTGTCAATCAGAAAGGTCAGCAGTTTGGTGGTTCCAATCCCGAACACCGTATAATGGAATGAGATCCCGTTGCTTGTCCCATCTTCTGCCAACCTAGCAGTTTGAAACCTTGTAAAAATGCAAGTAAAAATAAATAGGGACTACTTTCATCCCTACATGCAGTGGACTTATCTGCTAGTCGTTACTGACTCGGGGGGGGGGGGGGGTTTGCTCATCTCTGTTTCAAATCCGAAGAGCCATTGCCAGAGGGAATGTTGATCTTTTGGGAGGGAAACAGAATTAGAATTAACACAGTGGGGGAGGCAGAAGCCTTCATTAAAAAACATAGTTCTCCCCTAGAGGACGAAAATATGGGATGGTAGTGAAAAATGTAGTAATGTACAAGATATGCAGGAGGGAGGGGCTGTGGCTCCATCTGGGGAGAGGGAGGAGGGAGCAATATCGAAAAGGCTCAGGTCACAAAAATAAATGCATTTGAAACATTATTGTAATTGTTGATATACTAGAAAGTGACAAAAGAAGAGATGATTGAACACATGGTTGATATAATGTAGAACAAGATTCTGTTTTTGCTTATCTTTTATACGTTGTCTTTAGCATTGCAAAAATTGTGAGATTTGGAGGGATTTCTACCACTATCACGGGAGCTGCCAAAATTTTCTACGTACCCTTTTACCTTTCCCCATACATGTTTAAAAACCAATAAAAATCTTTTTTTTAAAAAAAAGCTGAAGAGCCAGCGCTGTCCGAAGACGTCTCCGTGGTCATGTGGCCGGCATGACTAAACGCCGAAGGTACACTGAACACGGTTACCTTCCCACCA